>NC_082662.1:108306769-108622745 GCF_025265405.1 Mesoplodon densirostris | reverse complement strand
CTGCAAGAGGGCCAGCTTATGCTGCAGCCTGTCAGGGGAGAAGCAAGGGTCCGCTGAGCTGGTGGGGCCCCACCAGGGCAAGAGGCTGTGAGCCAACTTCTGCATCATAGAATTCTAGCCCTAGATGTCAACTCAGGGGTCATGAAGACCATCGTTTTTATTTTATAGATGTGGCAACAGAGGCTTGGAAGGTAAAGTAACTGCTTGGAGTCATGCCATTAGCTACCATACCTAGGACACACTACCTTGTATTCGTACTGCCCCACATTGCTTTTTTCATGTTGTTAAGCAGTTACAGGGTTTACGCTGGGGAGTAGCATCATGGCTGGTGTAGAAGCTTCCTAGGTTATGGAGGGACTAATATCTTAAAACTAACTGGAAGCACAAGAATGTACTTTCTCCAGAATCTGATATGCTGAAGCCTTCCATAACAGGGTTATACTCTCTCAACTTTGGAGTGAAAAAGACATTCCCAGAGAAGTCCTTCCTTCTGTTCAAAGCTACCCATAAATCCGGAGTAGCGGAGGGGATATTGAGGTTTCCAAAAACCTCAATTAACCGTCTTGCCAATATCCCTTTTGCTAAATCTGAAAATGGGCCACCTTCCTTATCAATGGGCTCCCTCTAACCTGGAGTCTTTCTCCTGGAGAGATAGTCGTTCCTCCTCGAAATGCAAGATCTCCTGCTGCTTCTCCTTCAAGTCTTCCAAAAGCTGCTGCCGTTCCACCTTTTGGTGCTCCCGCTCCATTTCCAGCTCTTGAAGCCGGGATCGAGAGGTCAGCAGAGCCTCCCTCAGGCATTCTGTTTCCTGGGAGTGCTCTGGTGAGCAGAACACAGGAGTACATATATTGTAGGGCCAAAAGTCAGCAGCAAGATGAGCCCAAGCACATCCATCCTGACAAACAGAACTAAAGCAAAAGGAAGGCCAGCTTATGCTGCCAGGAGAGACAAAGTGAGGGTATGCTATTATATCCACACACTCAGGGGGATGGGAACCTCTTTCTTTGCAATGCCCTTTGATCCTCTGATTTAATACGTCCCACCTTGCTTTTAGAGAAAACACTCTGCTTCCTGACGCTCACTGTTTTCTAAGTCCTCACATACCTTCTGTGCAGTAATCCATTCTTGAATTTTGCCAAGGATCCACATCAAAATTTCTTGTCTGCAGTTTTTAGTATACATATTGTTTTCATCATATTGCAAATAGAGCTATCTGTTCTTTCCTGGTCTTGCAGCATCCTTCTGATCTTCATGGTTTCTCAAAGACTATTGACAGGGACTCTGAGAATAAGGTTCCAGTGCTGTCAGCCATCTGGGGCAGAATCACCTGTGCCTGGCAGACTGCGCTCTTTTAAATCTTACTATCTTCTCACCTGTGAGGTCTGTTCTGATCTTTCCAGGCATGCAATGGTAGTTTAGTAGTTCCGCCTTCTCTCTTATCTTATAATTTTTGTTATCTTCCCAAGCAGGGATCACTCTACTCACATCTTGTTGCTCTGAGGACGCTAATTTAGAAATATCTCTTGATGTCTTTTTCCTTTCCCACAAGCATTCTTTCATTCTGGGCTTAATCCTCTTAGCCACTATTCTTTGTCTGTTATGGCTATTCAATAAATATTTGTAAATAAAAATAATTTCTAATTGAAAGTATATTGAGTCCATTAAGTCAATTAACACTAAGGTCAGCTGCCCCACCAGGCCACACAGGAAATGAGGCCCACATGTGGATGCCCACTGAACAGTGTTGGGAAAGCTCTGGAGGACATTTTGCTAGCATCTTCAGACACAGAGTCATGAGGACTAGTGACCAAAGAGGAGCCCTGAGTGTATGAGTAGGAGGTAGTGAGGAGACATGGGGATAGCAGATCAGCATGGGAGGGACACACAGAGCGGCTGCCAAGTCTGGAGAAACCTGAGAGAGTGTATAGGCCTCATGTTGCTCCCTGTCCTGGGTCCAAACTAGCTGTGAGCTGTGGGCAGGTAGAACAGGCACTAAGGTATGCAGTTTGATAGCTAATGACTGAATATCTGCAGGCGGGTTGCACAGAGGTGGTGGATTTCCTAGAGTGCCTTGTCCTTGGGGCCTAGGAGTCTAAGGGCCCGTGGTTGGGAATTGTCAGGAAATAGCCCTTTCTAGATTGAGAATAGCTACAGGAGTGTGAGGTTGGTAGGTCTGGGTAGCTCTGTTCTCTCCACCTTGTCTCTTTGCTTCTCTAGTTGGTGACTCGAGTGGCCAGGGAGGAAAGGGACCCAAGAGTAACCACAGTTTGCAGCTTTTGACCACTCACCTCTGGAAGCATGACTGAGCTGAGCCTGAAGCCTCTGGTTTTCTTCCCTAAGGACTCTGTTCTCATTGCAGAGCTGAGGTGTGGACTCCAGGCCCGGACTGTAGAAGTTAGAGGTGGGTCCTGTCCCAGGAAGTGCAAGCAGGTAAGTTACACATTTGGGTAACAGACACTCTCTGTGTTGCTCATTCTGTATCTCCAAAGATACCATCCCAACCCAGCAGAAAACCCAGAGAACTCGTATCCTGGGCCTAAAGCCTGATGGGCTGAATGCCTGGCTTTCCTGTGGCTCCTCTGAGTGGGTTCTTTACGTGCATTATCACGTGCCCTGGCTGTAGCTGTTCAGGAGGCCCTTTCCCCTAAATAGCTGCTGCTGCGGTGTGGGCAGGACAAGGGCATGTGGAAGGGACGGCCTCCAAGTGTCAGCAGCCTGGGGGAGAGGGTGGGGAGGAAGGCCACCTCGGTAAGTGGTTGGAGGAGGCCCTGCAGACCTGGCTCTACCACTTGCCAATCACAGGACCAGGGCACAGAAGTCAGCAGGCAGATATGAGCAAATTAGGATGGAAGAGAAGTCAGAGGATTCTGGGGACCAGACCTGGTTAGATCTGCCGTGAGGAAAGTTATTCTCTGAGCTCAGATAAGCTGCAATGGGAACATAGTACTTGCCCCCTGCCTTGCTGATGTAAGGAGCAAATACAGAAAAGCAGACCTCAGTGCTTTGAAATCTGCGAAGCTCTGCGTAGGGGTTGACCTTCAGCAGCTCCCTAATTACAACCAGAAACAGGAAGCCCTGGGCCTCTCCTACCGCTTCCGCGGGCAGTGGAGCTGAGCCTGTGTTCCAGCTGCTCCCGCAGGCGGTCGTTAATGCAGATGGACTCCTCCAGGCGCTGGCGCAGGTTCCGGATTTCACCAAGGTGCTCCTCTAGCAGGTCAGTCCCTGCAGTCACCCAGCAGGACAGGAGGAGGTGAGAGATGGAGAATCCTGATCACTAGTGGGGCCCATATGGGGGGTGTGGGGTTGGTCCAGTGGCCTCTCAGCAAGATCCCTAAACATCACAGGTCTCTCTCGGGCATCCAGGAGCTCAGGTGACTTTGCTTAAAGAGTAAATTGGCTTCAAACACAGGACAGCTGGTGCTAACCAAGCCCCATGGGCCTCCTCCAATACAGGGGTACATGTAAGGGAGTTGTAATTGTACATGTACAGTTACCACGGTAACTGGTAAGTGTAAGGGGTTTCGCACGATTTAGAAAAATAACTGACCTGCTTGGCTTTGTGCTTTACCTGTGCGTTTGGAGTTAAGCTGGTACATGGAGGAGCCTGAAGATAGGTCCCCAGATATGCTCCCTTTCTGAGGCCTCATCATGTCCCACTGGGCTCTGCTGCCCAAGTACCCAGGCTCAAGGATTCTGCCCAGTTCTATGGTGCCCCTCAGAGGAGAGAGGGGCTGGGCAGGGTTGAGGTAGTGGGAAGAGCTGGCTTCTAAATGGTTGGTTGGCAATGTGGCTGGGGAAGCAGGATGAACATTGCTGACACCTGGGCAGAAAGAAAAACGAATGAGAAGCAGTATCAGAACGGAAGGATCGTCAAGGAAGCATGTGATTGCTAAGAACAGACACTAAAGGGGACACGTGGGCTATCAGAGGTCCCAGTCTGCTGTGAAATACCAATTAGATGAGGATTCCCATCCTAGGGGCTATAACTTTTCACCCCTTGTATTTGCTAGCATGAGACACCAAGAGGTAGGGGATGAATAACGTATCAGAAAGTCACCAGTGTACACAAAAGGGAAGTCCAGTGGCCCTCATCCTGGCTCCTGTGATAATTCCTCATGATAGAATCCAGGGAAGTTCCAGAAATAGAACTCACTGGGAAAATCAGAGGTTAAGAGTGTGATGGGCCATAGCATTGACCACACCTGTGAACGGGAATATTTGTGTCCCTATGAGTACTTGCTGTACCCAGAAGCTAAACTGCCAGCTTTTCGGTTTTCCTTTGGGGTTGTCAGAAGAGAAAGGGGGTATAAATCAGCTAGATGTGGTGGTCCCAGTTACTCCAGAGTGAGGAACTTCTTTGCTGAGGCTGGGGGAGGTTCTAGGTAAGGCAAGAGGTGATTTCATTCTTACCCAACATGATTCCAGGAACTGAAATATGTCATCACTCATGTCTAAAGAGTCATGAACACTCTTCCATGGGGGAGGGAGGACCTTTCATTTCATAGGCTGATGCTTTCATAGATCCTATGAAATCATGGGCCTTCCCATTATCTCTGCTTCTGTGTAAAAAGAAGCCCAACTTGGTGGAGAGAGGGAAAGAGGTGAACAGGGCCATAGTTTAGAATATTCACATTCAGAAGGCTACTTTCTTCCAGGGATTATCAATATGGGCAGCAGAGTAAACAGGTAGCTCCACCTAAGAAATAGGAGTGAGGAGTGAGGTCATGGGTCCCTCCAACCAAGCCAACCCCCTTTGAGGGATTAATGTAATTGGCAGTTGCCAATTTTGATCCTCATTTATAACTTTCTCAAATTTGGCCACATACTGGAATCATCTGAGACAATGTAAAAACATGCACTGGGCCTGGACCCCCAGAGATTTTTACCTTAATTGGTATGCAGGGCAGCTTGGGCACTGGATGTTTTAAAATCATTCCAGCTGATTCTAATAGGCAGGAAAGTTTGAGAAGTACTGTCATGGGTCTCCCCTTCCCCAATTTGCAAAATACTAGATATTCATTAGGATCACAGGAAGTTAAAGAGGGAGATGAAACATGTAAGCATCTAAACTATAGTCAGTATTTTAAAGAATGTGACTTCGTGCCTCTCTCACACCTCCTTCAACCCCAACCCCACACAGGCAGAGGGGGAAATCAGTGATTGTCGACAGTCAGCTTACTATCTCACCAAGGTCATAGGAGGTGCCAAGTCTATCAGTAACAGTGATCAGTATTCTCATGTTCCAGTCTTCCCAGCCACACGATACAGAGCACATGCCCTAAACCATGCAATGACACCACACAGACTCTTGCACAAGGAAATTTTAGCCCCACAGTGGCCTGAGAAGCCGCCATGCACCACTGTCCACTTGGAAGCTTGTTTCAAAGCAGAGGAGGAGCGCTGGTGAGGACTGTGCTTGACAAGGAAAAAGAAAGGGCTATAGCCTTCCTCACCAAGGCTGGGACCACCCAAACTCTGGCCAATAGCACAGACTGGATATGACTCCAATTCAACCCACATCACAGACCCTTTCATGCACAGTGCTCTCCTTCCTCCATCTTTCCCTTTGGGCAAAGACAAATTGACAGTGTGGAAAGATGAAGGAAAAGGTGTCAAGGAAAAGAAAGGTCATCTAGAGAACAGTCTTGCCTTTTGGCATGGAACAAATTTGTTATTCATCAGTTGTTGCTTCCAGGTGTGCTATAGTAGCAAGTTCTAGATAAGAGAGAACAGCACCTTTCTCTCATCTCTAAAGAGAGAAAAGATTGTTGCAAGGGGACTCCAGAGTTGTTCAGTCAAGCTCAGCTCTGTGCTCTGAGCAGGATTGTAACAAAACCATTCTACATAGAGAAGGTGTAATGGAAATATGGAACTGGGAGCAGGGGGTCTGAATTCAAGCCCATTTCTCCCAGTTACTAGTGATCTTGAACAAGTAACCTCACTTCCCTGAGTTTTAGTTACTGCTCTGGCAGGGAACAGGGTAAAACCATGTTCACGTTGGTAGGTAAACCTAGGTTGCTGTACCTGTGTAATGCTGATAAGCAGAAGGTAGCCTCTTAGACTTCACTTCCTGCAGAAAGAAAGATGTACAAACTCTTCTAAAAATAGACTCAGTCTAGCTGGTTCTGGAAATCAAACTGATGTCAGAGTAGACAGTGTATCCATTTTCAGAGCTGATAAATAAGCCGATCCGAATGACCTTTGGGGCTTCAGATATGCAGATTCCTAGCTGTGGTCTTAGGTCGCTGGACACCCTTTGTACAGTGACCCTACCATCAATTTCTGCCTCATCCAAGCTCTTCTTTACAGGCACAGAGTGTGGTTTTAAGGTAATTTCAAATTGCTTTCTAGTTTTTTTAAGCACTACTAGAGAGCAAATTCATCACGTGAGGTTCTTTTCTTATTTTAAGCTATAAGTGATAGCTTATAGCTTAAGATAAAACAAAATGTTTTATGATGTGGCATCCAGACCATATTTACATCAAACCTTTCTTTAAAAGATGACTACATATTCTATGAATTCTGTGACTACATAACATCGATTATATCTGGGAGTTGACAGAATTCACAATCACACATCACAGTATGTGCTTCTGTTTCTAGCTGTCCTCGTGTCACCTGTGCAGAAACAGAAATTAACCTCGTGTAAGGGGAAGAGAGGTTTGGCACCCCTTCTTTTTTTGTGTGTGTGTGTGGTACACAGGCCTCTCACTGTTGTGGCCTCTGCCATTGTGGAGCACAGGCTCCGGATGCACAGGCTCAGTGGCCATGGCTCATGGGCCCAGCTGCTCTGCGGCATGTGGGATCTTCCCGGACTGGGGCATGAACCCGTGTCCCCTGCATCGGCAGGCGGACTCTCAACCACTGCGCCACCAGAGAAGCCCTGGCACCCCTTCTTAATTCCTCCTCCACCATCCTTTTAGCCCCGAACCTGATGATGTCAGAATTTGAACTTGACTAAGAACATTTCACAGAGGAGGATATAATTGCCATGGAAATGATCCCACTGAATGTGGCCATCTTTTTCTGGCCACTTCATCCTGTGTCGGCGGGCAAAAAACCTCTCTCCCATGTCCTGCCAGTGAACATGTTGCCAATGTGTCAGGGCTTCAACACACTTGGTGGAAGGTACCCCACAGTGTCAGCAGTGGGAGAGCACCAGGTCTAGGGCCTGATGAACGTATATACCTGTTAATTGATGAGGCACACACATGAGAAAGATAACAGTAAATATAGTTCCAAAAACAGCAAGCACAGGCCTCCCTCAATCGTCCACTGATAACGTGTACCCCTATGTTATTTTTTAAAACTCTGCCATCCAGCCAAAGCCATGCAGAGAAACACAGTGTGGGTCCATCATTCGCAAGAACACAAATGCAGCAGGAAGTGCTCACTTTCTCCCAACTGCTTCTGCAGCATCTGCAGCTCCTGCTGAGCCTCAGCCAAGGAGACCATGGGTGTCTCACAGCAGCCAAGGAGGGGAGGGCCAGCAGAGCTGAAAGGCAGGAAGCTGGGTGGAGCTGAGGGCAGTGGTGCCTGGGGAAGGCTAACCAGCGTGGGTATGGATTGAAAATGAAGGCCTAGAAACAGAAAGTTAGGGAGAAAGGAGATAAACCATTAGAGAGAAAGTCAGAGAAAAGAATGGGTGAAAGGTTGAGAAGGTGAAACTATTCCCTGACCAAACATCTCCTTGGGGAGTGTCTATCAGTCAATGTGGTGATGACTGAGATGGCCAAGGGGAAGCACTATTACCCAAGATGCTGGCCTAGCTGACCCCCTCCTCCTCCTTCCCTGCCAGGGCTATCCTGCATACACATTCTATGCTCATCTTAAAAACAACTGGCTACAAAACGCAAGGTGGCATTACCATAACCCAGGCAGCCATGAAAGCCCCATCCTAGCCATCTGGACATGGATAGGTGAGGATGGCTGTGCCTGGATGCTCTCAAGAGCCCCTGCAGTGCTGCTACCAGCATGTGCTAGTCCTGGCCCTTGTGACAAGACTCTCCCTACACCTAGAACTCCTCTTCTGAAAGCAACAGGACTCATTCTGAGGAGGGCAGAAGTAGAGTAGGATAGTGGGGAAGTTTGCATGACTAATGCATATAATTCAACACTGATGGAAACAAACTTCAGAATCCCAAATCAATGTGTTCATTCACCAAAGGAAAAATAAAAGCCTTGGCATACTGACTTACAAACAATGGCTTGCAAATCTTTCTGGATATTCAAATAATTTAAGAAAAATTCTTAAAATATGTGGATTCTTTCATCGTTACTGCAATCTACTGAATCATAAACTCTGGCAGTAGGGCTTAGAAATTTGTTTCTAAAAAAATCTTCACAGGTGATCATTAGGTAGTCCATCTATAGACAGGTCTTTAGGAACCCTGGGAAGTTCTGATGTTTGAATCTGTCTCCTCTTCCTAAAAAGAGTTATCAGGCAGGTAGCTCACAGAGGGAGAAGAAACCAAGACAGACCTGTGGAGAATGTCTCACGTGAAAGACAATGATCACATTCTGAAAAACATCCCTTACCCCAAGATACTGACATAGTATCAGAGCAGTACAGCAAAGACCCCTGAATTACCAAGTGACACAGACCAGATTTTAAAACCCCTGACCTTTTGCTCTTTTTGATTTTAAAACCCCTGACCTTTTGCTCTTTTTGATCCCAAAGCATTTACACAGATGTCTACAGTGCTAGGTGAATAGCTTTTCCCAATGATTTCCTGGTTTAGCTGCTGCCCACTCTGGCCCAGAAACTTTGAGCCCAGGCTCAGAAAGAGTTGAACACATTCCTTTTCTTAAGATTTTGGTTGACTTGTCCTCAAGAGAGACAAGGGTGGCAGAAGGAAAGTGCTGTTCTTCTGGGGGCACCTCTACACGAGTCCGACCTCACCACAACCACAATGAAGGCAGCCAGCCAGCCCATCTTGTTGGGTGGTAGGAAGTGAGAACAAGGTTTGCCCTTTCTCTGCCATTGCTGGTGTGGAGCTGTGACTGAACAATGTACCCACTGGTAACTAAGCTGAGGCAGGTAAATGAAATGTACAACAATTGGTCCAAGATACACACCATATACACATCAAGGACTACCAACCCATTCATAAACCCATGAATGATAATGTAATATGGACAGAATCTTGTCTAAGGATACTGAAACATCCTTAGCTATGAAGTAAGCAGCCCTACCTACTGTAGAGGCTCCTCTTCAGATAAAATGGGGAACACATATAAGGGAGAAGCGGATGTAAATTTCCCTTTGTTCTTTGGCTACAGTAATCCTAGGAGAAACATTTTGCCTCTTTGATTCCCAGGGTGAAATGAGAGAAAGAAATGAAGATGCTTCTTTTAGAATGATTAGCCAACTATTGGTCAAAATTGATATGTAGATCAAATTCTATTGTGGATTATTTACTTTTCTAAAATATTTAAAACAAAGAGTAGTCAGACACTATTAGCTAATTTGGATGGTCTCTTGATTTTCTCTAGGATTTGATGTATTGATATATAAGCTCCTAATGATGCTTTTCTTGTCCCTGAAGAAAAGTCAAACAGGCAGTTGAGGAAGAGGAGATGAAGACCCTGCCCCACTAGCTGTTGCATACCTGGATGGGCCTGGATGGCATCCTTGGGGGGATTCTGGGGAGCTGGCAAGCTGATGGGGTTGCTGCTGGGTTCGGCCTTAACCCCCTGAGACACACTGGTTGCTGATGGTTTAGAAGACAGTACAGCAGAATGACTCGAATGATGGATGGAATCTACAAAACCCATGAATGAAAGAACATGTTTGATGTTCTACAAAGAACTGGAATCTGGCCTTATATTTAACCAGGGCAGAGCCTGGTTTTCAGGGAGAGCATCAAGCACAAGCACTGGCAGCGGTGTTCATTCCTTACTGGCAAACAGTTCCTTCAGTGAGGAAAGCAACCTTAGAGGTGACAGTGGGGCTCAGAGCCTGAAGCCATGAAAATGGCACCTCCAAAAATACCAGGCAAGTCCAGCAGCATCTGTGGACACCCACGGAAACTCAGGGGTTCAGGAACTGCAGCTAGCTGGAGGGATAAGATATCCCATCTTAAAAAAGGAGGTCAGTCGGACAGATTGTATGCTCATGAGGCAGTGGGGAAGAGAAGTCTCCGTAATCTCACTCTCCCCACTGTCGTTCACCTTGTCCAACAGCAGTATCCATATGCTGGTGGAGACCCAGCGACAGGGGTAACTTGTAGAGTCAGGAGCAAAGCAAAGATCCTGACCCACTGGGGCCTGTGCTTGGCACGGTTCGGCCTGATACACACCAAGGTGCATCTATAATGCCTGGATGTGGAGGTCTCCTCTCAGCCTAGATAAAGGTGGTTCCACTCAGAAAGTGGAGGCTACCTGAGTGACAAGGTGAAGCTTTCTTCTCTTCATAGTGTGTGTACTCGCTGGCTATGTCCATGTCAGAGCAGGCTTCCGGCTCATCAGACGAGAAGGAAGAGCTGCTGGGAGACCGGTGGGAGTCAGACAAGGCACGGCTGCTGGAGGGCGTTAGGGACCGCGCGTCCAACGTGGCCTGCAGGACTTCAATCACTTTCTCCTTCTCCTGCAGCTCCCTGCTGAGCCTAGTGGGGTGAAGGAGGACAACAGCTGAACCCAAAGTCACTGGACTAGCGAGTCCTGACTAGGGCACATGGAAAAAGCCACATAAGTCAAGGGGACCATTCCTGCAAAGGGTAAACGAAATTACCCATCTCTGATTAGGAGTGGAAAGTAGGTCAGGTGCAGAGGGAAGGAGAGCAAGAGCCACCCAGTGCACTGGCCGCACAATACACTGAGCACTAGCAGAGGCTCAGCTGGCGCTCCAAGGCACTGCTGCTTAACATATGGTCCCCAGTACAGCTGGAGTCCAAGAACCATTGGTTCCCAGTCTCCAGTAAGTACAAAAATGCAAGGTAAGCCTTGAGAAACATAGCAGTGTGGCATTCCCACAACATCTAGGAGTATGATAAGTAGAATCATCTGGTTGACTGAGATACAGACAATGTGTGTGTCTGTGATGGATTAGAAATGAAAACAAACAAAAAAAATACTTTGTCCTTCACTGCAGATATTTTGAGAAGCACTGAGTGGTCTAAAGCACACTCACGACACAAAGGGGCGTGAACTAGTGACTACAAAGGACTCTGAGCCTGTATTTTATTGCACATAATGAGATAATATCCAGTGACTCAATGAAAACTGTTTCCTAAGACACTGTAGCCTCCCGGGATCTGCAACGTCAAGTACTTTTTAAAAATTAGACACTGTAATACAATTCTTTTTTTCCCAAGGAAATTGTGTGGCCATTAAACTAGCTGTCAACTCAACTTGGGGTAAGGCAACTTGGTAAAAACACACCTTGGTCTTTAAACACACAGTGGGGAAGCAGAGGAGATCCTTGGGGTGCCAAGGACCCTTAAAACCTGGTTAGTTTACTTTTAAGTCAGACTGACTCTAGGTTACTAAGCTAATAATATAATAATAAATCTAGGTTACTAATTTGAATAAATATACAAACAGAAATCAATAGAACTATATCAAAAGAGAGTAAGGCTAAAAAGAACAGTAATGTGTTCCATGAATAAATGAATTCATTACAATCAGCATTTTCCTTTTTTCCCCCTGATTTGTGAAACTGCAGCCACCCTTGACCCCTTAGGCCTTGTTCCTGATTCCTTTACCAGATCCTATTTGAATTACCTCAGGGCCAGCGGCTCAAGTCCAGCTTGATCTTTCTCACTTTTATGATCCTCTGCAAACCAAATTCAGAAAGAAACAGTAAGAAATTAAACAGGTCTCACTTCACACATTATAAATGCAGGAGCCCATTTGGGTGCAAACAGTGACTACTCTGTGTGTCCAGGATATGTGGGAGAATTGCTCTGGGAGATCTCAGATTGTATCTTTAGAGAACAGACATGCAGGTTCTCCTGAGCTCACCAGGCAGACCTTCCCTGACCTGGTAATCACCATCATGACTTCCTCTGCCCTAAATCAACACAAAAAAGTTTAAAAGGCACTTGGCTAGCTTCCCTCTGGAAAATTCCAGCCTCCAAGCCTGCCACAGACTGACTTCCATACGGACCAGCTCTGTGACCCATCACAGCTTTCATGTAGAACCTACTCTTGCTTTGAGGAGATGACAAACAGCCCTGTCCCACCTCTGCACCTGCCACTAGGATGTGGGATGGTTGGCCCCCAAGATTGATCCTGCTGTTCTCCCTCGGGTGCTCTCAGGAAATTCTAAGTCAAGGGTTTCAATAATTACCAATATTCCTAGCCCTTGTACTATGACATTCAGTGCCCAAACCATGTTCAAAAGGGCACAGTGCTTCATCTGCATTTGAATTACATTCATGTGCGATACCAGGCAATAGATGAAGAAACAGAGATACCAAAAGGTTAAGTCATTTGCCCAAAGAAACTTAATGGCAGCATCCAGGCTAGAGCTTGCATATTGAAAGTCTAGGTTCAGGGCTTCTTTAACTACAGTGAAGTCCTCTGATCTCTTCTCCCTTTCTCCCTCTTAGCACTAGATGGACTCAGCCTCCTTCCCTAAAGGTCACATTCCATAAATGATGCTGTAATCATGGCCTCTCTGACCCTGTGGTTCCTCCTCGGTGCTTCCCACGGGCCAACCCTGATTCTGTAATGACCCCTGGGAAATGAAGTGGAAGCAGAACCTGGGTTAAAAGGCTGTGGTGGAGGTGTGGCGGTCACCTGGGGCTGGGCTCTGGGAGGAACTGAGAGTGTTCAAAAGCCCTGTGGCCAACTTACTGGTGCTGAGTTTGCTGGTGAGCCTCTCTGTCAGCTGGCTTCCCTGAGCGAGTTGTTCTCGGAAGCTCTGCCCCAAGTAGTAGTCAATGTCATTGCTCCTTAGGAGGTTCTCGAAAGACTTTACTGTATCTTTTGCATGCTGGGTGAGAAGATAACAGATACCTCTCCCTTCTCGTATTTTCTGGCGTAGGTAGGATAGTTCTCGGGCCTGGTCCTGAATCAGGGAATCATATTTCCTAATGTAGGAAAGAAGAGGAAAGGGTAAGAATAGAAAAGAGTTAAGTTATGGGGTCTTCTGTAGTCATTTCTGTGAGAACATCTCTAAGAGTTCCTCAGTTTGAGCTGAATTCTGGCACAAAAATCAAAGAATGTATTTAAGAGTAAATTCTGTTCTGACAAACTTGCATCAAACAACATGGTATGCCACCATTCTTCCACTGTTTTATGTGTTAGTCATGTGTCCAAAAATGAAAAATAAGTTCTGTGGGGGTAAATACAGTGCCATATTTTACATCCCTTACAGCACCAATATAGTGTAGACTCACAGTTGATACTCAATAAATACTAAATATAGTTATTGGGTAGATGCTCAATAAATACTAAAAATCGAAATAGGTCCTTTCATGTCTTCTACTTCAAAGACCATCTATATTATGGCAGACTGTATTTTGCAAAGATGGCCATTACTCAAGCTCCCATTCCATGTGCTCCTCTATAATGTGGCTGTGCCCCTCTTTCATCATTGGGCAGAAGTTATTCTCCACCTCCTTAAATCTGGGTGGGTTCTGTGACCACCGTGACCAAGGTAACATAGTGGAGGTAACACTGCACCAAGTCCAGGAGTCGCTCTTAACTGGCCTGGCAACTTCCAATTGGAAGCCAGCTGCCATGCTGAAGTGAAACTACCCTGAGACCACTGTACTATGAGAGGCCCAGGCCAGGAGGAGAGGTCCCGGAAGACAAGGAGCCACATGGAGAAAGAGAGAAGCCAAGGAGCACCACATCACCAGACACATGAATGAAGAAGCCGTGTCCAGCCAGACATTTCAGTGACTCCAGCCCCAACCTCCATCTGATGGCAGCCGCATGAGAGACCCCAAGTGAGAGCTACACTTCTAAGCCCAGCCAATCCACATAAATTATTGTTTCAATCCCCTAAGCTTTGGGGTGGTTTGTTACTCAGCATAGATAACCCAGATACTGAGAGGGATATCTACCCTGGTGTTTTTCCACCACAAAGTATCAAAAACAATAATAATTATGGCAAATAGTGTTGAGAGTTTTAATATATGCTAGGCATTATTATAAGCACTTGTATTAATTCATTTAAACCTAATAACCACCCTTTGAGATAGGTTTTCTTATTATCCTCATTTAATAGGTAAAGAAATAGGCTCAGAAAGACTGAGTAGGTTGCATAGCCTGTAAGTCCCAGAGCTAGGATTCGAACACAGGAAGTCTGACTCCAGTCTTACTACTTATATCATATATCCTGTCACTTTAAGAATACATTCCTAAGAGGAAATCCCAGGGACCTGGTATCTCCCAGCAGGGGTCACGTGTCCTTTCTTCAGACCTAGGGCTACCATTTAAATAGGTGCTCCTCTGATTGCCCTGATGGATTCTCTCTTCTACCTGTCTGGGCTACCCTCCTTCAAACATAAACTTAGACATCATCAATCAAGTAATGGTCCAAAGAGTACCCTCCTTACCCAGGCCACGAGGCTGATCTCAGCTCCTCGGCCAGCTTCCCTTCTGTTCCAGTTTTCGGGAGCTGGGCTTCCAGCTGGGACACCCTCTGGATCAGACTCTCCAGATCCTTTTTAGCCTGAAGCCCTGGGGGGTAGAAAGCCCCAGTGCCATCAGACAGCCACCCCTCGTCCTCATCAGTGACACTATGAGGTGAAGATCCCTCAAGGGTACCAACAGCCTTCAGCTTTTGGGGTCTCTCCAGACTAGATGAATAATCACTTGTAACTGAGAGGGACCGGACCCGGCTCTTGAGGTTTTGAATGACCTTGTTGGCGTTCTGCAGCTGGGCCTTCAGATCTTTGATGTCCTTACATAGGACAGAGATGTCTTCTGACTTTCCATATGCCTGGAACTCCTCCTGCTTCCCTAGCTGGCTCTCCAAGGGCTTCTTTCCAGGGGGGCTGGCCAGTGTGGAGTCCAGGTGTCCCTCCTCAGAGCACAGCCCCTCCATTAGGACAGTTTCCCTGAGGCTGTCATGCTCCTCACACTCTGAGGAAAGACAAAGACATCTTCCTGATTAAAGCTGGGTGTGCTGCTGAGGCTACTCCCTTCAAGGTCTTGAGGACAATAATTACTAGAGCAAAAGTTGAAGCAGTACTTTATTCAGTGCTGGCACTGTACTAACATTCAAATGCAGTATTTCTTACCCTCCCAAGAGCCCTGCAAGTCAGGTGTGGTCACCTTCTATTTTACTCAAGTGTTTTTCTCCTTGATTTCAATTTGATGGATGTCCCTATAGTCACAGTACTTTTATAATAGAAGAATATTTTTTTAAAACTTATGGTTTGCCTATTCCCCCAAAGCTCATCTGGTCTTCTCATTAATAAATAGACCTTAGTATTTTTTCTATAATAAACAGTTGGATAGAACATTTTTAAAATTAATGCTGAAAACTAATTGTAGAAATTCAAACTCACACTCAGGCTCATTCTGGGCAAGAGTTCTCCTCCAAACTTCCTGTCCCTCTCTGGTCTTGTGTCCTCTTCAGTCTACCATACCCCCTCATCCCTACTCCTCGTTGCATGTGGGACTCGCCAACAGCACCCAAAGGTGAAGGCTGCCTCTAGGGAGGGAAGGTGAACCCCATACTTGTGCTCTTACCGGGACTGGTGCTCTCCTCCCGTTCAGCCTCATTCTCGCTTCGGCCACAAGTCTCATAGCCCAGGTCCTGGAGGTCCACCTGCACCTGCTTGCTGTCCTGCTTCACCAAGGATTCACCTGCTTAGGAAGAGACAGGGGGTGTTACAGAGTACCTGAATTTCCCACATACACCCTCACCCTCCGTGGCACATACCCTGGCCCTTAGGGTGCAGGGAGGTTAGATCCACAGCGGGATAGATGCTTCTTTGGACTTAGGTGGGAGAAGAGACCACCTGCTCCAGACAGCAGGACTTCCCTCCGCCACGATGAGCCTGTTTGCCATTGATGATCCCATCTACAGATAACGGGGCTTCGCTGGGACCAGACATCTTTAAGTCATCTCTAGAAGCCCCAGGGAAACTAGTAAATGCTTTGTTCTCAGGGGCTCAGTAAATGTTTGAATGGAGCTGAACTAATTCAGAGTTTCAAAGACATCTAGATCTGTACTGTTCCGTAAGGTAGCTACTAGCCACATGTGACTATTTTATGTTAAACTGATTAAAATTAAGCTTAAAATTCCCAAGTTGAATTAGCTACATTTCATGTTCTCCATAACCACATATGACGTAGGTATAGAACATTTCTGTTACCACAGAAGTAGTTCTATTAGAAAGCGCTGATCCTAGACTAACAATGATGGTATATTTTTAAGAATCTGATGTGGTGCAAAGAGGAGCAGAAGAGAAGCAATTAGCATACATTGAGAGAGGTAAGGCAGTTTTTTGACTGTACCAGAAATCAGCAAATCTAGGTGTTAGTCCATTTCCTCCCTATACTGTCACTGCAAACTTGATTTATTCATTTACTCTTCTCTGCCATCTGCAAATTGAAGTTAAGTATCCACTTCCACAATCCTAGGGTCGTGGTCAGGATTAAATTTGTTATGAGGTTGGGAAAGAAAAGTGAAGTCTGCAAAGCATGTAGCTTCTCAGGGAGAAGACAGACTCTTTGGTGAAGTGAACTTAAGACTTACTAAACATGACTCTGTATTTCTCCAGCTGGTTGGCCTGGGCAAAGACAGTGGCTTCTGATATCAGCAGCTTCTCCTGGAGATCTTGATAGCGTTGTCTGCACTGTGCCAACTGGGAGTGCAGCTGCTTGGTGGATCCTGGGAGGCTAAATTCTGACTGAGGTCCAGAGTTACGGGCCTGGGGCTGGTTGACCAGCTGTGAAAAGAGCCAACACAGGGTCAGGGCAGTCTGAGCTCATCCCCCAGGCAGTGATGGCTGCTACCCCTTGCGAACCCTGTGGACTTTATTCATGTGTCTGTCACAGCACTCCTCATCCCATTTGGCAGTTACTTGCTTTCTGGAATGAGCTCCTGGAGAGCTGGGGTAATGTTTTATTCATCTCTGTATCTGCAACACATAGCATGGTGCCAATTGAATCTACAAGGAGGAGCTCTCAGTAAATGTTTGTTCAATGATTGAAGAGAGAAGGGGTGGAAACCTCCACTCATCCCTCCCTGCATTCCTGCCCAGTTGTCCTCTCAGAATCCTCTGCAGAAAGTAGAACACTCCCTAACACCATACACAAAAATAAACTCAGAATGGATTAAAGACCTAAATGTAAGACCAGACACTATGAAACTCTTAGAGGAAAACATAGGAAGAACACTCTTTGACATACATCACAGCAATATCTTTTTTGACCCACCTCCTAGAGTAATGGAAATAAAAAAAATAAACAAATGGGACCTAATGAAACCTAAAAGCTTTTGCACAGCAAAGGAAACCATAAACAAGACGAAAAGACAACCCTCTGAATGGGAGAAAATATTTGCAAACGAATCAGTGGACAAAGGATTAATCTCCAAATATATACACAGCTCATGCAGCTCAATATCAAAAAACTAACAACCCAATCCAAAAATGGGCAGAAGACCTAAATAGACATTTCTTCAAAGAAGACATACAGATGGCCAAGAGGCCCATGAAAAGATGCTCAACATCACTAATTATTAGAGAAATGCAAATCAAAAGTACAATGAGGTAT
Organism: Mesoplodon densirostris; assembly: GCF_025265405.1. Lineage (NCBI taxonomy): Eukaryota > Metazoa > Chordata > Mammalia > Artiodactyla > Ziphiidae > Mesoplodon > Mesoplodon densirostris. The sequence goes on along the minus strand of NC_082662.1, from coordinate 108,605,057 downwards.
CACCTCATACCCGTTAGAATGGGCATCATCAGAAAATCTACAAACAATAAATGCTGGAGAGGGTGTGGAGAAAAGGGAACTCTCTTGCACTGCTGGTGGGAACGTAAATTGATACAGCCACTATGGAGGTTCCTTAAAAAACTAAAAATAGAACTACCATATGACTCGGCAATCCCACTACAGGGCATATACCCAGAGAAAACCATAATTCAAAAAGAGTCATGTACCACAATGTTCATTGCAGCTCTATTTACAATAGCCAGGACATGGAAGCAACCTAAGTGTCCATCAACAGATGAATGGATAAAGAAGATGTGGCACATATATACAATGGAATATTACTCAGCCATAAAAAGGAATGAAATTGGGTCATTTGTAGAGATGTGGATGGACCTAGAGACTGTCATACAGAATGAAGTAAGTCAGAAAAATAAATATCATATATTAACACATATATGTGGAATCTAGAAAAATGGTACAGATGAACTGGTCTGCAAGGCAGAAATAGAGACATAGATGTAGGGAACAAACATATGGACACCAATGGGGGAAAGGGGGAGGGCGGTGGGATGAACTGGGAGACTGGGATTGACATATATACACTAATATGTATAAAATAGATAGCTAATGAGAACCTGCTGTATAGCACAGGGAACTCTACTTCATTTTGCTGTACAGTAGAAACTAACACAACATTGTAAAACAACTATACCCCAATTAAAAAAAAAAAGAATCCTCTGTAGTCTCCATTTTACTTAATCCTCAGCTCAGCTGCCTCCCCTTAGAGGATCCTGATAACTCCTTCTGAGGCTCAGGGACAGACACCTGTGATGAGCTGTGACGAAAATGGCAGTGATAAGGAAGAGATGTCATTACACACCATTTGTCTGGCTGCCTTAAAACCCCATGTATCCCTATATTGCATCCTATTGAAATGATCTGGTTTTGTGCCATCTTTTCCCACCATACTGAATATCTGAAGGACAGAGACAAAGCCTTATTGCCTGCTTTCAATGTCTAGTCTCTTATCTGGAAAATTAGGCACTCAAATATTTATGGAAAATTAATTATTCATGTAATATTTATAAGATAATGTTGTAAAAAACCTTTCTAAAGGTTGATGTGTGAGGAATATTATCACCACTACTTGTGGTGCAAAGGTGCCCTTCCCTTGGTACCTCCTGACCCACAGGGCAGAACTGTTTAAGGTAGAAACTGACATTTCCAACCCTTCTCCAAGGGTCTTTCATTCCATCTAACCCCACACTTACTTGGTGGGTATCCGTTGTGAAGGCAGTCCCAAGGTCAAGGCTCTGGGGCCTGGAGCAAGGCCTCACGGTCACACCCTCCTCCTCTTGGCATTGGTGCTTTCCAGAAGAGCAAACCAGCTCTGTGTTCATTCTGTCGATCTCCCTGGCCAGGTGCCCAAGGAGCTCAGGATTAAGTTTACTATTCCCTTCCCTGGTGCTCAGCACCAGCTGTTCTTTGAGGAGGTTGATGATATTGTGGGCATTCTTCAGTTTTCCCTGGAGCTTTCTGAATTCAGCCTGAAGGCTATTCTCATTCAGACCACCTTTGGCAACCACAGTCTCCACCATCATCTCGCCCTTCTCCTTGTCTTCCTCAATCTCCCATCCATCAGACATTGCTTCTCCCATCTGCTCTTTCAGCTCTGCATTCTCAAGGCAAAGGCTCAGCATGGTGTTCCTACAGGAAACATACATAATCAGGGGCCAGGTCTGGTCTTGGCCTCAGTTCCTAATAGCCCCATTTACCCACACCTCAGGCCATCAGAGACTCAGAGACACCCCAGAGCATGAAGTGACCTCAGAGACCTACAACAACTCCCTTATTTTATACACGAGGAAACCAAGACTCAGAAAGAGCAAGAGATTACCCGCACTCCCCTAGCTACTTGGTGGCATCATCATCACTAAAAATCTAGGACTCAAGACACCCAGTCTAATTGTGTTTACTCATGTTTGCAGCCTCATGTTCTAATTTTCAGTGGCCTCCAGAAAAAACAAGGGTAACTACACTGTTAAGAAAAAAATAAAAAGGACATTGGGACAAATTTATTATTATGGATTCTACAGTTCTATTAATTATCATCAGTCACTTTTCAACTACTGGATGAGAAATTTGGACCTAAGAACACAGAAGAAATAAACAACACTAATCACAACTATAATCAAATGTACTTATGTTAATTATTTGCTTTACGTCTGGCTCCTGTGATAGGAGATCATCTTCATGAACACAGGGATTCTGCGTGTCCTGTTCACCCTGTATCTCCAGAACCTCCACAGTGCCAGCTGTGCATAAAATATTCATATTTGTTGAGGAAATAAAATGGACTAAATAACTAATTTTCACCAAGACATTCTAGACGCAGCCTTTCCTCCCACCAAATATTTCACTAGGACTGGGTGGAAGCAATAAAAAATACGGCTTTAAAAAGGCAATTTACTTAAAAAGGCAGTTCATTTAACCTCTAACACTGACCTAGTGGAGTTATTGGATGCTTACATGAAATTACATAAGTGGCATGGCTGGTTCGGTGTCTGCAACAGAGAAGTCATTTAATCCTGCTCATACTAGCTGCAGATCTGAGGAATACTAACAGCAGAATCCTAGGAGGTGCTTGTTTAAAAACCTTTAGAGCTAAGGCCTACAAATCGACATTTTACTTAAGTTCCACAGGTGATTCTTAAGCACGTTAAATTGAGAACTGCTGACCAGAAGAGGCAAAGGAAGTAATAATTCATAGCCCGAAGGACCAGCAGTTGGCTATGCCCCTAGACTGGGTTTCTCAGATCCTGAAGTTTTGGAATAGAGCAGAGCTTGTCTAGCATGAATCAAGGATGAAAATGCTTTAAGACACAGGAGTCAGAGAGATCGTCTATGAGAGTTTCAATGGAGAAAAGTGGGACAGGTATTTTACCAAAACTGATGTGTAAAAGGGAAAGAAAGGGGCACATGTGTGGTATAAAGAAGAATATTTAATATTTAATATTATGTCATAACTTTATATTTGCTGTGTTCACAATACAAACTAACAACAGCAATGTTCAAAATCTCACAAGAGGGACTACGAATTACATAGATTCTATCTTCTACAGTATCAGTGGTTCTTCAGGTTGGATGAAGAGTTCAATCAGTTTTAGGTTAGTAACTCTGAGGAAAAAGGAAAATAATTCATGAAGGTACTACATTTGGTTGGACTGTATATTCAACTGTAGGATCAAAAGAGATGCATTGTTCTCACCCATGATAGCACAACAAAGTTTACATATAACAAAGTTTAAGTCAAACTTAAGCTTTAACTTAAGTAGAATTGAAGAAAAGAAATATCATGATAATTCAGAGTAAAAGAACCAACATTAAGGATGATCACAAGAGTATTTCAAAAATTGTTTGACAAAGTATACAGTATAGAAGAAAAGGTTTATAATTTAATAATTGGGAGCCAGGGGTCTAGCCAGGGACTATTATGCAACCTTGAGCAAGTTACCAGAACTTTTTAGGCCAGAGTTTCCTTGACTATGAAATAAGACATTATGCTGGATGCCAAGGTCCTCTTCTGTACTAATATTATTCTATGATTCAGGGACATTTAAGTGGCACATAATAGGCAGGGAAACAATAGGGCATGAATTAGAAGTTGTACATCTGCACAGCTGTGTTCTAAACAGCAGGCCATATGATTATGACCCTCAGGGATGAATGAATAAATGGATTAGCCCTATGTTATCAGCATGTTCCCCAAGCATCTTTTGAAAAAAAGCCATTAAAGACAGAGTGGTCAATCTAGCCAATGAATAAGCTCCTTACCACTTTTGCAAATAAATAAAACAGCAGAGATTATTAAAATTGCTATTCTGTGATTTAAGGATTTGTGCTGCTGAGAGAGAGCTGAGTGGAGGTGGAAGGGCCTCTGTATAAATCCTCCTCCTCGTGGACTATTCTGGTTCTGCATATAGCAGTGAAGCATCTTGGGTAGCAGAAGATTCCTTACATGTCACAGTCAATTCAAAAGAGCAATGCGAGTCATACAACTAGATTTCCACTCATGGCAGTCATATATGTATAGCTAATAATGGACATTATTATACTGAATTAAGACCAGATTTATTTGAATAGTTTGAATGGTAATTGTTGATAATCCCCATTATCCAATATTATTAACTTTTCTAAGAATCTATAGAACAATTAATGCACGGAGCATGGGATGTGGATCAAGAAGCCCCATGGCAGCACAAATGCCTTGGCAACAGCAAGGTGAGTCCCTTGGCTATGGTAGCCTCTCCATCAGCAGGCTCCCCTTCTCTGGTGCACATCCTACCTGATGTGGGCCACAGAGGAGAATCCTGCTTCCTCGATTTGAGCCTTTAGCTCCTTCAGTTCCCCCTCAGCTTTCCTCTTCTCCTCTAAGAGTTGGTGAATCTCAGCCCTCAGGTGGAGCATTTCCTCCTGAAGACCCCTGTTACTGTCCCCTCCTGTTGTGGACGGAGGGGCAAGAGATACGTTCTGGGTCTCCACAGCTGCCAGGCTTTTCTCCAAAGCTACCTTGATGAGCTGAAAGAAAATCATGGTTTAAAGAAGTTAGTGCATTGAAGAGGATCTACAAGGAACATCAGATCACAAAGGCAGCCTTCTAGGGGACCAAAACAGGCAGACCTAAAAGGAACTCCCCCTCTAGGACTCCTCAGCCATAAGGGCCCTGGAGACTGGTTTGGGTGAGAGGACATACCACACAAGCAGGGAGAATTGTTGCCACGGGCAGAGGTGGGTGAGGAAAAAAACACAAGCACACAACAAATTTAAAACAAAAGCAAACAAATGAGGTTTAAACAGGACTGGAGAGTGTGGATGCTGTCATTCTTCTCTTTCTAAGGGGACAGAGTTCTCCGGGAGTCTTCTCACAGTCAGCAAGCTTCATCAGCTCAACACTTGAGTCCTTGACTGCAAAGATCATGGCTAAGATACCAAAGCTCAAAGCCTGAGGCTGTAACTCAGATTCCAAAAAGGATGATTACGAGGAAGGATCTGGGCACTCAGGAATCAGGAGTCATAGTCAGAGAATTAGGGTATAGGTGGAGCTACAGTTAAGACAAAGCAACCTTAATTTCATTGGCAACAGGAGAATCACATTCTACAATTGCTGAGAAGTTAAAGTGAGGCCACCTGCCTAGCAACCAATTTCCCTTGTTGGTTATCACCCTATGCTGATGTTGCCAGCCAAACTCTCTCTACAAATCTAAGCACGTGAGAAGAAAACAAGCAGAAGCAATTTCCCATCACCTTTGTTTTTTGAGGATACTCTTGAAGTTACTCCTTAATGTTCAACTAAGGCAGATTGTATAGTTTTTCCTCAGATAATATTTTAGGGCGTCCCTGGTGGCACAGTGGTTAAGAATCTGCCTGCCAATGCAGGGGACACGGGTTCAAGCCCTGGTTTGGGAAGATCCCACATGCCACGGAGCAACTAAGCCCGTGTGCCACAACTACTGAGCCTGTGCTCTAGAGCCTGTGAGCCACAACTACTGAGCCCGTGTGCCACAGTTACTGAAGCCCGCACACCTAGAGCCCACACTCTGCAACAAGAGAAGCCACCGCAATGAGAAACCCACGCACAGCAGCGAAGACCCAATGCAGCCAAAAATAAACAAAATAAAAATAAATAAATAATTTTTAAAAATTACTTTTTTAACTTTTAAACTTTTTTATTGTTTGTCTTGGGCTCCTCTCCAGCTTTTCCCATGCTTTTAAAAGTTTAGAAACCAAAACATGAGTATGATAATCTACTTAGTGTATGACTAATCATTTTAGTATGTGAATTTCTTGCCTGTCTGTCGAATATTAATCTTATATCCCAATGTCATATTGGCTTATTTTTCCTTTCAGTGGCAGCATTTTTGGGTTTTACTTAACTTCAGGTCAATTTTGACCTCCCAATTTTCCAACTCTCCCCACAGCTATTTCTGGGTCATATTGTTTTCTTTTATCTCTATAAATATAATGACTTGTACCTGTCACAAATTCATTCCGGGTATACAGAATCATTTCACAATCATCAAAGTCATCAAAATATTTATGTGCATCTCCATAAATCATGTAGCAGCCACTTGATTAGGGATGATTTGTAGAATTAATTATGTGCTTTATTGCTTCATTTAGGTCAGAAATATTGATATATTGGACAGAACAGGGCTCAGAGGAGCTTAAATGGATCAGTGATTAACAGCTGCTTGGCTTGGCACAAAGCCATTGACTGTTGCTTTGGACCTCGTAACAGCATGATAAAATCTAGGTTTCAGGTATGTCACGGGGTTGATTCATATGGCATGTATGTGTAAAAGCATTTAGTAGCATAGCAGTTGAGGTTGTAAAGAGATGTGCGAGATACGCACCCACGTCAAAGAAGAGAGATGCCTCACACAGGTGCTCATTTCCTAGGCATCCAATCCCCCCTGGGGTTGTAAGCCTGAGATTTGAGAGGCTCCTGGGAATGTGTTTCTATGGTTCTACTGCCAGGCTTAGTTGGACTGGTGGCCATCCCCACCTGTGCCACGAAGCACTTGGGTCAAAATAAAGGAAGGGGGGACTGGATAAAACCATTTTTGAAAGTTTATGACCTCACCCTTCGTTTAAATTATGACATTACCTTTCTAAATAAACTCTTTGCAACTAACTAAACAATGTCATCAGCTTTGAATATGGACACACTTATTCTTTTCTAAACCTTAAGGGTTCCTTCTGCTTAAAAATGTCTAACTTTAATGATACCATCTATTTTTAAAGTGCCTTCTAGATGTATGTTATCATCTATTGACTTAAATATACCTACTTTCTTTAAAAAGAAAAAGTAAGACCCATGGAAAGTTAATACCAGAAGGGACCTTAAGGTTCATCTGGTCCGATTTCTTACTTTTAAATGAGAAAACAGAGGTCTGATTTGTTCCCAGGCTAATTTGCCTTTTCATATTTCCATGTCCGAGGGAGTTTACTTTAGCTGCCTTGTCTGTAAAATTTAAATGTAAATGCATGAAAAGTGACTCAGGATCTAACCTTTTTATTTTTTTTCTTTAACATCTATGGAAAGCTAGTATTTCTATTGTTTTTCCTGAAGTAAAACCCCAGGGCTTCCAGTGTATGTGGTGGTAGTATGAATCCTTTAGTTCTATTGTTAATTACATCTCTTATAGGTAGTTGTTGCTGTGGTTGTTTTTCACATTTCCTAATTCATGTATTCTTTTGCTTCCATGGTATAATTCAACTTTTTTTGTGTGCTGGTTTTTCATTTGCCCCATGGAGATCAGTGTGCAGATCTGGTCTCTTATTTGAATAGAGTGGTTTTGTTTTAGGCCTATTCCTTCATACCTCCCACGGTGCAGTTCATTTCTCAGACAGCATTAGGGTATTAAAAATTATCTTTTTTCAAGTTCATCACTGAGTCTCCTTTGCGAGTTTGATTGTTGATTAAATTTTCTCCATTGCAAAAATTCGAACGAAGAAAGACAATGATTGATTACTCTAGTTTCTTTCACAGGAACTTCCTAGGTATTTGTTACAGATCTTACGTTTGATTGGGAATGGAATTGTGTGAGAGGTATCTGAGGACAAGTACCATCATGGCCAGGCCTGGCATTTCCTGAGGAGGGTGAGTCCAAAAATAAAGATGAACCAATCTGCTTTGGCCAAAAGGTGGTTCTTGCCTTAAAAGGCACACAAAGTTGGATGTGTTTGTTAGGAGAAGTATGCCTATGCTTGAGGTGGGAAGGGAGCTTGGTGTTGAGAATAAGGTCTACCTCCCAAGGACACAAATAGGAGAAGCTCAGAGCTCAATCTTAAGGGACCAGTTCCCGGGAAACAAGCAAACACATTTTTGAGAATCTGGACACAAAACAGTTATGACAAAAAAAGCTTTATTTAATTGGTAGCAGGAGAGTCACACCAACAAACTTCAGAAAAGTTGAAGTAAGTTTACAATGATTTCACACACCTCTTTCCCCAAAACTGAAGATTGATTTTCAAGGAAAGGGGATACAGAGAAAAACAGTGCTTACCCAAGATATTTTTCATCCAACAGGTAAATACTTGTCTAACTTATTAAGTATCTCCCATGCCAGGTGATAGGGAAGACATTGCAATGGAAGTACAAATGCCCCAATGTAAAGGTTTATTCCAGGCTTGGACTGACCTCAAAATGTTGTCTGATCATTTTCTCCACGCTCAGCTATAGAAAAGAAGGTTGAGGACGAAGTGACTTTACAAACCAGTTTGCCTATAACTGAGAAGCAGAGTGAAGAACTCGTGCTATCAGGGATAGTTTGGACCACATCAGTCAGAATCTGGTTCTCTCCATATCTGTGTCTCCTGTTCACTTATTCTGAAGTTAACCCTGACCCAGAATAGCAATAACCATCAGTGATCTGCTGACATCCCAATCTAGCTCTGTGTTAGAGTGGATATTTTCTTATCCTGCAGATCCCTCTCTCTCACCCAAGATCCTCAGTGAAATCAGGGAGTGAGAGGTAAGGGATCTGTCCAGAGGGGCAGTGGTGTACATAATTAAAGTTACAAGTACCGGTTAGCAGGACTCAGAAGAAGCTGTCCAAGCAAAAAGAGAAGTGGAGTTCATGCAGGAACTCAAGGGAGAAGTTAGGGTCAGGTGTGTCTAGAGCAGCAAAAAGGGAATCTTGGTAGAAGGTAAAGAAACTGTGCTGAGGATGTGAGGTATTCTGGACAACTGCCTGTGTCCTTAAGAGTCAAAGACGGTGCCAAATCCTGTGAGATTTGGGGACTGCTCACTTGGGTCTTTCTGTTGGTTTATTAGATGTCTCCTCTTTTTCTTATGCAGGAGATGAAGAGGCAGACCCAGAAAGCCTCATGTCCCCTATAGTTTCCCTAGTAGCTCCAAGGAGACTATCACTGGAAAAGCCCAGCTGCTTCTTCAGGACAGATACCAATGATCCAATTTCCCCTTAAAAACTCAGAGAGTCACAGGCCTGGTCCATCCAGGACATGTGATTGCTAAATGTCACTGGGCAAGGTGAAGACACATAGGAGTTCCAGCGGGTGCTATGGGATCACTGTTGGTGACTTAATCTCTGAGGTCTAGGACATTCTGCTCTTGAGCTTGAGAAAATGCTGATTACACCTTCACTGATGGTTGGTGGGAACAATGTTTTAGCCTTGGGTACCAAGTTCTGAGGTTTGACAGGGGCTTGCTCTTGAAGTGTCATCTGCTGGTCATTGACGTGTCACAACCTGGGTAGATTGTCAGGTTGTCCAACAAGGTTCTCTTTTATATAGTGAGACTTCACTGAGAATGATCCCTGCTTTGGAAGTATTCCGATCCTCTTGGAGTTCCTCAGAAAACACTCTCCTGAAGCAGGTCCTAGGCCTGCCACCTCCCCAAGTAGCCCTTCGATGACTCCCTGTCTTCTGTGATGTGTTTCAGTTACAAAAGCCCAAGAGTGTAAGTGTTCAGGTCTTGTTGTAAGTAAAAATTCTTCTGAAGCTATAGCTATAGACGGTACATAGGAGCAAAGGAGGGTAGGAGGGGTCAGGGAGCAGGAACACAAGATACAAGGAGTAAAATGGGTGGATTGGAAAGAAAAATGGAGTGAGGATAGGAGTTGGCAAGGTGGCTGGAAGGGCAGGAAGAAGACTGGGAAGTGGTTTATCTAAAAAGAAAGCTTCTCACTCCAGGCCCACAAGGGCTGCAGGAGACCACCAGTCCCCAAAGGGCTATGAGCTCTGCACCCTGGGGCCCCAGCACCTGACTTGGACTTACTTGCTGGTGGCTATTGTGTGCAGCCTCCTCCTCAATACTGTCGGTGAACTCCGTGCTCGCATCCTCTGTGTCGTCCCCTGCAGCTGCACCTAGAAGTAGGTCCAGAAGACAAAGGTAACTCCCTTCACACGTGCTTTCCAGACAGCAGCTAAAATTACACTCTTTTTGCCATCTGCCTCTGATTTCTTCCCTTCCCCACGTGGATGGCCCCCTAGCCAGCAGGGAAAGCAGCACTAAGGTACCAACTCTGTAGAAAAGCTTTTTCACCATATCACTGATACTTTCTTGCTAACACTCAAGCTTAAACCTCAAAACATAAGCTGGCTTGACTGCACAGACCTGTACCTAAGAAGCAGACTGTTAGATAGAGTGGTTACCCCCCTCACTCATTTCCAGAAAGCCAGAATTATTCCCCTCTAGCCATTGACTGTCTATGTAATAACTTTCCCTATTGTGACACGGGCCCAACGTGACTTTTTCCCACCATTGAGTGCTGAGAGGGTCCCTGATTTCCTTGGGATTAGGGCAACCAGGCTCCTCTCACACTTTTCCATTGCTGGGATCAGTCATGAGTGGGGTGATAATCTCGCTGAGGAACCCTCCTCTAAGTGTCCTGTGTCCTACAGAAGCTCAGGTCTAGTCCAGCCCTGTGGCAGAGAACAAACAGTTCAGCTGTTTCCTAACCCCTTCCTCTAACCTCCCCTCCTCCCACCTCCCTCAAACTCTTGTCCAATGCCAACATCTTGTGCCTGAAGGGTTTCCTGCACTGCTTTGTCCAAATGGAATTTAATCCATTCTTCCATTCCCCAAAGATGAACACAGTCACCCTGGGGTGCAAACATCTATGCCCTGCACTAAGGGACAAGTAGTTGCAGTTCATGGTCCAGGTAAAGGTCTAGGGCAGTGCTGACCAATAGAAGTTTCTGTGATTTTATGTCTCTGCTGTTGAATTCAGTAGGCACTAGTCACATGTGGCTACTGAGCACTTGAAATGTGGCTAGCATGATTGAGGAACTGATTTTTTAATTTAAATTAATTTAAATTTAATTCAAATAGCCACACATGGCTGGTGGCTACCATATCAGACAGCACAAATCTAGGGCATTTCTTCTTCTCCACATATGTTAAAATAAGACCATTCATCAAATTTTAGATTGAGACCAGTGGCCCACATTACTGATTTCTTCTGAAAGTGTAGGAATTTATAGTGGTTAATTCATTTGGAAACCAAAGAAAATCTACCGTGACACTCCCCGGGTCTTACAGAACCTGCCCAAGTTAGAGAACTTTGAGATCTAGTTCTGACCCTGGCCTCAGCAACCAACCTGTTAAAACTCCTGACTGCCGGGAAACCTGGGCCTCAAAGAGATTAGGTGGCTTGACCTAGGTTACGTAGCTAGTTCTAGGTAAGAGCTGTGCCAAAGATGGCAAGTCTCTGGGCTTTCAGGCAGAGGCAACTCACTGTTCCCTCTGGTGACAAATCAGATCTTTGTCTCTTCCTCCAAGAGTAAAGAACCTGCTCCTGAGCTCAGACATCTGTGAATGAAAGGCTCTGCATGAATAATGAGCATTCACTACCCTCAACAGGTAAGGTGAACAGGGCCAGTTCACACTTATGTTCCATCTCTTGGCATCTGCAAGTTTATACCAGGGATTCACAATGGCCCAGGCCAATCTCATTAAACTCCTAACAGCTTAATCTTTTGACTTATTCCCTGGTCTTTACTGTGAATGTTGTGTTAACTTTGGACTAAGGCAGTACCCTATTCAATAAAGCCCTACTCACAAGGAGGCACCTTTACCATTCAGCATCCTTAGAGATCCTTGGCAGGCTGTGTACAGTAGGGATTTCCAATACTTACTTTTTCAAACCAGCCCTAGAACCATCTTATTCAGAACACTGGTTGTGTAGAGGTGAATGAACACAATTCCTAAGCTGTGGCTGCTTTGGAAACTCACTGAACCCAGGATGCTAATTCACTTGAGGACATCCCTATCATATTATGCTCATTTTGGAAAATCTTTCCCTGTACAGCAATAGAGATCAGAATGTTTTTCTTTCCCCGCAAAGAAAATGAATTGTCCCACTCAGTGATAGATTAAGAAAACACACTTTTCACACTGTTCCCCTTCTGAGTGTTGGACTAGAGAATGATCCTGTGGTTGAAGAAGGTTCAGCTCTATGAGGTCAGGATCCTCACCCCCATACCACTCTGGGCCCACATCCCATGATGATTCCTGTACTAGGTTCCAGAAGTAAGGTAAGTGGGGATTAGAAAGAGTGATTGTCACTGGCCTTGAAGGCTTTTGTCTAACCCTTTCTGCCCTCCACTTACCTTTGTCAACCTTTCTGATGCCACATCTCCATTTCTACATAATGTTCCCTCTTTAATTCACTCTGGGGCAGGATACCATGATTTTGACTTCATCAGGAGTTAAGTGGAGACAAAGCAAAAATGCCCGTTTCATCCTGACATTCTACTACTAAGGGTTTTGTTTTCCTCATTCATTTTTTCATCTAGCTTAGTCTGCCATACTTCCTTCGGGGCAGCTTTAAGAGTTGCTCAGCCCTTTACCAATTTGAAGTAGAATGCTAAAGCCTTTTTTGTGTGTGCTTGTTTGAGGGGTAAAGTTAAAAAAAAAGTTTATAGAAAACATTGGAATAAGTTATCCCACACAAGGTCCTATCTATAAGTTTATATTAGCCATTCCTCTTTCTGTTTCTACCATTTCTGGTTTTTTTTAAATGACAATAAAGGACTTCTCTTTTGTGGAGGATACGCTTTTCTATGCTTTCACAAAGCAACAAAACACTGTCTTCAGAACTAAGTTGGAATAGTACTTTAAATTTCTAATTTAAAGGTACTATATATTGATGAAGTGAGTGCTTATGTTTGATAAATAAATAAAATGGTCTGCCACCTTTAGAATTTCTGAAAGCTAAGAATCTGTTCATTCAAATTTAACTTGCTTCTCCAGGTTTTATCTCCAGGATTAAGTTTTACATGTTAGACTGGAAATTTTATTAAAACCTTTTATTTGAGGCTTCGATGGTAGTTTCTCAAGTTGTGGTTCTTCCAAGTTTCTAGGTTCTGAACCACACATAATAGAGGTGGTACCAAAACTTCTGTTTCTTAGATTTAGAAAATTATTTTCTACCAACTACCTGACTCTATAAAATGTATAGAAATAAACTTCTATAATACTATAAAATCCTTGGGCAAAAATTTAAGTGGTATGCAAAAATAAGGTCTTTTTTTTCATCAAGGCAAAAATTCATACTTTGTGCTTTCTAAATTGAGGATGGCATAATTATTGAGAACATGGACTCTGGAGCCAGATTGTCTAGGTTAGATTTTTGCTCCCATCATTAGATACGTGACTTTAGACAAATCACCACCTTTCTGTAACTCAGTTCCATCACTTATTAATTAGGGTTAATAGTAATATCCACTCCATACACCTGTCAACTTTCAAGGGTTTGGTGCTTTTGAAGGGCTTAGAATAGTGGTTGGCATATACTGTGTACTCAGTATATTGCATTATTATTATTGTTTTAAATTATTGTTGGTAAACTGGTCTATGGGCTGAAAAGTTGAGGGTAGAAAAAGACCATAGAACCTAAAAGTACTCAGCAGAAGAAAATTCTATACCTAATGTTTTTACTGGATGATCTTAATCGAGTCTATCTGTACTTTTTCACTGCTGAATATGTTTCCCCAACAGGAGGTTTGAAGTAACACTCTTATGTTCTCCCTACTTTGCAGGACAGTTGAAAAAACAGAGATCTATCAGTAGATTAAGATGAACTCTTTTGAATAGGTTTTACAAATAGGATTCATCATCATTAAATAATAACTGCCTTAAAACTCCATCATGCACAAATAAGCCTTGAGGGAAAGTCATGAAGTGTTATTTTAATTCTTCAGTAATGAGTCCCAACTGGGCTGCAACAAGACCCTATTCTCCAAATTCTACTCTACCATCATTATTGTTTCCTTTTTAAGCCATTTATACGCAACCAACAGAAAAGGAGTAATATTTTCCCATAAAGTTACTCAGAACATAGGAGTCCTATTTGACTATTTTAAAAGGGGATTCAAAGAGCTAAACTTTACAGCACGAACAAGTTTGCAGTGACAAGTGCCCGGCTGTTTTTCCCTCAGTGCCAGGCTCTTATGTCCTCTGGGCTCACCTCACTTTCACTCCTAGGCACTCTGCCATGTGCTCATTACAAGAACTCTCACCTGTTCACGTCATGAACCAACTATTGATGACTTAAATATTATGATGCTACATGAGAGGATCAAAGAAAAAAAGGTCTCCTATCAAACTGCAGTATTACCTGCATCCATTCCCTTCTGGACCATAAGAAAATGTTAAGATTTCATATAATCTTCCATAAGCTTCTGCCAAGAAATAAAATTCTTTAACTAGACAGATTTTGATATTGGAACTGAAGTAGCTAGAAATCTGTTGTCTGCAGTCAAGCCCCTTCATGGTATATCTTTGTCTTTAAATTGCAACATCTCTTAGGTACCCTCCCAGCTTACAAGCTTACAATTCAGAAGGCAACTGTTTTCAGTGACTTAAAAGTCTGTAATGTCAAGGAATTCTTCCTGCTTATGATCTCTTTTTTCCTCAAAGAACACAAGAAACAGGCCTTTCCAGGAATATACACAGGGACAGCACCACCCACCAAAACAATGGACTCCTCGAATTTTCATCCCACTTTCTACTACTTTCCTTCATCAAGGAGAGCAAGAGATGTTTTTTTAAGGTAAAGAAGTCCATTTCACATTTCTGGGGGAAGTATAATGCTGTTTCTTTAGTCTCACTTCCTTGAGAGTAGAAAAATTCAGGTTTCTTCCTCATCCTTTCTTTAGTTAAATTTCTTGAGCCTTATTTGACTTGGAATTTTATTACAATAATCAATAGACTGATTCTCCTATAAGGGAAAGAAAAAGATATGAGCTTTCTCTACTTTTCTCATAAATCTTTTAAGAATGAAACCAAATAGTTACTGTTTGGCCTTTGATAATTTTATTGGATCAGTGACAATTTTCTGTGTCTCAACTAAAGTAGCTGAAATTCTAACACTTATATATAAAAAAGTACACGCTCCATTTCAGCACAAATGTTAACACAATTTAACACAACACAGTGCCATGAAGAAATGAAAATTTACAGCTTGTTTTGGTGGGGAAATAGTCCTAGAAATAATCTAGCACCACGTTACTGGATTATTTAACATGTCACTTTCCTTCTTCATTTAAATTGTTATGAATCACTCTAATTTTTCTCAACAGCCCTAAGACCAAATCTTTAAGTGGTAAAAGTAAACCTGCTTTTATTATGAAACTGATAGTACTTCATGGAAACAAGACAGAAATTCATGGTTTATAAAACATATTTGTATATACACATGGCTCTAAAGTTCACAGACTGAGAGACAGGTTGGTATTTCAGAGCAGTGATTTTGATAATTGCAAAAGGAAGCACTGTATACTCATGTAATATACCAAAAACAAACCTATATGCATTTCCTAGACAATCATGAGTTCTCAAAGGGAACAAGGAAGTCCATTTGGTTCATGTACTTAATTAACAACCCTACTCTTCATATTACTTTAGATCAAACATTTTCTGATGTTGATGAACTTTCTATTTTATCCTTCCAGCTTTAGCAAGAAGAAAACAGTATGATAAAGATTTTTATTTCTGGAATTTGACTTTAAACAACAAAAAGGGAAAGTAATGCAAAAAGAATTAGTATGTCACTTTATAAGTTTAATTATTCTTATTTGAAATCTGATAAAATTAGTATTGTCAATAGCAATACTAATAGTATTAGTATTGCTCTACAGTTTTATGTGTCCCTTCCACTTCTCATCCTTTGTTGGAAGCAAATTATAAATTTGCTTTATTTGGGAAATTTCTTTGGGAAATTCATCCTGGCTCAGTGATTACATAGAAAGAAGTTGAGAACTTACCTTCGTCAATACTCAAACTACTTAAAAGCAACATGGTAGTCTTTCAACCATAATAAAAAAGGCGTAAAAAAGTTATTGCTCCAAAAGTCTAGTGGGAGAGTGGCTTAAATCCATAGTCCAAAAAGCATTAAGATGCAGAAACTATTACCTCACAGAAATCACTCTGATGTACTATCCCACTGACTCATTCCTTCTGTTTTTTAATTGGGTTGGCTTATATGCGGCTCCGTATTCCCAACTATTCTTTCTACAGTACAAATGGTTCTATACTACCAAAGGGAGAAGAAAAGCCCTCTGAGCTCTACCCCAAAGAGAAATGAGAAAATACTCTATATGATTCTATCTCAGAGGATGTTAGTATCTGAAAAAGAAAGCTAACTTCATTTATCCCACCTCTAGTGCCATTTCTATGAGGCAGGATGGAAAATGGACTTTAAAAGTATGTGGGTCACTGTATTCCTTCCCAACTCCCTAGGAAGTTTGTCATATATCCCTGCACACTGCCTGCAGGCCTCTAGAATTACTACCGAGACCCTAGTTGAAGAGGCAACTTGAGTTTTTCAGGGACATGAAGAGTCTGTGACGTTTTCAAATAAAAAGACCAAGAAACCAGAAATCAGTAACTTTATCCTAACAACAGGAACTAGAGTTTTCCAATACTAGCTCAAGGAAAGCAAAGGTATTAAATTATAGTTTCCTCTAGGGCTTACAGTCCAAAGGGAAGTGACTTCAGGTAGGTCAGTCAACCTTTATTCCTCAATGAAAGGAGCAATTTTGGGTGTAATCTGATCTATTCCTTCTTTCCCTAATCAGAAGACTCTAGATCCAACTAGAAGACTGAAGCAGAGAGAACTGAAATCAATTTTCTTGAACTGTTTTGAAGCTATGAACCAAACCTCTCAACCAGATACTGAATTAGAAGCATAAGTAAGCACAAAAGTGATAGGTCTTTTATATATATCTGCCATTTATGTATAAACTGTGCAAGTAGAATAAACAAAAGAACCTCCTAAGGAAACTCGTGGCTTGGATCTAATATCCTATCCAGGTCAAGATTTCCTTGATCTTTAACAGATCTCTCACTATACATAACGACAAAGACAAATCTTTTAAAAACATGAAGGAGGAAGTGGAGGAACCAAAAATATTGCTACCATCCACAACTGAATGAAGAGAGGTGGGTGTGGGAGAGGGTTGGGTCAGGGGGGATAAGGATAGAAGTACACCCCATCAAAGTAAAAGGTTGACAATGTTAAAATAGTCCCATCAGGCCTTTTCAGAAAAAGTTATAACTTGGCTAAATAGCTAAAAAGAGAACACCAGAAAAATGTCGATTTATACTAGGCACTAGCAATCACCAGACTTCAATGATATAGTTTAAACCTGTAATACAAAAGAGTTTAGGGGGAAATATCTGTCAAAAGGACTCCATTTCACTCATTAAATAAATCTTCTTGGAGGTCCTTTTCAACTCTCTAGCTCTAAAAACTATAGACTTCAACTACCCTGACCGCTTACAACCATTACAACCAAAAAGGAAATGTGAGAAAGACCAAATCCATCAATATGCGTTTTTCTCAATTTAAGTTCTATGCTTGCAATTAAGCATAGCCTGAGTGAGAATTTCATTTCATTTTCTTTCACGCTTTTTATTCAAGCACAAGGTTCTATAAGCACACAATGC
This sequence comes from Mesoplodon densirostris, assembly GCF_025265405.1. Lineage (NCBI taxonomy): Eukaryota > Metazoa > Chordata > Mammalia > Artiodactyla > Ziphiidae > Mesoplodon > Mesoplodon densirostris. The sequence goes on along the minus strand of NC_082662.1, from coordinate 108,587,578 downwards.
TTTATCTAAAATTATTGTAAGGTTGAAAAATTCCTGGCAAAAGCAGAATAATTCAGTAAGAGAAAATGTCTGTGTCCCTGAAGAGAGAACGGAATCATATTATAGCATGGTAAATATGATTATATGAATAATGTGGCCAAAGCATCATCTATCTGTGGAATACAGAACAAAATTCATTAGAATCATGTTCTCTAATAAGATGCCAAATTACCACACAAAATTGTTAGACCAGCAAGCTCTCTCCAGTTAGCACTGTTTGCAAGCCTCATTCCAGCTATACAGACCAGAAAGTCAGTACCAGATTTTAGTCACATCTACTTTATCAAGACCAAACTTTTAATTTCTCTTGTGCCACTACATCACCTAATTTTCTAAAATGTTTCCCACGGACCAATATCAAAGGTAAGTAGCTATAGCACAAGTTACTCTATCTTTTCAAGATCCAAATCAGGACTAGAATTCACTTACTTTCTCCCCCAATCTACGTATTTTGTCCACTGTTCAGTAGGAAGTTGAGTTTCTCATTATTCACCCCACTACCTTAATATTTCTAATACTTAGCAACTGTTCAAGATAACAAGGGAAATTCCTATTCTCGATGGAGAATGACAGAAACAGAAGTAGTAGCTTACATAAATTACTGTAATCACTATGAGCCATTAGAACCCAAATATCACCCATGGTTGAATCTTAATAGGAAACTTAGAAAGTGTCATTGGTCTATTAGTAAAAATAAGGAAAGGCATTTCTTAAATGCCTTGTAATCATATGACAGGCTAGTCTTTGGTGGGGTGATATTTCTACAGCTCGATTACCCTCCTCTTTACTTCTACAATGTTACAGAGCTGGAAAGGGTCACTAAACATTGGAAGACTAAGAAAAAATGGATGATTCTGCTTATACTTCCAATCTTCTTTCTTAAATGACCCCTGAACCACCCAAAGCCTATTAAACTGAAAAGCTCTCCATTAAGAGGAAAGCTTACGGCTACCAATCTTTTACAAACTATCAATACTTAATCAGAGAATTCCATGGTGTTTCTCCAGTAGAATATTTTCTTCCCTGTCCATTTTAGAGTGACAGAGGCTCTATCTGTTACAGGAGTGGCTAAGGTTACAGAAACTTGGACAGAATTTATAAGGTAAGCAAGCCATGTCAACACATGAATGTGAAAGAAATAAAAGTGTCATGTGAAAAATGGAGGGAAAAAAGAAAAACCATTGTGCTCCACCCTCGTTTAGAAAGGGTACTCGGTCACATTTATGGGGCTAAGGAGCCTCAATCCATATTCACCAAATTCCATGTTTAAAAACTGAAACCTCACTTCTAATCTAGGAAATTAATTCCAGCAGAAATAACAAACCTCATGGGTTAGCAAGGCTACAAAGTAACCTTGGTTACTTTTTATACTCTTGACATTTAAGATACCAGAAGTATAATCTCAAGGTCCCCTTTCCTTACATGTCATGTTGAAATAAGAAAGCACTGAGACAATGACCAAAACCTAGAAAGATCTGCAACATTTCTTTCTAAACTATTAAAACACATCAAAGCCAGAAGCCTATTACTTATTGTAATATGGAGAAATGCAAGAGCACTAAAAAGTAAAAAATACAGGACTCCATCTAGTGCCATTACCAAATGAAAAAAATACAAGAAATATTTTCTTCTAGTCATAATGAGTTATTTGGTGAAATACTGAATTTAAAGGGGGACATTACGTTTCAAATTATCTTTTTATATAGATAATTCTGACTCTGGAAGACCTGGGAGCTTTCTTAAAGTTGTGTTCTGACTAAATACTACACCCTTAGTTTAAAGAAAAAAATTTTAATGGAATCTAATCTGCACCTAATCTAATTTCGCTGTCATTCAATAATCAACTCTGAAACAGTATTAGAGGTAAAGGTTTACTATAAACACTTTAACAGTCTTTGCCTCTGCTCTTTAACTTGGCCTTCCAAATACTTTCAGTCTACTATTGCAAGACTTGGCTTTGGTTACCTTCTGATAAGGATTATACCACTTTTGCAAAGTCATTCTTATAGACTCTCAATCTCTTATCTCTCTCTTATCTTGAAACTTTTGATTAAAAAATTGCTCTCACTCAAAGAGCAGGAGTTGATTGAATGGCAAAAATAATACACACGCATGCATTTATGACATGATATGGAACATATGAAATGGATTGTGAAAGTGGGGGAGGAATAAACTTTATTGGCCTGTAGAAGGGATGAGGGCAAAGAAGGAAGGGCTGGGGAAAAGAATGAAAACAGGTGGGAAAACTAAAATGGAATGATTTATAGTGTGCAAATATACTTTGTAACCTCCACGATTCAACTTATAGACAGCTATGTACAGTGAAATACAGGTAGACTAAAGTGAGTTTCACTTTGTAGTTGATGCTACTTGTACCAGTTCTATCATTAGTAAGTCACTGTTTAATTCTGCCAAAGTCAGACAAGGCTCTCTGGTTAGTGCAAACAAGGGTCTCCATCCCGGGCTGCAGTCTGACCCGCCAGTGCTCAGAAGGCATGCTCGTGACGAACTCGCACACTTTCCAGTTCCCCACCTCCAATGGCGGCCAGGGTCTCCAGCCTGCTTAAGCGCTCCAGGCTTCTTCCAAGAACTTCTTCTAGCCGACTCCGTATCACCTGGGCCCCTTCTAGTTCCACCTGCAGAGTTCGGTCTCTCTCAGAGCTGATTAAACATGCCACACATGGAAGGAAAATGGATTAGCCATCAATGTAATGAGTCCACAGATGTTTCCAAAGAGCCATCAGTGCCACTCTGAGCCATGAGACTTTTGGAGTAATTGTTCTCTAGGACACAGTAAATGAATGTGTTCTTTGTTGTGGCCCTTGTGTTCAATGCTGGTAGATTAGCAACGCCTGCTTTCTGTAAAGTTTGTCCCTTTATCCTAGATTCTGGGCCAATTTGACATAAAATTACAGTTCCTAATATTTATCTCACACCCTTATAGCCCACTAAGAGAAATTTCATTTTTTAACTAAAAGCGTTTGTTTCTGAAAAGCCAAAACCCAGGAAAAACTAAATGCAAACTGAATCGATATTGAGCCAAGTAGGGTTGCTACTGAAAATATTTGTTTTCTCATTTGTTACCAAAAATGGATAGCGCTCTGAAAAGGAATCCAGTTCACAAAGATGCAGAGATTCTTTATAAAGTTCCACACGTGGTCCTATTTTACCTTTCCTCTGCCTTCACTTTCTTGAAGGAGAAAGAAAAAAAATTTTTTTAACTCAAAAATAAATTAGAAAAAACTGAATAGTAAAAGAATAAAAATTAGGAAAGAGAGAAAGGGGCTAGGAGGGAAGGCAAAATAAGAAAAAAAATTAAGGGAATATAAAATGAACCAGAAGGATATAATATACATGACCAAAAATCAAGAGGTACAGGAAAATAGATTCATCATCATGGCTATGAGTAATCCTGGGGTAATATTAGCCATAACAACAATTATATCTTCTTCAGTTATATTCAATGAGTATCAGTGCCCTTTATAGCCTTATAACGAAGCAGCCTTTAATAGGACATGGATTAGAGAGAGGAAAGAAACATACAATGAGTGCTTACTATATGCAAGCATTATTTTAGACACCTGACATGTCTCCTCATTTGATCTTTGCAATAGCTACATGAAATGGATGCTACTCCTGACTTTAGATTTAGACACTGAGGCTCAGAGCAATCCCTACAACTAGTGACAAGTCGGGTAGTCCCAGTTATGCTTTTCTTTATCTCCCTCCTTATATACTGTAAGCATCTATAAGCATCTGCACTTAATGAGGAATAAAAGGAAAAACAGTGCAGTCACTCTCTTACCTCTCTGGATGGGCATGGAACTTCACCAGACTGCTATAGAGCTGTCTCTCTGCTTGTAAGGCCTCATTGAGCCGACTCCGTTCATCTACCAGTCCTTCTAGCATCAGCAGCAACTGAGGGAAAAAGAATAGAAGCAACATGCAAATAGAGACAGGAAGCCATAGTTAATCCTGAGAAAGAGACCAAAAGAATGTATCAGCATGAACTATGACTCAAAAAGTTCACTATCTCATTACTGACTTAACTTTTCTATATATAGTATGTTACAGTTTTCAAGTCAATGCCATATTATCTTTTTTTATCTTTAAAACTCTATCGGGGGCTTCCCTGGTGGGTGCAGTGGTTAAGAATCCGCCTGCCAATGGAGGGGACACGGGTTCAAGCCCTGGTCCAGGAAGATCCCACATGCCGCGGAGCAACTAAGTCCATGCGCCACAACTACTGAAGCCTGTGCACCTAGAGTCCGTGCTCCGCAACAAGAGAAACCACCACAATGAGAAGCCTGCACACCACAACAAAGAGTAGCCCTCGCTCGCCACAACTAGGGAAAGCCCACGTGCAGCAACGAAGACCCAACGCAGCCAAAAATAAATAAAATAAAATAAATTAATTTAAAAAAAACCCCTATCAGGCAGAATTCAAATATGGGAGCAAGAAGAAGAAAGAGGAGAGTGAAGCCAGAAGGACAGGAAAGAGGCCAAGAAGAAGGAGTGGGAGAGAAAGCAAGGAAGGGCAAGAGGGAAACATACAATAGGACTTACTAGTACTCTTCATTCATTCAGTAAACATTTATTGGGCACCTTCTGTGTACCAGACTCTGTTCTAAGGATAAGCTTACTATATAGTGGGGGGAAAAGACATTCATGAGTCACAGACACATGTCATTGTGAGCTACAGTAAGTGCTATAAAGAAGATGAGCTACGATAGTGCATAACCACAGAGATCTATTTAAGTGAACTGGTAGAGTTAAAAGCTAGCTTGGAATGAGATGAGTAGTTAGTGAGAGAGATGATAGTGGAGACAGGGAGGAGTACAGGCAAACAGGTCATTTTAAGAAGCTTGGCATTAAAGAGAGGTCACATATGGGGCAGCAGTTACAAAGGAACTACACGTGTGAGAAGAGAGCATCTGTGGCTTCTACGACCAAGGCAGGGAACTTTAGAGCACAGATTTTCTATGAAATTCCATCGACAGACACCTTCATAAGTAATTGAGATTGACGGCTTGTTCATTGTTTATCTCACAGTAAAAAATAAGGTTTGTAATTCAATAACTTACTTGTTGTCTTCGGTTTCCAGAAGTTTCCTGACCCTGTGATTCTACTGAAGCAACTTTTTCCCGAAGAAGTAAGACTTCTTGGGTCAGGCGTTCCATAGCTGGTACGTCTTCAGGATCAACCAGCTGCATTTGCAGGTCCTAAAAGTCAAAAACAGGTATAGTAATAAAAATATTGGGTTGCCCAAAAAGTTTGGGTTTTTCCATAAGATCTTATGGAAAAACCCAGATGAACTTTTTGGCCAACCCAATAAGTAATAAAAACACTATTCAGCACAGGAACAAAGTAACAAATCTCTTGAAATAGTCTGCTATACTTTAAGTGGGATATTAATAAGCCGTATGACGGTAACAATAGCTTCTTTATGAAATCTTAGCAACTCTGACATCAACCAGAGAGAATATGGCAATATCAAGAGGCTCAAACTAACAGTGCATAAGAAGACTCAATGTATCCAAGTGTTGTCTGAAGATGCCCTACAGGTATTCTGGGCTGTAATAATTTCCAATAGTCTTTAAAAAGCTTTGAAAGACCTTTATGAGGTCTTCTTTAATCTGTATTGTCCTGGTCAGGGACTCCATATCAGCAGCCTGCACCTGCAGCTCTTCCTCTTGCACAGCCATCATGGACTGGAGGGCGGAGAGTTCCATCTGTGGAGAAAGAAATCCTGAAGTCAGTGGGTAGAGGAAACAATATGTGTCACAATTACATTTTAACATTGAAGCAAATGCACTTCCATATCTTATCACTATCATCCAGTAGTGCAAATAGAAACTAGAACATGAATAGTGCGCTACTGGATCAGATCAATAAACTGCACTGTGCAGTACTAAAGGGTGTTTCATGGGAAGTTGTAATGTGGTTTTAATGATATCCTCCATCTTTGTTAGCACTACAAAACATACCAAATTTGTTTAATTAATGAGTTTATTATACTACTTTAGAAAATGGGTTACCATTAGCAGATGCAAGAATAGATGTTTTTCTTTACATAAGTATTTCAGCTAAAAGATTTTAAAAAGACAGAATATCTCCATTTTTGTAAGCCTTAATGAATTAATAGAGGCATCGATCATCAATATCACAAGAGATCACCAAACATTACACACCTCCTGATGGAAGAACACACCACCACCTATGAAGAAGTCCTTCAAAAGTTAACACTGTAGGCCCTAAACGTTCAATATTGTATCTTTCATCTCTCCTCACCAGAAGATGACAGCCAAATATTCGATTATGACAAATTTCACTAAAAATCATGATAATTTCCACAGCTGCTAACATTTACTAGGTGCTTATTACTGTGTTCCAGGCCTTATATAAAAATACTTTGTATATATTTAATCCTTTTAACAAACCTAATGACTTGGCTTCTGCCTACTTTTTCAACCTCAGTATGAACCATTTTCTACCTCATTCATGATTTTCTAGGCACAGTGGACTTTTTCTGTTCTAGGAATACCAGACTTTCTCTTGACTCAGAGCCTTTGCACCCACTGTTCCCTCTGCTTGAAATATCTTCCTGAGTTGCCTCCTTCTCATCCTCGAGTCCCAGCTTACACGGCATCTGCTCAGAGCATTCTCTAGCCATTCTATCTCAAATGGTCCCATACATGTTACTTTCTATTATTTCCCTCATATGGCTTATGACAATCTGTAATTGTATTATTTGTTGTCTGAATCTCCCCAGTAGGAATTAATTACATAGGGTCAGAGACTCTGTTGATTTTGTTCCCCATTCATCCCCACCACTTGCCCTGGCTTAGAGAAGGTACCCATATAGCTGATGAATGAAAGAATGAGTGAATCCTCCCAACAACCCTACAGGATAACTACTCTTCTACTCCTCAATTTACAGATGAGGTGACTGAGGCTGAGAGAAATTAAGGAACTTGTTCAAAATCACAGCCAGTAAGTGGTAGATCCAGAATGTAAACTCAAGGAAGTAGACTCAAAGCCACCAGACTATGTCTTATATGCTTCATGGTAATGGCAAGTTATTTGTAAGTAAACATTTTAAGGAAATATTTTGAGATAATTTTTTAAAAGTAGTTGTGATAAGTGAAGATGGATGACACACAGCTAGTTTAAGGTGTAATCAAGCTTCCTAAAGGAAGCAGCACCTTTTTCCTTAAGTAATATAAAACGTAAGTTATAAGCAATAAAAATTTTACTTGTGTATCTTCTTTTTTTTTCTTTAATAAATTTACTTATTTATTTTTGGCTGCGTTGGGTCTTTATTGCTGCACACGCACTTTCTCTAGTTGTGGTGAGCGGGGGCTACTCTTCGCTGAGGTGCGCAGGCTTCTCATTGTGGTGGCTTCTCATGTTGCAGAGCATGGGCTCTAGGTGTGTGGGCTTCAGTAGTTGTGGCATGAGGGCTCAGTAGTTAGGCTCACGCACTCTAGAGAGCAGGCTCAGTAGTTGTGGCACATGGGCTTAGTTGCTCCGTGGCATGTGGGATCTTCCTGGACCAGGGCTCGAACCTGTGTCCCCTGCATTGGCAGATGGATTCTTAACCACTGCACCACCAGGGAAGTCCTACTTGTGTATCTTCTAACTCCATCAATGCTTATAGAATCACTGTGTGGGCTTATGATGGTTTATAACTATACAAAGGTATTTGATGATTCTGGGCTACTGCAGCAGATTAAGAGGAAATGCTTCTCCTCATATTTCCTTACTTGTTGAAGGAGCTCAGTTACTGTAACTCCTGACCTCTCTCCACCCCTTTACTCACTCAACCCTGGGCAGGCAAAGGGACTTAACAGTAGACTGGGGAAGAATAAACCAAGCAAGCTTGACTTAGTTCCACCTTTCCTCTTCTTGGGAGACAGCTGCCTGTAGGAAGCCACTGCTTCTCCAAAGGCAAGCTCTTCCCCACCATGCAGAATGGTCTGCTGAGGCCCAGCGTTGCCTGTCTGGGCAGATAAGTCTACCTGATTCTGGGGATTGGCCAGCAGGCCCACTTGGTTCTTGCATTAAATTCTCTATGTAAGCCTTTATCAGTAATACAGTTGATAAAGTACCAAACTATCTGCCACTATTTTGTTTCATTTCTCATTTTGTTCAGATCTTGGGTATGGAAAAAGGGGTGCTCTTTATTAGGCTCTCTTCAGAGACCTCTGCCATTTTATATTGAGGTAGTTGCACCATTGAAGAAACATGAAAACATAAAGAAAAAACATTATTGCAGCATGCTAAAGGTCTGCAGTCAGATAGACATGGGTCTTAAATCTTGGCATAATCTCCCGAACAAGGCAATTTAAACTGAGCTTCAGATTCTTCAATTGTAAAATGGGAATAATATCTACTTTTCAGGGTTATGTGAGAATAGAGAAAATGTATTAAAGTGCATGGCATATAGCAGGCAATCAGTGAATGATAACTATTATCATAACTATTATCATAACCACTACTATTATCTCAAGGGAGTAGGGGGAATGTTGAAAAAACTGGGAAAATCTATATGGCTTTGGTAAATACCTAATATTAGAGGAAATGTGATAATGAAAATACATAGCATTGAATTGAGAAGTTGTAGTTGATTAAGAACATACAGACGTTAGCAATAGAGCTAAATATAACTCACTGAAAATACCCATTTTTTTCTTTTAAATATTTTTCTTCAAAATATTCATTTATAGTCATTATAATTTTATGATCCTGAAAACAGGACAAAACCAAAAGTAACATTACTCTTAATTGAGTATATGTGAGATATAAACAGGAACAGCATGTGGAAACTAAATTATCTGACATGATAATGGCTAGGCCAGAACCAAGAAAAAGGAGGGGAACTAGGGGATTTTTTAAACTGGTATTTTTTAAATGCCACACAATTTCATATCCTCAAAACTTGATTCATATAACTCTGTAAGGAGAAATATGGTAATGAAAAGAGAAATTAGAGGTACAATAAGATAATTTCATCACAAATATGAATGCAGGTTTTATATTATAGATGTAACTATGACAAAGAGGTAGAACAAAACTAAGGAGCTATACAGACTAGCCAGCTAAACTTAATTTAGGAACCCATGACACTGACTGATCTTCTAAAATAGAGGCCATAGTAACATAAAGGCTTTCAGTTTTAGTCTATAATTCTATACTGTGGACCTAATGCTTCTTCTACATCATAGTACAAACAACTAGCTGTATAGGGAAGAAGAAGTGGAAGGGATTCTGTAAGGCCGAGAGGCCTTTTCTAAGAAAATTGATGAAACCTCTATTGCTAGAAATAGAGCATATGAATGGGAAAAATTATCTGCTCCAGGAAATGACTTCTTAGGAAGTGTTTTGAGTCACAAAAGACTTGAATTTAAATCTTAGCTTTAGCATTTTATAGCCATGTAACTCTTCACCACCTCCAGGTTTTAAAACAGTGTTTCAGCTTCTTCATCTATAAAATAGGGCCAATATGACTTACAGAGCTGTAAGTATTAGTGCTAATTTAAGTATCCAGTACAGTGCACTGCATATAACAAGTACTCGATAAACGTGGGTCCTTCTCAAATTTCTCTTGTTCCATGTTTCTAAAATTAATTTCATGGATCTAATGTCATAATTCTAAGCAGCAATTACATAGCGCTTCATTTTTTCACAAGTCCTTTGTAATTATTTTATTCCAGTTAGCAATGGGCCGAGAAAGCTGTGTTTTTTCAGCACTTAAGAAGTTTTAATGATCCCCATTATAAATAACAAGAGCATCTTGGTGAGAAATGTGTATATAAAGGGATTTCTATTTTTCTCCAGAAAGAAAAAAGGCTCAACTTGCATTTGGACCCAGATATTATACTTGGAGAATTTTACTCTTTTAAATATGAAGTATTTTGAAAAAAGCAGGAATTAAGAAATTAGGCTTAACAAGAAAACTCACCCGACTTTCTCTTTCTTTTTTAGCCATGAGCTCAAGTTCCTCTTTGGCATTACTCAGTTCTTTTTCCAGCCCTGCAACTGTATCCAAGTCTCCTAAAAATGAATACAAAATGCTAGTTACAATCAGTATCAACATAATGTGATCTTTGCTGCCTTGTTTCTAAGGAATTTAAGATACAACCCAACAACAACAAAACACATATGCACAGGTTGTTCTTTGCAGCATTATTTGTAATAGCAAAATACTGCAATCAACCTACAAGCCTATAAAAGTATGAATAAAACATAGTATATCCACACAGTGAAATACTATATATAGCTGTAAAAAAGAATGAGGAATATCTTTATGAACTGATATGGAGTGATATCTAAGATATTAAGTACAACAAGCTGGGCACAGAAGAATACATCTAGTGAAGTATGTTTTATATTAGGAAAAGCAGAAATAAGAACATACACATACACATCACATACATACATAGGATTAATCTGCTTATTTTTGCAAAAAGAAGCACAGGAAGGATACCTCAGAAATGAAACTGGTTGTCTTCAGGGATGAGTAAAAATAGGAGAGAAAGGACAGGGAAGTAGATGGGACTTCGGAGTACACTTTTCTATATTTTTGAGCTTTGAAGCACGTTAATGTTTTATTACTAACGTGTAAAGTTAGTTCCACAATGAGGAAGTAAAAGCCAAACACTGAATACTAACATAAATAAATGAAACTAAATAGCAAATTGATAAGATAACCACCCAGAAGATAATAAAAAAAATTAATCCAAATAATTTTTGAACTCAGTATTCTAACTCTACACCCTTGGTGGGAAATATTCTAAGGATAAAAAGAATTATAAAGAAATTTTAAACATTATTTAATAGATTTAGTGTTGATAGTGGTATTCATGTAGCCATTCTGAAACTATTTTTGTGTACTGTGCAAATGTATAAATATAGTGATGTTACAGGTAACCAGGTTTCTCAATGTTGGGAGAAGGCAGATACAAATACGAAATAATGGAAAGAAAGAACTTGTATTGTTTAACTGGAATTAGAGGAATCAGTATCAAATGGAGATATATATGTGTGAGTGTGTGTGTGTGTGTGTGTGTGTGTATGTGTATACACATATACACACACACACACACACAGTCACACATATACATATAAATATCCTTAGCTCTGTTCACTTAAAAGATCCTAGAAGCAAATGACATACCTGTAGCTATGAACCTATCTTATGTCCAGATATTAGTATATAAATGTCATTACCCACTAAAAGGGACCAGAGAGCTCCTTGAAGTAACGGATAATTTCAGGGCGGAGGTAGGCAAAGTAAAAGAAAATCACAGAACATCTTATTGTGCCAGAAAGTATGGAAGTGCTCAAAAACAGATGGGGAAATACTGAAAGGTCAGAGGAACAGCTTGAAGGGGCTCCAATTGGCCAAATCCGGGATAATTTGGTTATCAAATGGAATAATGACAGAAATGGATAAAAGAATGATTTTTTTAAAAAAAAGAACCCATTACTCCATACTGATATAAACAAATGGAGTAGGAAGAATAGGGAAAGGGCGTCTCTTCTTTATAAAAGAATACACACTACTAAACAAAGAAGGAATTTTAGAAATAGAAAATCTCTTTTTTAAACTACCAAATAGTGAGTTCAAACAAGCTCAAAGGATGCTAAAACCACTGGGTGAATGACTGTGGGAAAGCAGAACTATCAACATCTCAAGGCATATGCTGGCAGATCACTTGTTAATTACAAAGGGGAAAATTAGCCTTTAGAGTGGAGACATCTGGCAGATACAACCTTAACCAAACAACTAAACTTAATATCACCGAGCATAACACAAACTGATACCATGTGCTCCTGATGTGATGCACTGAGAAAGACATCATCTATGTAGTATTCTTGCCAAAGATGTTTAACTTGAATCTAACCATGAGGAAACAATCAGAGCCAAATTGAGGGCCATTAGCTGGCCCAGAGTTTTAAAAAATGCCAATGTCAGAGAACAGACTTGTGGTTGGGGGGGGGGGAGGGTTGGATTGGGAGGCTGGGGCTAGCAGATGCAAACTATTATATACAGAAGGGATAAACAAGGTCGCACTGTACAGCACAGGGAACTATATTCAATATCCTGTAATAATCCATAATGTAAAAGAATATGGTAAAGAATATATATATATATAAAACAATCAATTTGCTGTACATCAGAAATTAACACAACATTGTGAATCAACTATACTTCAATTGAAAAAAAAAAGCCAATGTCAAAAAAGACAAAAAAAGGCTAGAAAACTGTTCTAGATTAAAAGAGACAAAAGAACCACGACAAGTAGGTGCAATGCATGACCCCTGAGGGAAGAGAACAACCAGATATCAAGAATATTATTGGGACAATGGGAACTCTGAATATAGACTGTACATTAGATACTAGGACTATATTTCTAAATTTCCTGAGCGTGATAATTATATTGTAGCTATGGAAGAGAATGCCCTTGTTCTTAGGAAGTACATAATGAAGTATTTAGGGATAAAGTGTCAATGATGTCTGTAATTTTTAAATGGTTCAGAAAAAAACATTACATCTGTGTGTGGGTGCATGCAAGAAATAATGCAAAAGTAGCAAAATGTTAACAATTGGTGAATCTTAATAAAACTGTGTATGGGTATTCATTGTACTATTTTTGCCACTTTTCTATAGGCTTGAAATTTGCAAAATAAAAAATTGGGGAAAGATGCTTTTAAAAAAAGGTAAATATGGAGTAAATTAAACAAATCCAGCATCCTTTACTCTTTAACTAGCATAAAGTTTCCCACTAAAAAATGACTACTTGCACAACTTATCTATGAATTCCATAATACCCTACACTATAACATAAAGTTTATACATTCTTAAAATCATTTAAAAAAATCGTTAAGTCCAAGTCCACAACATTTCTTATCATAGCACTATAAGCCCCTATTTTTGGAACTCACTGGAGAATAGTTTCTTTGATGCTTTCCTAAACCTCAACCTTTTGGTCTGTGAAAGTCAGAGATTCTAAGGCACCCATTTGAGTTTTGCTCAGTTGTTTTTAGGGAGTTCAAGGTCTATAACCATCCCTTGGATGGAGGGGAGCTTGGCACTGCCTACCCCTCCCAACACTGTAATGTGGGTTATGTCAATTTACAGTGAGCAGCCTCAGCCTGCTTAAGGTACCCAGGAGACAGCGTCAGCCCCGTGGTCCTGCTGTGCAGGTTTGGAAACACTGCCTCCCGCATTCTTGAATCCCTGCAAAGTTAACTGAAAAAGAGAATTAGGATGCAGTTTCTCTGAGCCAAATTGTGTAGCCATAGCAATACTTTTAATTCAAAATAAGGCAAGGGCAGTTCTCCCTAGAAGACACATGTCTTCAGCCTTTCGGTGGAATCCAAACTTATTTTTTCCATTATGGTAGGAAGAGAAAGAGAGTCCTGGCCAAACCTATTAACAGAGAGTTACAGGAAGGAAAGACAGAGGTTCCTGAATGAAATGAAATTTGATACTTACCTAACGCAGACCTGGGTATGCTAGTATCCCCTTTGTCAGTCAATGAAGAGCTATCATCTCTGGAGGTTATAGGCACTGAACCCTAAAAATTAGAAGAGTCAGGGGATTTAGGAAGATACAGGAACCATGATCACAATGACAAGGACTTGGAACATTCTCGCACAACTTGATATTAAAATTATCATACTTATGCCTCAGATATAAAAAGAAAATGCAGTTGGCATAAACATCTATACAAGTCTATGGTTCTTACTTGATCAGTCTTCTCTCCAAGATGGGGACTGACGGAGGTAACTTCAGCTGGTTGGTTAGAGATGAGTGCCTGGGACATCGTGAAATCTTTCCCTCCTAAATACTGGCGCAGTGCCTGTAATTCTGAATTTCTTTCCATTAGGGCCTGTACCATCTTTTCTGCAGCAGCCTAGTAAGGAAATTACACATAACATTAGAGAGATATTCTAATAAAAAAAATTTGTGTTCTGATGTCATTGTTAAAAGCCAACCATTTAAGAAAAGCCAGTGGGGCCCTAAGAAATAGTTTCCTTGCTTTTATTTTATAGGAAAAACCATAGTCAATGAGTGGAAAGAAAGTCTCTCATAGGCACAATACTGGAAAAACGGAATATAACACATCTGTTACAGATAAAATAATCTAAACTTGCTCTGCTAGAACTATCAGGCTAAGGTATTAAGATTCTGGTTTGAATCGGGTAACATATGTCTTTCTTTACTCATGTGCCTTTGGCCTGAATGGTCTTTGCCCAAACATTTGTTTGGTACACTCCCTTAACGTCTTTGCCAAATGTCAACTTTATCAGATTGGCCTAGTCTGCATTTCGTATCTAAAACAGCAATCTCATCTCTACTCCTAATTCCCCCATCATGCAATATTTTTTTTTACAATGCACTTACCAGTAATCAATATATCTATTTATTGTCTCTCTCTCTCCCCCCAGCCACCCGCCCTGCCCCAACTGGATGTAAGTTTTCTAAGGGCAAGTACTATGTTTTGTTCAGTGCTGAATCCCAAGCACGCAGAACAATGTCTGGCACATAGTAGGCACTCAATTCATAGGTACTCGAGATCTATTTATTGAATGAATCAATTACACAGAAACATTTTTATCAGACCACATGATCAGGAGAATCTGAACCTCAAAATCACCAAACCCAGTTTATTTAATTTCAAATCCCAGTTTTCTAAGACACATGATGGTACAATAAGGAAAAAATTTAGAACATTTTTTTGTGACCATTACCACATAGAAAGTCTGCATTTAATCAGAAAATCTAGAAATAATAAACTAAGACTAAAAGAGGGTATAAGATGATGAATATATTAGCTATATTATAGCATCGACTGTCTCTGTGAGAATTACTACTATTTTAAATAAGAAGCTGAGCTCTTGTCATAACTTCTAAGGGAAATAAAAGAATAACCTTCCAGTTTTAGTATGTAAAATTCAGACTCTTTAGGGATTTGGACATAACCATCTTAGAAGTAACAGTACATTATTAATTTGCCTTAATAAAAATCTCTGTGAAATTATGAGAAGAAACAGAGCGAATAATACACAAGATATCTTGTGCCACATATATGATCTATCTGGCTTGGTACTCTTTTTCTAGCAGTGCTGTTTTTAGCACTGCTCCTCCAAGTGTGGCTCGTGGACCAGCAGCATCACCATCACCTGGAAGCTTGTAAGAAATGCAAATTCTTGAGGCTATGTTTTTAAAAAGCTATTCAAGGGATTTTTCTGCATATAAAATTTGAGAAGCAGATCTAGAAGAATACAATCATTACACTTTTTCTTGAGTTGAAAGTCTTTTGTAATTTCAGGCATCTCCTAGATTCCATTATTTTACTACCAACGGTATATTAAGTGTTATAAGGCTAATTCTTTCAAATTACAAAGGGGTGAAAAAGAAAACTCAAAGACTTCTTAGCCTCTTGCCAAAGACGTAAATAGTTCACAATGATTTTGTTAGGTCTATTCTAGAAGCAATTTCTGCAGCACATGGCAGCATGTATCTAACAAAATGTGTATTTACTTCAGTGGGCCTAAGAATTGGATGAGTGGAATATAACCATCCCATAATATAAGGAAGCATTAGAGAATACTATTGTCAAATAACATAGGCAAATGATAAGAATCTAGTTCCCTCTGAGAACTGACTAGGGAGAATTCTGAGTGACTGGTCCCTGAAATGCAGCACAAGTCAACTATACTAGACTTTCTCTAGCCTTTAGGAGAAAGATATGTGAAAAGGAGGGTAAGTTAAGAATTTACTTTTGAAATATTTGTGTACCATTATTTTGAAATTACTATATGCCATATTACTATGAGATTGTTTATTCTCATCATGGCCTTTGAAAAAACACAAACTTTTTTTTCTCTTAAAATAATTCAGATTTTGCATGAATTAAGAGAAAATACGTAAAGTATAAGTTTTCCCATACCCTGGCTAGAAACAAAATATCACTCAAGTCTTGATAATTTAGAATCAAAATCAAAACACTCCAGAATCCTATATTCCTTTCTGTCAAAATTATCAGAACATTAAGGAAAAGAAAATGTACATAATGAATTTAATGAGTGGGGACATGTATTATTTAGGCACCCTCCAAATGCAAAGTGTTCTAGAAATATTTCATACTCTGATGACTGATATAAAACTGTAGTCTAGTTAATAGGCTGAAGGAAAAGAACTAACAGGATGGACTGTAAAATGACGTAAATTTTACACGTTATCAAGTTCTAATGCTTCCTATAGTGCGGACTATAAACGCACAAAGTGGTATTCTTCTGGACTGGGCATTAGTCCTTACTTGGCTCTCCTGCTCCCTGCTGCTCATGGACTGAAGCAGGCCCTGAATCTCCATTTCATATTCCACTGCTTGTTTGTTTCGATCACTTAGAAGGTCCTGCAGCATCCTTTCCTTTCGCTGTAGACGCTGGCACAGCTCCTCAGCTATCTCACTCTGCCCTGGTCCAAGTTTGCAGAGCAATGTTGCACTAAGATCCTAATACAGGAGAGACAGTGTAAGTTTTGGAGGAAAGAATTCCAT
Organism: Mesoplodon densirostris; assembly: GCF_025265405.1. Lineage (NCBI taxonomy): Eukaryota > Metazoa > Chordata > Mammalia > Artiodactyla > Ziphiidae > Mesoplodon > Mesoplodon densirostris. The sequence goes on along the minus strand of NC_082662.1, from coordinate 108,570,965 downwards.
CTACTGTATATCAAAGGGCTTAAAAGAATCTATCATAGAAGAGAGAGCAAGTATGATGTTTTATTCATTTTTGTTCCCGCAGATCCAGCATAGGCCTGGCACGTAAAAGACTGTCAATACATGCTCAGTGGATGAACACTAACAATACAGAAAAAAATACTTAGAATGGCAACTTACATATTGTTTTCTAAAATAAGTCCTTGCCCTATAATGCTCAGGGCACATTAATAATAGGTGCGGATAAATGGGCACTCGGTTCATTTATCTTATTTATCTACTCCTGTTTGACTTTATAGGGGGAACACGAAATGATCAGCTGAAAAAAATAACAAGCACTGTATTTATTAGCACGGTGATGCAGCTGCTAGTTCTACACTGGAGGTAATACATGGGGGTTAAAATTGTGGAGCCAGATTGCCTGGGGTGCACACGGGCTCTGCCACTTATTAGCTATGTCACTTTGGACAAGTTGCTTCACTTCAGAAGTCTGTTTCCTTGTCTGTAAAAGAGGAATAATAGTATGTACCTCATAGATTTGTGAGGATTCAATGAATTGACATCCATTAAGCTCTTAAAAAACTGCCTGACGCAGCATGAGCACCATAACAAAGGTTAGCTATTGTATTGTAGGTACATTCTTTAGATCTCATTAATTCTCACATAACTTCTTTGAGAAAGATAATTGTCCCCTTGAGTTTATAGGTATAGGAAAAAAAAGTCCCAGTGAAAGCCAGTGACCTGCCCAGAGACAGGATGGGATTAAAGACTTGGGTCACCGGCCTCTCAGACCTCAAGAGTCCTAATGCAAGACTGAGATTATGTCAACACTAAACCAACTGCCCTTAAGTTAACTAAATTCTTGCCTCCACTTCTTTGTTCCTGTCATGCAGAGATGTCTGTAGCTGCTGAATGATACTTTCTTGCTCCTTCTGCCAATGGCTAAATTTCGTTTCCATTTCTTCTTTCAGCCATTGGAGGTTTTGACAGCTGGCAGACAACTGTTCCACTTCCAGGCCTTTGGCCCTCAGGAGACTCTCCATACACTACAGTCACAAAGAAAGCAGCCAGTTAAGTCAAAGGGCCACCCCACACTCCTCAGCATAAACAGGAAACCTGATCCACCTTTACATTATCTCCTAAGTTATCTATCAATTTCTTTTGCAAAAGGAAAAAACACAGTATCTAATCTAACAATGCCATACTAGTCTATTTGTTGTTTTTAGAAACTCTCATTTAGTTTGTAGAGAGATAAGTGTAATGTATGTGTTAAATGAAGTACTTTGGAGGAAGTGAAGAACTTCAAGAAGTGTCAGATGGTTAGATATTTAAACTCTAAAATAAATATACAAAAATAGCCCAGAGTAAATATTAATAAGAGAAACAAGTGTTCTGATTGTGGCTGTACACAGACATGTACATAATATTAATGAGAAAAATACAATATAATAGCTGCATCTGAGCAACGTTTATATAAAAGTATATAAATATTAGCAAGGATTAGAAATAAATTAGAACTATGTATAAAAATCCATATTCACTGCCCCCTCCCACAAAGTTCACAGTAGAAGTGCTAAAACTTCTCACTCCCTTATGAATAATGACAGAACTAATGACTGCTATTTTTGTTTGCTTTTGTATTTTTTTTTAATAAAGCAAATATCCTGGTTTTCAGAAAATGATGGAAGGGGAGATGTTTCAGGTTTAGAATCCAAGTGAGAGAGGGATACCAAGTCATGACAAATTTTGCTCTTACCTGCATGGTAGCTTCATTGGAGGAGAGGATACCACGCAATCTCTCTAAGTCATGATCTCGCTCTCTCATGGCAAGACAAAGTTGACGCAGTTCTTTTTCTTTTTCTTCTAGACTGGAGAACTTTTCGTCTATAGCCCGCTGCAAGCAAAGTCAGCATCCCAAAGCTCCACAAAAGTCACTATTCTGACCACTCTTATTCAATAAGATTCCAAATATAAAGGAATGGAAAACCAACTCCCAAAAGCAGCAAATTAAGTAAATAAATTTCTAAAGTCCCCCTGTGGATGAAATAATCCACAGCATCATGAGCAAAATTATGGTACATACCTCTAGAGCAACATCTCTATCTTGTATTCTTTGCCGAAGTTTCTCAAGCAACATTTCATTTGCTTCAAGGGTTTTGTCCGAGTTATTTCGATACTGCAGGAGCTCCCGAAACTCCTAATGAGACCAAAAAATATTTTCCTTTATTCATTTATTCAGTATTAACTGAATTTCCACTTTGTCAAGGAATTTGTTAGTGATTCAGGATAAAAAGCAAAATGTGATCACTCTCAAGGGGAACACAGTTTAGCAGAGATGACAGACATACAGAATGTCAACTATTCGCATCACATATACGCAGGTGTGTACATATACGCATGTAGCAAGCTACTAGGGGAACACGGGTTGCATTGCCTAACTCTGCCTGAAGGTGTCACTAAAGTTCTCACAAAAGAGGTTACATTTGCTCTGAGTCTTAAAGGACTAGGAGTTTCCCAAGAGGCTGTGGGATATCTCTATCAGAGAAAAAAACTGGCACAACATATGTATACCATGAAAAAGTCATATGCTTAGCGAAATATAAGGGATCCAGTGTGACTAAAGCTTAGAGTAGGTGGTAGAACTGATCAGTCTCTTCTTAAGCGCTCCACTTTTTCCTATAACTTTCATTTTAATCATCTACATAACTCTGGAAATTTCTACACAGAGGTCTTCAGTGGGAGCAGTGGACATATCTTCTCTTCATTTACCTCATACCTAGCCTAGTATCTAACTCACAGAGGTGCTTAATAACTATTTGCTGAATATTTATTGCTTAAGTGTTTCAGGTCTATATTTCTTGTTTCCTACACTTGCTGGTTAGCATCTTGGTTGATGGATTGTACTTTCTATTTCTTCTGAATCCTCCAGATTCCCACCTCTTAATGTTCTACATGTAGCAGGTACTCAACACAGGTGGACCAATGTTTTGAGATGATATGAACATAAATTCCCGAGCTCTAGGAACCCAGTTTTACTTGAAATCATTCTGTGGACTCACCTGAAGCAGCTGCTCTTTGTGACTCAGACTATGGTTGAGGTGCTGAATGTGTTGCTCTTGGGTGCGAATCTCATTGTATTTTTCAGCCTCCAGGGTATGAAGCTGTTGGCCCTTACTCTGCAATTCTCCTTGTAGCTGCTGCAAGGCTTTTCGCAATTCCTGAATTAAACAGATTCCCTTTTCAAACAATCTAAAAATTTCACATGGTCATTAGATATGGAGGCCTTAAAACTTTCAAAGCACAGAGAACAAAAGATAAAGTAGCAAAAAGTGCCATTCTTAAAATTACTATAGAGATACTACTACACCTGAGTCAAATATGATGTGGGAAATCATGGGAACCGTGGATGGGGGTAGGATGTAAATTTGATATTATAGTTCAATACTTATTTTTGGCTTAAAAATGATACACTTATATAAGTACTAAGTGGGACTCTGTTCTACCATAAACCTGGATCCTTTATTTTACAGTAAGCTCAAGGATACAACATTCCTACCTATCCTTTTAAATCTTAAAAAAAAAAAAGAAGGCATCTGCTCTAAGCTAACAAGAAACCATTTAAGAATTATGTGTTTTATTTAAAAAAACATACATGACTAATTGTGTACGCCATTCCTCTGACTTGGTTGTTCTTCCCACTTTTCTGTCTCACTGACTCTTACCCACCCTTCAAGAATAATCTCAGATATCTCCTCCTTTGTGAAGCTTTCCCTGATTCCCTTCCCCGGCCCCTTGTATATATTCCTACAGGACCCCTATATGCCTCTTCTACAGTATTTACCACATTGAAATACTGTTTATGTGACTGTCTTTCATACTATATTACAAATAACTTAAGAGGAAAGAGCCTGTGATATTCACCCTTGTATTTCCAGAGCACAGCCCAATACCTGGCACATGGTATAAGGGCAACAAATGTTGAGCTGAAATACTTAGATTAAGTAAGTGACTCAAGGGTTCAACACAAGCTATTCTTATAAAAAGTTATTATCAGGGCAAAGTCTGCATTTACACAGTGCCACAAAATGATTAATGATTTACTTGGTTATGTTTCCAAGAAGCTTCTTTCTGCTGTTCTCTCTCCTGTGCTGCAGCCTCTACAAATTGCACACATCGTCTGGCATCAGCCAGCTGCCGTTCTTTTTGTCGTACCACCCTCTGGAGCTTCTGTATTTCAAGCTGGCTGCAGAATAAAGCGCTCTGAAGATCAAGCAGAGCCACCTGTTGCTGAGCTGGGGAAGTACCCTCTGAGTTCTGAAAAGAGAGTGAAAATCATCATCACAAGGAGGGCAAGCACAGAGCAGCTGAGAAGAACAACAAGATCAAAACTGTGGCTGAGAGTGGCACATCCTCAAGTGATGCCTGTCCCAGGTGACCCTCACGTACATGAAGTTGTCCAAGCTGACTTTGGTGCAGCATTTCTCGAAGCTTTACCATTGTGTCATTTTGACCTTCGATTACCTGGTACAACTCCTCGGTCTGAAAACAAAGACAGGGAGTACCAAAAATGTTAGCAAGCTAAATATAAATTCCGTTATCTCGCCTGTACTGTACAGATTTTAGTAGCAGGACTATTCCAAAATTCCAAAATTCCAATTTAGATGACACTACAGTTTCTCTAGGCTAAGATCTGTTAGTCTGACAATATCCAATTCAACAAATTATAGAATACTTGTCTACTTTGATGGGAAAAATTGTTTCCTCATGGGTCCTTGACTGCCAAACACTTTACCTCATTTTCCCTGCTTTTCAGAGTTTCCTTGAGGTTTTGAATTGTACCATCTTGCTTCTGAGACGACTCCTGAGCGGACTTTAGTTCACAGCTCATTTCTTTCAGTTTTTCTTGAAGAACCTGAATTCAGCAAAGAAAAAAAGTTTGGCAGGTCAATGATTTCTTTTAACCTCAAATGCAACCATGAAGTCCTTCCTCAAATCTAGGTTTAAAGGATTTCTTACGGAATATTACCTTATTAATTTTTCCCCACATAGCATAACCATTAAAGTCCTAAGTCAATCAGCAAGAGAAAAGTAGCAGGAAATGTGAAATGCTTCTTTTAATACTCAATTGCTTCAGTTCTCATGCACTGTGCTTTCTCTATGACGGCAGCCATACTGGGGGTACTTGTCCACATGAGTCACTGTGGATCTTTCACAAAGACCAAGGAGGTTCTGCTATCTACTACAGGACAGGACACAACAAGGGTACACAAAGCCAGGAGCACAGCGTCCCAAATTGTGGGAATTTTCTTCTAAGCAGATGTTAAAACCCAAGGGCTATAAAGGGGTAAGAAGTTAAACCAAAATCAAAAGCATGAACCTCTTGTCTCAGTGCCTTATACAGTTGAAAATTGCACTCAAGTTTTAATTTCAGACCTAAAAGGCACCAGAAATTCCGATCTGTGCAGAACAGGCTAAAATCTTGATGAGAGATACAGGAAAGAACTACACTTTTAAGAATATATTCCACAGAGCACCAGGCATACACAGTACCCACCTCCCAGGTCCTACTCAGAGAGGTTAACACAGACCCAGCTAAAGCCAGTCACATTCTCAAGAAACCCTGTGATCTCCAATACCTTGTTGGTGGCCTCTGTTTGCTGGATTTTTTCCTGGAGTTCTGTCAAATGGGAATCAGATACAGCCTGCTGAGTTGTACTGGTCTCACCTGAATTCAGCTTTGGTTGTCTGAGTAACTCTTCGGTCGTGGGCTAGGAAGAAGCAGCGAGATGATTAAGTTAAGCGTAGCCAACAATAAAGTTTAATTTTATCTTCAAATGTCTTTGGCATCTTTCGCCAGAGACTTAGAAAACCAGCGTTGCTGAATGGCTTATCAGTAATTCCTGAAGCCAGTCCTGCTCCGTATTCTGAGTACTGATTCACTTCCTCTCTAGCTCCCCTCCCCACCTTTCTCTATGAACCTACACAAACACTATGCAGTTAAAGCAAGTAATTCAGAGATTAAAAAGAAGAGAGAATTTTTTTAAATGCTTATGATGACCAAATATTTGCTTTATCCTATTTTCAATCAGGGAATTCAAAAGGTCAAACTCACACCATCCCTAAGGGAGAAAAAGTTATAGTTCAACAATCTTTCTTACAACATGCCTATTCACATTATTGGAAAAATGGGTAGATTTCAAATATGGACCATACATTAGATAATAGTATTTAATCAATACTAAATTTCCTAACTTTGATAATTGTACTGTAGTTATGTAAGAGATGTCCTTGTCTTTAGGAAATACATGCTTATTGAGCGTAAAGATGTATAATATCTGCAACTAATTCTCAAATAATTCAGGAATAAAAAAATGTGTCTATAAACAGTGAGAGTGATAAAGCAAATGTAGCAACATATAGCAACTGGTGAGACTGTGAGTTCTTTGTACTTCTCTTATGACTTCTCTAACCTTGAAATTATTTCAAAATAAAAAGTAACAAAAATTAAAATAAAATTTAAAATCCATAGGGTCTGGGAAGGAGGTATGTTTTATAGGAATATCGATTCACCAAAAAGATTCAGGAGAAAAAAACATCTCTTTATATTTGGGATGATCAGACTAAGATAAACTTACTGAACTATACCTAATATTCATTATGAGCTAAGGTACAAAAATAAAACTTGAGCAATTCACTGTGGCATTAAATTCCATCTCTTTTCTCCCTGCCTATACCCCCTCCCTTTCTCCTGCACTCCAATTAGGGAAAATACAAATCCATTAGGAAGAGAAAAAAGGCAGCTATTCATTTTTTCTTTACCTCACATGTTCAAACTCTGATTACCACCTTCTAGGCAGTGGGGTTTCGGTTTCAGCTTACCTTAAACCCCTTCCTGACAGCAAGTGACTGGAAGTATAGAGATTTCAGAAGAAAAATCTTTTCTATTCTTCCAGGGCTGTTCATCATTTTTTAAAACATCTATGAAGTACCCCTAATATGCAAAGCACTGTGGGAGTTGGAGTGGGGAGCTAAATGATAAAAGAACAAGGAAATACACAAAATGTAAGCTAGTGACAAGTCCTATGCTATAAAATAGGAAAGCATGACAAAGTTGTTAAGTTACTTTAAAGTGGTTGATGAGGCAGCATTTAAATGAAGATCTACATGAAAAAGAACCAGCTCTGCAAAATCAACAGAAGAATAATAATCCAGGCAGAGGATCAACTAATGGAAAAGACCTCAGGTAGATATGCCCCTGGGAAAGAGAAAAGCCTACGTGGTTCGAGGAGCACTTTCCAAGAGAAATATAATGAGCCACATATGTAATTTAAAATTTTCTAGTATCTTCATTGACTAAAGTAAAAATAAATAGGTAAACTTAATTTTAATAAAACATTTTATTTGACCCAATATATTATACCTAAAATATTATCATAAGCATGTGTTCAATAGAAAAATTATCAAGATACTTTACATTCTTTCCATAATAAGTCTTTAAAATTAAGGTTATACTTCACACTCACAGCATATCTCATTTTGGACAAGCCACATTTCAAGTGCTCAATAGCCACACAGGGCTAGTGGCTGCCTTTCTGGAAAGCACAGGGCTACAGCATACTGGGCAAAGTGGATGGTAATACACGATGAGGTGGAAAGGCAGGGAGGGGCCAGATCTGGTGTAAAGCACCTACATCGGAGGTAATGAAGCTGGATTTCATTCTAACTGAAATGAGAATGGACTGCAGGGTTTTTAACGGAAAAGTAATCAATCATATTTAAATTTTAAATAGCTGCTCTGTGATGAATAGATTGTTGGGAGCACCAGTAGGAATGGGAAGACCAGCTAGGAGGCTGCTGTAGTACTGCAGGGGAAAGATAATAGTGGCTTGGATTATAGTGGTAGTAATGGAGGGAGAGAGAAATGGATAGATTTGGATATGTTTTGAAGGTAGAGTCAACAGGACTGGATGGTGAGACAGGGATAAAGAGAAAAGTAGCAAGGATAATGACTCCTAGAAAAAATTGAGATATTTGTTGTTGTGGGTATAACAGGGAGCCTTGCCCTTGAAGCAGTGTGAATTATGTCACACCATGGGAGAGGTAACTATTTTAATAGATATTTACAACAATTCTGATAAATAATTTTATCATTTATTTAACGATAAAGCATTCTCTATCAAACTTGCCTTCTTACTTCCTCGGTGTAAAACAAATTTCCAACAACATCTATTACAAGTTATTTTTCAAATTTAAACTATAACAAGCAGAATTAAATAGCTTCAAGTTTTAAATGGTCCTATTTAATCACTTTACACCAAAGAATCTTAGAGCTGTGAAGGACACTTTATAAATTAGCCATCTGGTCCAATCCTATCTTACATTTGAGGAAATGGGGACTTAGATAAGTAATTTGTCCAAAGTTAACTGGAAATCAGGAAAAGGATCCAATTAAACCAAATGCAGCTAAGTTGGTAACTTCCTTTTCATGTTTATAAACCCACTGCCTACCATAATGCCTGGAATATTGTACAGACCAAAAGTTTTTGTTTAATAAAGTAAACAGAACAATAAAAACAAAAGCAAATTAACAAAAACAGGCCTGTCTCCTAATTCCCAGATCATTGCTCTAATCTCTCAGTGGCTCTCTTAGAAAAAGACCAGATAAATAGATTAAAAGGTAGATGTTTAATTTAGGCATTTCAACATCAACTTTAAATCCAAAGGATGCCACAGAAAAGTACATAATGAGTCTGGATCTCATCTGAACCCATCTTGGCATGAATCATCACAGGAACCCCCTAATTTGGGAAATGTAATGTATTGACCTAAAGGCTAGAAGATGTTTGTTTCTTCTTTACTCATAATATTTTATTATTTTAAATCTCAGGAAAAAAATGTCCTTTCAGATAAGTCTGCCAAAAGAGTACCTAGCAAAGTCCCATTGAGTAAACAGCTCATAATGAATTCTTGTGAAATATCAAGTACATAAACCAACCACTCCTATGAAGATTTTGTAGAGCCTGAAATCAGTAATACTTGATTTGGTTGAATCAGTGTTAATCTCCATGCTATCAGTTACTAAAATCATGTTGTAATCATAATATAATTTTAAATTCAGTTGCTTTTGACTCAGGACAAATGCTTTTCAGTATCAGAAAAGAGAATTGCTTCCAGGCCTAAGGTTGCATAAAATAAGACCTTTAGGCTAAAAGGCAGTTATTTAGGTCTTCTGGATTAACAGCAGTTTTCTTGACACTTTCATAGTCATAATAGAAAGTCACAGGGCTCAAACTACTATAATTTTCTATCCTATTGTTAGCAATAGGGGATACACAAGAACTATCAACTAGCATAAAATTAAAGGCCTAGTCTTTGACCAGCATCTAATGCTTACCCCTGCCAAAGGGCCTGATCTGGGTTACATAGCTAAGCTATAGAAAGGGATAAATTTATCATAGTCATACAAGAGCAGACTCTGGCATTGCAAGGCTTGAAGCAAAGATCTCTTACTCTCTGAATTTAGATAGAAAAGAAAACTGCACGTGAACCAGAGCTGAATTAATGTTTACCAAGGGACCACACCCCTTCTATGACAGCTTTTCTATTGTAGTTCAGGGCCAGACAATAAAGAAGGAAATTATCACCTAGAATAAGGCTTCAAATCTTTCTTTAGATATTTGACAACATTGGGTCTTCAGACATAAATTCTGTAGAAGGCAAATCAATCAGTTTGCATGTCAGAAAATTAGTAAGCAGGAGAACTACACTGTTGCAGTTTTTCTTTAATACAAGAAAGAAAGAAGGAAAGAGAAAGAAAAAGAAGAAAAGCAACCAGGAGGCATTCTGATGGTGATATTTAACAGTAACCAGATTAAAGAAAGGAATCAAAATGACCTTACAGAACAATCTCGCTCTTAGGATAAGAGCTTTTCTTCATATTTGTAGCAGAATTTAGCTAAAGGAAATTTTTTTTTCTTTCAAGTTTTTTCTTTCTACAAACTAAAAAGAGAACTACCAAAAATAATTTACACTTATTTCTATTCTATCCACATTTGTTCAGAAACAGACAAAAATCAGTCTGCCTTTGTCCCACTTAGATCTGCTTTTGCCATAAAGCACAACAGGCCTTAAGGAGCTTAAAAGTCAAGACTTAAACAGTGGATCCAGAATCCAAAACATACATTTTATCTACAAACACTTTGAGCCTAATTAATCTATTTCCTTCCACTTCTTAATTATTGGAGAAAACAGCACAACAATCAAATTGCCATGATTCTTCAAGCTGAATGTTTTCTTCCTCCTCTCAATGTTTTATTATTCTACAAACAGTAAAGACGGTAAGCCAGGTTACAGCAGAAAGGTCAAACACTGCTGTGTTAAAGGTCTATTTTTTTTGATGTCTAAATTTAGTGAAGAAAAGGGGCTTGACCTAAAGGTACAGTTACCATATTTTAAATATGCTCATTAGGATGCCAGATTTCTTCACAGAATTCCTAAAGAATCCTCCAGCAATCCTTAGGGTATAGAAAGAAGGTCCTGAATTTAAAACAAGTATTTATTTAATTCAAGGTACATCAGACAATGTGGTTTAATATATAGAATAAAAAGGTCTTGGCTGAGAATGGTTAGGAATCTTTGGCTCTGCCTGGGCTAAGTTATTTAAACCATGAGCTTTCCATATCTCTAAATTGAGAGACTGCATGAGATGATCTTTAAGCTCCTTCCCAGCTCCAAAATTTGTTGAGCCCAGGCACCAAGAGAGTATTTTTAATTTAATATGGAGAAAAAATTCCTCTTGTTTTACCTGTAATTTTCTAAGTCTTCACCTTTCTACAATATTGGCCATATTTGAAAGGGGGAAAAAAAGCTTATTTCCCATCCAGCCTGTCCAAACTATTTTTAGATCCTAATATGAAAACACTATGTTTAATTTGTGACATCTATGTCTGCTCACAGAAATACTGTATTGTAAAGCCCAAATTTAGCTGCGAAGCTCAATGAAAGAAAAGGAAGCAAAAGAAAAGTACACAAGCGTTAGGCATACTAAACATTTTATACAAATAAAAACACGTTTTAAACTTTTGGATAGTCATACTTTTATGTAACACTTTAATATATGCTACTTCTGACAATTTTGTGCAAATTCAAAAATATTTCTCCCATTTCCTCTTTCTTATTGAGATGCAAATATTATACATAATAGAACTATTTTTTTTAAATTTCAAGTGACAATCAACAATTTCATTTAGAAGCTCTAAGTTTCTGGGATGATGTTGACTGGTAGCAAGCTTTCCAAAAATGCCTTCTAGATTGTCCACCTTTGTAATGGTATCACTAGAGAATCTGTATCAGGTAGAACATGCCAAATGTTTCACAAAATTAATTGAACCCAGCATTTACTGTTGCTGTAGAAACAAAATAGCATCTGTCAGGTCCCTGTAATAGTAGCTGAATTTAAAAGGTTGGTATGAAATCAACTGGGCAGACATGAACAGCTCAGATTAAGATCAACTGTTATCTTCCAGTCATTAAGAAATTCATGAGTACAACGGATAAAACTCTCCTATCATCTGATAATGGATGAATCCCTACTTAATATCAGACTTCTTCAAACAGAGCTCAGTATACAAACTGGCTGTAATGAGTTTTTGCCTTAACATTTTAAATGACGATACTTGACTTCCCAAGTCTGTTTTATGAACAAGTCATCGTTAGTCCTCAAATGACCTCTTAATTTATTTTAAATATTGCCCTGATGTTACAATACTTTGGTGGATTAATAGGTTTTTCCCCAAACCTTTACCCTAAGCTCTAATCAGTTTGAGGCACACGTGCGATGAAAGGCTTAATGCTCTAGGGAGGGCTAAATAGCAGAACTAACTCCCTTACAGAATAGGAGAAACATTCATAAATCTAAAAATGAAAACAAAAAAAGAAGGGGGTAGGGGATAGAAAAAGGAAGTAAGAGGAAAGAGTTCTAGTGCCAGAAATAAGACTAAATGTTTTTTATAGGGTAAAGGTGAATTAGAAATCTTTCTCTTTTTGTCTTAAAAGGTGTGCAATTTTGATAATTAATGGGAAAGCCAATAGATAATCTTATAAAGAGGACTGTGAAAAACAAATTATCTGAATGAATCACATTTACTAAAGGGGACACAAATGGGCTCAATGATTAATTTTCTCAAGTCTAGAATATTATTAACCTTCACCTAGACAGAAATCATGTGAAGCCTGAGGCTAGCTAACTTCAATCAGAAAGGCACTATGCAGCCATTTTGTATACCTGGACCCGAAGTGGCAAATAATCTTCACAGAGATCATCCCACAGCTCCTGGAGGTCTGAAATCTCCAAGGGATAACTCACAGATGTCTTGTAAAGGGGTTTCAAAGACCTGTTAAGGAAACCAGAACTAACTCCATCTGTCATGATATGGCCAGGCCTGGTTCCAGGTGGGCTGGATTTCACTGGAATAGGAAGCTTGCTCCCTCGGGGGCTCTGGATGGGCTTATAATCAAGACCTTTAATCATGCTAAGAGCTAGCTCCAGCTTGTGGTTACACATATGCTGTGGGGCCTGTTCATCTGAACAACAGTCACATTTTACAAGTTCCTTTGCACTTCTCTCAGGTTCCTCTTCCTTTTGCTGTGGAGGACTAGCCTGGACACTTGCATCCAAAGATTCCACAGAGGATCCCGGTGTCCCTTCTTCCATGCTTTCTCCATCTGGGGGTACCTTCACACTTGGTAAATCCGGTGGCCCAACCTCAGACAATGCTGGTTCTTCAGTGCAAATGCTGGTGGACCACCTGGTAGAAGCGCCGCACGAGATACTTTTTGCCACTTTTCGAGGCACCTTACAAATGGCTTCATAGTCAGAATCAGCAACCCGCAAAGCTGCACAACCACGGCATCTCCTGGGTCGGTTTCCGGGGCCTTCCGAAGCATGACAGCTGTGTAGCTCCTGAGTCTGATCCTCATTTTCTACCCAGCATTCAAACCCTGAATAGGCAAAGTCCTCCTGGAGCAGTGCAGAGTATCTTACATCGGGTAAGCCGGAAATGTCAACCGTTCCATTCCCCGCCTTGGTCTCCGCGCCAGTGTCATCGTTATTCTTCCGATACATGCTAGCAATGCAGAACTTGAGGCGGTCCTTCTCCAGCAGCAGCTTCTGCAAGCGCTCGATAGAAAGGGCTTCGATCCGGGCAATGACGGTGTCGAATCTATAGATCCGATCAAGCATGAAAGCACACTTGCTGCAAGCAAACTCAGCTTTGCCATCCCGGGAGACATCCTTGCCCAGGACGTGCGACAGCAGAACCTGGAGGTTGAGCTTGGATGCCGTGTGGAAGATCCAGCGCCGCTGGTTTCCGCACAGCTCCCGGGCACAGATCCTGCAAATCTCCTTCATCTTCCCTCCTGCGGTTGCCGAGCTTCCCTGATGCGGCTGCTGCTCGGTGATCACTCACTGGCGCTTGGTTGCATTCCGTCTCCCGCCCCGGTGGCTTCCGGCCGGCATGGAACAGCCCGATGGGGTCCCCACTCTGCAGAGGCGCTTCGCTGCCACCCGCGCGCGAGCTCTGGGTACCAGAGTGGTCAGCCCCGCCCCTCGGGGAGGGGGCGGGCGAGGAAACACTTCAGGCGGATGCTGAGTGACAGCAGCGCAGGCCGCGCTCAGAACCTGCCATGTCTCCTCCAGCTGTCTCTCCCACCAGCCGCGGTGTCGTCCTCAATGTCCTCCCTTTCAGCTGGCTGGGTTCGCGGTCCACAAGCGGCCGCCCGCGGCTGACGCAAAAACTCAGAGATTGAGGATCAGATTTCAAGATGGCGCCAGAGGCTCGGCGTCTACGGCCACCGGCAAACTCCTCTGGGAGCTGTAGTCCCGGAGGCCGGCTCCTCGCTCTGCGCATGCGGGGTGGCGAGCGCGTCCCCTCGCCCCCAAACGACTTAGTGCTCCTCGCGGTAGAGCACAGACCTGGCTAGCAGTGGGTACCGAAGTGGAGAGCAGGATGGATGCTGACCTCTTTTAGGCCACTTTTATCTGCTAAAATTTCACCCCCAAAGCGCACCAGTTCCCTCACGGATCCTCCCTTCCGCCCTTGCGGCATGTCCCAAGGCTCTGCTTGGGGAGGAGAAAGCCGAATCCCCTCCCCCTCTCTCCACGGGTAATGCCACGTACTCTGGATGGAGCAGCCTGGCAGCGCCACTAGGTACCGCTGCGCGCCGCCTCCCTCCCGCCTGCAGCTCCCCCCTCCTCTCCCTACCCAGTCCAGTGCCTGGATTAAAAGGCCCCAGGTCTTCACAAGCGGCCAGGGAGAACGGGTTGATAAACCGGAGGTGGCAAGTAGGGCGGATTTTAGGAGGCTCAGTTCAACCTCCCCCTCGACTGTTGGGAGCACCTAGAAAAGAGTACAAGTGTTTCTCCCCTCGTGATATTGCGGTTGAGTTTAGCAGTCCTGGATGATTTGCCCTTTTTTAGAAAAGAAATCGAGAGAGGGCACAAAGCAGTCAGTCACCTGAGAAGGAGTCCAACAAAAGCCACATGAATGCAGCTGGTTAACCAAGATTTTGATGATAACAGAGAAAATGAGCTTTTTCAAGAATGTAGACACCTGAGAGTAGATTGTCATCACTGAATCCTCTTTCAGGTTCAGGTAGACTGTAGGCCTTATTTTGGGGGTGAGGAGGGGAGACAAACACTGTAACAAAAGGCCTTATTTATTTGAGCAAGAGTCCAGAGTATCAGAGAGTGTTGCTGTCTGCAGAAGTGAGGCTGGGAATTTCACTGACTTCAGTTAGTATCTTGTCTTATTCAGCATCATCTAGCAGTAAGTCACCCAGCCTTGGGTACAGAACTTAGATTGCACACAAAGAGTGGAGGGAAGCTGGAGCTCTCTAGGTGGAATCGAGGTGTCAACGTCCGTTTATAATAAACAATTCTCTCCCTGGCTTGAGAGGTATGCAAACTCCAGATGGGAGGAAAAACAGTCCCACACGATCATCTGGAGTTTTCCCAGAGCAGGACGTTTCCCAATTAAAATAATGCTAGATTTCACTAACTTGGCTTTGTGAGATAATAAGGCCAGCAACAGTCAAAGTATTTCTGAACCTCATCTCCAGGGCACAGCCCATATCCTAAACCTGGAGACATTCAGAGGCCTTCGATGAAAGCCCATAATAAACCCCCAACTTCTTACTGAGCATTAAATGAGATGATTTGGGGGAAGTGCTTTAACAGATTTTGGCTCATATCATGTCAATAATAATAGCTAATATTATTATTTTAATATAATGCAATATTTTAAAGTAATTTTAAAGCTTTACGGGGCTCTGCACACATAAAATTGTATCACTCTCTTATTTAATCATCAAAACAAAATCTTAGTAGCTCCATCGTGAGAGATTAGAACAGCTCTTAGAGCTTTGGCTTTAGTAGGCTACAGAACTTTGCATCTGTGATTTCACCTAAAGAGGCATGTTCTGGTCCCAAAACCAAGAATGTAAAATAGAGTTCCAAGTAAAATTCACTACAGGTGCATTTTTGCCTACCTCTAGGGATATGAGCTTCAGAGTCAGAAGAAATTAAGTAACAATCGTAACAATCTTTGGAATCCATAGTGATCTATAGAGAGGCAAGGAGTTTCTGGCCTGCCAGGACACTACCCTGCCATACCCTGTCTTAAGTATTATCCTAAAGAACAGCAAGGACTCAAAAGTGCAAAAAGTGCAAATTAAGACATTAATCAAGGCCTCATCTTTGAATGTGGATGCCAGCCACTTTTTCCTATTGGGGAAAATGCTAATGAAACAAAGTAATTAATGAAACAAAGTGCTCCTGGGGAGCAAACTCTAAATAATACTTTGTATTCACCTGACCTGTAGTCTCTAAACTTTAATGACAACATATGGGTTGTTGGTATAGAAGAGCAAGTCAGTACAAATGGAGAAAAGGCAACTTACTATTGAAGAATATGTTTGTAAAGAATATGTAAGTAAAGATCAACATACTGAAAGAGCTATACATACATATCTAGGCTTCCAACAGATAGAAATAAATCACTCAACAATCAAAGAAAATTTGAAGACAGCACTCTTCACTCCCAGAGAACATATTTAAAGACCATATCTCAAAACAGATAGTAAACTAGAGTACTAGAACCACTCCTAAACATGATCATTTGGTATTATAAAACTAAAAGATCACTTTTGTACAGATCAATTGAAAATAAAAATTTAAAAATGAAACAAGGAAAATTATGTGATAATAAATTCAGCACTTCATGGTTTATCAATATTATCTTGGTCAAGATTTTGTATTTAGTCAACACTGGCTATCTATGGGGAGGCAAGAAAATGGGGAGCTGAACAGCAACATTTACTTTTATTCTATATACCATGTATCATTTGAATTTGGGGCAATGAATGTATATTCATATATTATTTTTTAAATGTTTTAAAATTAGGAAATATTCTAGAGTTAAAACTAAGAATTGTGCCAATTTAAGGCACTTATATCAGAGTCTGAGTGGTAAAACTTGAAAGTAGAACTTCAAAGAAAGTAGAACTTTCTTCTTTCCTCATTTGTATTCTAAAATTTTCTATAAGCATGTATTGATTTTGTGATAAGAAACAAAGTGTTACTAAGAAGAAGATAGGATAAACACATTTTGATATGTTTATATAATGTAATATTAACCATCAGTAAAAAAGAATGGGGGGCTTCCCTGGTGGCGCAGTGGTTGAGAGTCCGCCTGCTGATGCAGGGGACACGGGTTCGTGCCCCGGTCCGGGAAGATCCCACATGCCGCGGAGTGGCTGGGCCCGTGAGCCATGGCCGCTGAGCCTGCGCGTCCGGAGCCTGTGCTCCGCAATGGGAGAGGCCACAACAGTGAGAGGCCCGCGTACCGCAAAAAAAAAAAAAAAAAAAAGATAAGGAGTAAATTATTATGAAAATATGTATTACCCATAAATTTTTAATCTGAGGGATTTCTTTCATGTAAAGTAACCCCTATAACTTTATCATAAGAACAGCTTTGAAAATTGGGAAAATATAGCCCGGAAGAAATTCTATAAAAGGCCCAATTGCAACTTCAAAACATCATAGTTCCTATCCATATGAGTGTTGGAAAATATTGTCTTATATACATTTACACACCATACATTTACGATGGAAGCAAAGCATGTTGTTAAGGTGGGACCTAGGGCTTTTGTGATGATTTAGAATAGGATGATTACTTCTAAAACTTATCAAAAGTTACATAATAAAGGGAAATCTTACTGAGAACAGGTTTCATATTATGATAAGTGATAATAAGTTAAACAAATGATTAATTTTATATATCAGCAGTTTGCCCTCAAAATGGATTGATAAATGCATTCACAAGCACATATTTGCTGTCTATCCTAAGTCAAATCACTGATATCTGGCCCTTAATTTCCTAAGCTACAAAATAAACATAT
This sequence comes from Mesoplodon densirostris, assembly GCF_025265405.1. NCBI lineage: Eukaryota > Metazoa > Chordata > Mammalia > Artiodactyla > Ziphiidae > Mesoplodon > Mesoplodon densirostris. The sequence goes on along the minus strand of NC_082662.1, from coordinate 108,553,511 downwards.
TGAATTTAAACAGTGGTTTTCAACCTTTGGCATGCATCAGAATCACCTGGAGGGCTTGTTAAATGGTAGATTTAACAAGATTCTAATTCAGTTGGTCTGAGAAGGGGCCCAAGAATTTGAATTCCTAAGAAATTCCCAGAGCAGGCAGATGCTGCTGAGAACCACACTTTGAAAACTACTGAATTAGAACTCTCTTAAAGTGTATTCAGACAAATGTCAGCCAAAGGATCAGAAGTTCTGCAGATAAATGGAAAAACCCATTAATGAAGAACTACGTACAAAATTGTTGAATTTAGATAACTATATGCCCATTTGGAACAAGATTCCTAAGTATTATTATGGTAGGGATCTTTTGCACTATCTCTATTTTGATCTCTAGATTTGAGGGCCCAGGAAGATTCTGTTCGAACCGTAGCTACTTTTGTACTCCCTGTGTTGTAGTGTTTCTAAGACCTAATTCTGGGCTGGGAGGGAGTTTCCAAGAGGTGAAAAATCCCCATGTCCCAAACCAGTTGTATTAATTTCATTATCCTAGTTATGATGTTGGAAATAGCTGTTCTAATTACTAAAAACTATGCCACAGTGGGTGGGGGGAGTGATTCTGGCAGAGAAGCAAAAGCAGATGAGGAAATGCAAGAATATCAAAGTAAAGCCAGTTAGGCTTTATGGTAACACCACAAGCATGTTCATGATTTCCCTCTGTTGGTTGGAAATCTTTAAGAATCCAGAAACAATCATGCTTTGCATTCATTAATAGCACAGCATTTCAAAACACTTGTTTTAAAACTGGGAGATTTCAAGTTCAACTACAGATTGCTATAATATGGTTTCAGCAGAATTGATTTTAAAATAGTAAACACTGCAGTCTTTCAAGTTATTAAATATCCACAGCTGTTTAAGTGAATTTCAAAATATTTGTTAATCAACTGATGAGCAAAAAATTATGCAAACTCAGTTCTTGTTTTGTTTTTTTTCTCTGTCTTCAGAGAACTTTCAGTTTAGTTGAAGGGGAGAGAATGTGCATGCTACAATCAGAATAACTGATTGGTAAACTAAATGGTACCGACAACTTCAATGAAAGTGCAGAAGAAGTTAAGTAGGAGCTGGTACAGGTGAAGGGGGCAAGAGTGGGACTTGAGATGGATCTTAGAATGGAAGAAACCAAGGAAAGGACTCCAGAAAAAGAAAACAGCATCATCAAAAGTCTTGGAAGTTGGGTTAAATATGATGCTAGCCTGTCAGTAAAGGGAAAGATTTTGTGGGATATCTGAGTGGCCAGGTTCATCCTACTCTATACATCTATACATACACTCCGTACATCTCAATAATTACTCATTCAAAGAACATATATAAAGGGCGAACTGAAAGCCAGACACTATGCTATGGAGGGAATTGGCAACTAGAATTTGGTTAATGTTTGAGAAAGGCAAAAGAATTTGGACTTTCTGTTATGAATTTAAGCTAAGAATGGCATGATGAAAAGTTTGTTTTAGGAAAATGAGTCAGACAACAGGATGGCTTGGAGTTTTAGGGAACAGGTTTTGGGATGGTTACAGGAAGACCTGTTAAAAATCCATTGCCTAGAGACCATGCTCCGCAACAAACCACCACAATGAGAAGCCTGCATACCTCAACGAAGAATAGCCCCTGCTCACTGCAACTAGAGAAAGCCCACATGCAACAACAAAGACCCATCGCAGCCAAAAATAAATAAAGTTAAAAAAAAAATCCATTGCCATTATTCACATGTGAGATAAAAAAGGTCTGGTATAAAAATGGAAAGAAACTGGTAAATATGAGAGTCATTTTGAAGGAATGAGCAGCAGGACTTGATGACATATATGCAGAGAGGATGAAGGAAAAAAAGGTTAAAAATAGAGATAAAGTTTTTGGCCTGGAAGACTGGTAGAAAAAAAATGCCTAAACAAACAGAAATGTGGGAGTTGAGTCCATTTGCAAAAAGATAATACAAAATTTGACATGGGACATGCAGTATTTAGGGACTGAGGAAAAAAACTAAGTGAAAAACACTAAGTTGAGCTCTTCCACAATCAAAACACAGGTGAGAGGGGGACAGAGTTTCAAGAATGAGAGGGGTAGTTAACATTGTCAACATCTAGAGGAAGATCAGGAGAGATGAGGTCAGGCATACCATTTTCTACAATAGGGTAAATTTGTAAACTAAGGAGTTGTTACCTTTAACTCCTCAGAATCCTTCCCTATCAAGCCAAATGCTAAATTCTTTTTGACTCTATTTCTAAACATCTCTAGTGTGTTCAGAAATGTTGCTTTGCATTTTCCCTACACTGTCCTTTTCAGGTTCTTAAAACCTGAAACCTGAATCATGTCACACAGCTTTAGAAGCTTACGCCTCTAATCATCCTGCATATTATTTCTAGAACATTCATAGTAAAGATCCATAATTGTCCACTACCTATAGCACCAAGTCCAAAACTCTTAGCTTGGCATTTCAACATCTGTACAAAAAGATCCTAATCTACTTCTCTATCAGCTCATCTCACATTTCTTCTCTAACCAAATGGTGACAGGCTAAATTTTTGGATATAGATATGTTACTTGTATACCCCTACCTACCTCTTTCCTAGTCTGATGGTAAGGCCCTTAACATTCCCTTGACGTGGGAGTTTTTGCAAAGAGCAGAGATTGCCTGAAGTCAAATGAATTTCCTGACTTGGATAAAATTCTAAACGCACTGAGAAGATTAAGCCAGGTGTCCCAGTGGGGAAGAGAAGAGAGTAATGTCTTTGAGGTCAACAAAAGAGGAGAGGGTGAGATTTCACCCCAGTTGGGAAGAGACTGGGGAGGGGGTGAAAGAGTAACAAGGACCCACCTCCATTATCAGTGCCCTGCAGAAGAAGCAGGACCTGTGGGGGAGAAAGCACTGGCTGACTTGGAGAGGCTAGACTCTAGGTCAAGGGGCTCCATAAAGAGTCCAATGTAGCAAGCAGTTAGGATTAGTAGAATTGTATGTGCTGGGGCAGGGGTGCTTCAGTGGTGGACCAATGATCAGAGTAGTCTCCTTGATGCTTTGACACCTGATAAAGCCCAGGGACCTTCACCTTCACATAACTGAGAGAGTGGGGAGGAGGAAGAACCAAATGAATGGAATTTAATTTCCCACCAGCCTGATTAGGATAGGGACTCAGGGTAACATTAAATTGATTTAAAGAAAGTAAATGTGGTATTTCCTGCAAAACTAAATTTGTGAATTCAGAGTAAGAGTCATACCCACTATGAACTTTTTGTAGGTGTTCAATGAGGGTCAGTCCTAGGCCTTTTTCACCTCTATTCTCTTTCAATATCATCTCATCCTTTTCCACCTTTATATGAGTAACTTCCAATATATTTGTGATATTGTGATTTATAATAATGTATATTTGGTTTGTCCCCCTTTCTGGCATAGAATCCTAAAACCCTTGGAATTTCTTAAATGATGAAAGTGATAAAGGTCTTTTATTTTGTTAATAAGGTGAGTTTTGGAATGTCACTAGGACACTGGGGGGAGGGGGGGTGGCGGCTTGGCAGTAGTGGCCAGAGGAACCAACCATGTGATTAGAGGGTTGGAACTTTCAGTCCCACACTCCAATCTCCAGGGAAGGGAAAGGGGCTGGAGGCTGAGTCAGTCAACAATGGCCAATGAGTTAGTCATGCTTTTGTAATGAAGCCTCCATAAAATCCCAAGAGGACTGGGTTCAAAGAGCTTCTGGGTTGGTGAACATGTGGAAATTCAGGGAGGTGCCTGGTGAGGGCTTGGGAGCTCCACACTCCTTCTCATATACCTTGCCCTATGCATATCTTCCATCTCGCTGTTCCTGGGTTATATCCTGATACAATAAACCAGGGATCCAGTAAGTAAAATGTTTCTTTTAGTTCTGTGACCTGCTCTAGCAAACTAATCTAACCCGAGGAAGGGGTCACGTGAACCTCTAAATTTAAAGACAGTCGGTAGTACATGTAACATCTGGACTTGTGACTGGTGTCTGAAGTCCAAGGAGGCGTTGTTGGAACCTCTAATCTATTGCTGGTCAGAAGCACAGGTGATAAACTGGGATTGCAACTGTTGTCTGAAGCCCAGGGGTGGGGAGGAGGGGGGAGGGAGGGAGCAGTGGGAGGGGTGTGGAGGCAGTCTTATAAGACTGAATCCTTGGGCTTCCCTGGTGGCGCAGTGGTTGAGAGTCCGCCTGCTGATGCAGGGGACACAGGTTCGTGCCCCGGCCCGGGAGGATCCCACGTGCCACGGAGCGGCTGGGCCTGTGAGCCATGGCTGGGAAAAAAAAAAAAAAAAAAAGACTGAATCCTTAACCTGTGGCCTCTGATGCTATCTCCAGGTAGACAGTGTCAGAACTGAGTTGAATTCTTGGACACTCTGTGTCTAAGAATTGCTCGGTGCTGTGTGGGAAGTGTCCCTGCTCTCAACACACGTGTTGGAATTGGTGTTCAGAACCAGTAAAAGAATATCTTTATTCCAGAATTCTCCTCTGAGTTCAACTCTCAAATGGTCAACTACCTATTTGTATCTGCACCTGTATGTGTTAGAGACATCTCAAAATTACCCCAGGAAAGATTGATTGACATCTTCCCCTTAAATATAGTGCCTCCCCCTCCTTCCTCCTAATTCTCTATTAAGGATCAGGGAACTACGGATTGTGGGCTCAATCCGACCCCCATCTATTTTTGTAAATTAACTCTATTGGAACACAGCCATGCCAAGTCCTTCATGTATTGCATATGGCTGTTTTTGTGCTGCAACAGCAGAAATCTTATGGCCTGCAAAGTCTAAATTATTTACTCTCTGGCCTTTTATAGAAAAAGTTTGCTGATCCTTGCTCTTTGGTTTTTTTTTTTCAATGTATTTATCACAGTTTGCAATTATTTGTTTGATTACGTGGTTATTTAACTAGCTCCCTTATTAGAATGTAAGCTCCCTGAGGGGAAGGACTCTGCCATGCTTATTCTTACTGTTTCTCCAGCACTTAATTGCACCAGTGTCTGGCCATGGTAGGCACTCAATAAACAGTCATGGACTGGATTACATGAACGGATGAATGAATGAATGACTTATTATATCTTAAAATTTTATTTCGTTCTTTTGCCTTAGCACAAAACTTCCATTCTTGGTTACTGTCTAGTGACTTCATATCTTAATAGAGTTCCATAATAGTTAGTCCTCTCACCTTCTTTCTCCTCTACTCACTCCTCCTTCCAGACTAATCTTCCTAAAACAGATCTCAGATATATCACTTTCTGGCATAGTAACCTGGAGACCTAATGACTTACCCACAATCATAAACTTTTGACCTGCCATCCAAGGCCCTCTGACTCTAGTATCACCCTATCTTTCTAGCCTAAACTCACTGTCCCCCTGAACACCCTCACTATTCCAACTACTGCTTCCTTACCTGGAACTTCCCTACTGCTCTCTTATCTACTTGTAATGTTCTTTCCCATTACTACCATCTCCTCTTGTCAAAATCCTAACCAACCTTCAAGTATTTTCTTTAAGCTGCCTTTCTTAATCCCCTCAAAAGACATCTTTCTCTTCTTTGACCTTCCAAAGCACTTTTTATTCCTATAGTAATATGTGTGTCATTTTTCCATATTGCCTTCTTCCCTTTAGCTGGTAAGCTCCTTAAGAAGAGGAACCACACTTTACTCATCTTGTTATCTTCTGAGGTACTTTTATCAGTATGTTCCCAGATCTAAGTAAATAATCATTGAATGAATAAATAAATTGATGCCTAATATTTTTATGTCTTATTAAAATCCTTCTCATTCCTTACAGACCAGAATCTTCATGGCCCACCCCAGCCCCTGATTTTTTCCTTTCTCTCCTGCCTTGTATTTTGTTTCCATCAGAGACTTTCTTACCTTCCAATTAGATTGTAATCCCTAGAAGTCAGAGACTAAACCTTATGTCTTTGTCTTCCTCTTCCTTCACCTTACAGTACCTGTGCAATTGTAAGTGCTCAATAAATAAAGCTATGAAGAAGCCCCTCTTTTTTCCATCTGATAAAGTCCGTTTCTGAGACATGTTACCAATGAAGGTTTGCCTGGGAGACAGTGACGTTGAATGAGGATTTGTAAATGAGTCTCCAGCTTCAATATTCATCAGCTTAAGAAAGGGATATTGAAAAGCTGCTCTAAAAAAAATTCTTCTTACATGAAGTTGGCTGAAGCTGCCTGAGCTGCTAATCCCTGCCAGGTTTTCAGTCTCTGCCTTGAGCATTTAGAGAGCATTCTTGCCTTAACCTCTATGTCAGATCTCTCCACGGTAACACTGGAATGTTTGCTATTTTAGGAAATCTGCCTCACTGCATGCAGTGCTATTTACATTAGGTTCCAGACAAGGCATAAATGCAATGGCTTGACTGTCTGCTGCTTTGTGTGAGTAGGAAGGTCCTGATGGCTTAATGGATGCCTCTCCCTAATTCTGTTGTCCTGTTTCATTTTTTAGGCCAACCACAGTGTAATTACACATTAATAAATAGTGCTTATATAATACTGGGGGGAAAGATGGAGAGAAAAAAGAGGAAACAAAACAAGGATTCCTCCAGACGTTTCCTTTGCAAGTACATTACCTCCACACCACACCACCCCTCCCCACCCCCGCCGCCATTCCCCCACCCCCCCGACCCCCACCTTCCTACCCTCCAGGTCTGGTTTCATTTAAAATGTTCTTTGAGATAAAGCTTCCACCATTCTGTAGAAGGGAATAATATCAATAACTGGAATGATTGCCAGCTTTTCCCTGCAACTCTGTGGATACCTTCAGTAAGGAAGAGAAAAACTCTTTGTAAACTGCACTTTATTAGATTTTCTGACTCCCTAGTGAGAAAGAGGTAGACAAGTTGCCGCAGCATGACAGCACCATCACAAAGCTCCTGAGCCCTCTGGTCACCACATGCTGTCGATCCGAATGGCCATGGAGGATTGAGAGCATACATGGAGTGTTGTCAATCTGTGGCATGTCAAGTTTGTGGCATTTTTGTTGTTCTATGAAGTTAATTATATAAAAGAAGTTCATAAGTATTCTACAGGTACACTCCAGCTAAAATGGATGCTGAACAACGTTTTGGTAGAATGGAAAAGTCAAACAACTAAAGGGATAATAAAATCAATTAAACCAAATAATCTTTATCAAAACTGTCTCACTTATTTGAGGAAGAAAGGCTCTGAAGTAAAACTTCCTGTACTCAGAGACTATTTCCCAGTCCAGACTTTCATACTGGGATCACCTGTGAAGTATTTATCTCTGGGAGGTAGAGTAAGATGAGTGTTTTTCATCTGGACAACCCACACCTAGAAGCGTATGGCTTGCGAGCTCTCTTTCTTCTAAAGCCCAACTGTGGTGTCCCCAGTTGTGAGGGGTTGGAGTTCAGGCCTCAGAACTCAAGCTCCTCTGTTCCCTAACATTCTGTAAGGGGTTCAAGGGATGGCTTTGCTGGCGATGAGAGAATTCTTCAGCCTCTATGGAGCAGACCCAGGGCTTAGAAATTAAACCTGTGCCTTCTGCATTGTAGAGGTATGGCTCCTGTGGTGAGAAGTGGCATGGCAGACTCAGGTTTGAGTATAATACAGTAGAACTAAGATGCTGCTACTGTTAGCAACGATAACACCCCTAGCAAGGACTTCAGGTGTCACAAATAGTTGTCACACATCACTGTTTAGACAAAGTGCTTTATAATTGGTTTTACAATATTCTTTACCTTTATCTAATTCACAGAATGGGCTAGTTGAAGCAGTTACTAGCTGCATCAAACCATGATTTGCTATCTCAAAAGGTGACATCAGTTATCTGCTCAGTCTTCTGTCTAAACAACCACCAGGATTGCCTTTGTATAATGCAACTCATAAGCTTTTATTCCCTTTGCTTAATTTTTAAATTTTTAGTTCTTCATTGCCTACAACATGAAGTCCTTAGCTTGACATTTATGGGACTTCCCAGCTATATATTCCATCATTCTCCAACACTTATCATATATTTGAAAACACCAATTACTTCCAATTCCTTAGGTGTGTTCCACACCATTGTATATAATGTTCCCCTAACCTAGAATGCCCTTCTCCTACTTTCTGCCTGGTGTACTCAGCCTTTAAGGCCCCAGGTCAAGGCTGACTTCCAAGTGAGGCTTTCTCTGACTTCCAAAGATAGAGTTAATCCCTCTCAACTCTGGGTCCTCTTAGCACTATGAGTATACTGCTCTCTCTTCATTTATCACACTGCATTTTAGTTCTTTGTTTACATGCCAATCTCTTATTGGGCTTTAAACGCTTTGAAGGCCAGGACCCCCTAGACCAGTGGTTCTTATCGAGCAGCCATATCCTAGAGTGCATTTTGGAAGTTTGCGGGGGCATTTCTTGTTTCAATGATGAGTGGGGCTAGGGGGGCTACATAACTTTCAGTGGGCAAGACAAAGCATTATTCCAAAATGTGAATGACTTTCAAATATTCCACTGGGCAGTGATGCAGGTAATCAAACTGTTTATATAATCATCTGGACCTAGGACTTAATTCTATTGTATATATGAACACAACGTTAATATACTCTGACTTTTCTGTGAGTTAAACTGCTACATAAATTAAAGGAATATTATTTAATTTATTTGTTCATTTGGAAATTTACCAAGAGTTTTTCATTTTGGCACTGCCACTGGATCATAACTAACGACACTGTCCCTTGCCAGTTTTGAATTGCCAATATAACATGCCTGCACCAGACTGCATTTGAAGCTGTGACTTCCCATACAAACACCTGCCTATGTCTTTATATCCTTTAATATAGTTGTGCCCAAGAATTTACATATTAAAATAAACATTAGTTTATTATAAATTAATCTCTTTTTATGTTTCATGTAGTTCAGTATCTACTTCACTGGATTGCTTTGAGGCTTAAACTAATTTGAGTTCATTATATAAGGTATTTAGAGCAGCACCTGGCACTTAGAAAATGCTACCATATTGTGCTGATGTTATTACTACAGAAAAGTTGTTGAATATTCATTGATAAATATTTTAAATTATATTTGGAATGTATTTAAGAAATCCTGTGACTTTACTTCTAGGCTTTATATTATAATAATCTGAACCATTTGAGTGTGACTACATGATCCCAAGATGTTATGGAATGTGCTTCAACATTTCTTTTTGTCTAGGGGACAAAAGTGAGATATAATTCTCATTGTGATCAATTTGCCCTGAATGATTCACACTCTGTTGTGGTCTTCCTGGGGAGCAATAACACAAATAGACAACTTTGAGTTTGGTCTTTGCCTATAAAACCGTTTTTCTATGTGCAAGGCTAACAGGTCCAGAGGGAGAACTGTGACCATTAATCTCACTAATACTGCTATACTTAATAATTTTGTCATTGTCTTTTGTAAGACAAAGATAGTTACAATGTGAATGAAGTTTACAATATCTGACTCATTGACTATGTCTTTTTTAGCCACTACTCATTTTAAGAACAGCCTTACTCTCTTTCAGGTTGTTAACAACAGTAGTTACCGTAGACAACAGTAGTTATAAGGACAACAGTAGTTACCGTGTTTTGAGCACTGTGCTAGGCACTTCACATATACTATTTCTAACCCTTACAAATAGATGAACGTTACAGAGGAGGAAATTGTACTTGGAAGGGTTATGTAACTTGTCCAAGGCCATACATATAAAAAGTGTTGATGCTGACTGAGATCAAATTCCAAAACCTGAGCTCATTCTTTCATACCACTCTGCTTCCCCAGATAAAATCCAGGAGACTTCATACTAGAATCCGTTATTGAAGGACCAAGATTCTTTCTCTAAACTGGGACTTGAATGTTTCCTTCCGTTAAGTCAATCTGAACCACTTGAGCATGGCTAAATATTCCCAAGGTATTACAGAAATCATTTCAATCTTTCTGTCTAGGCCATAGAATATAAGATAGAAGCACAGTGACCAAAACCATTTCCTTTCTTTTGGAGTCTGGACACACATTGAGAGAAGGAAGTTTTCAGAGGATTATCTGAACACTCACTAAACGGCTGACTCTCTGGCCAGGCTTCTTTGGGCTGTTTTAGAAATGATAATATAAAATAATTCTATGCACAATGAGCAGTACTTGGTGCCTAGTTTTTTGTTTTTTTTCTTCATAAGGCACAGACCCAAAGGGAGAAACTAGAAAATGAGCTATGGGAGGCTTTCTGTCCTCCACATTTGAGAGGACCTACTGTCAGAGGCCCCATGTGGCAGAGCTTTCCAGCTTGGGTATTCTGGCCAGTGTGCCTCAAAATGGCCCACCACTGTGCTGAGATGCCAGCCCCTCAGCTCTCAGGTGGTGGAGGCTCTGAAGGTGGACACAGGTAATCACCTCCAACCATGACCAGCCTCAGTCACTTTACTTCAGAGTAACATAGACACATAATCAGCTCCTATGAAACTGAACTTTCTCTGAAAAATGTTGGGAAACACTGATTGACAGAATTCACAGCATGATGTAATCAGGTTTATAAATGTACAAAGAGTTGGGCAATAACAATAATAATAAATTTTTATAGGTACCAGCAACATTAAAGAAGCATATAAATTTAGCACAATTTATGTGACAATGTATTTCTTTCTTCTGCTCACCCAATGTTATTATCCTCTAGACGCTGTACTTAACCTTGTTCTAAGCATTCCTTTAGGATAGATTGTAAATAATTTAGTCTCTTTGAAATTATAATTTTTCTGTTCTTCAAGTCTGTTTTAAAAACTGATACCAACACACTTCCCCTTATTAGCATTGCAAATATTGAACTACATATACCCATTTCAGTGCTTACCAAAGATACTAATGAAAATAAGTATGTGTACCTAAATATATGTTTCTATATGTCTGTAACTATAAAACTAGAACAATGAGAGTGATTTTATTTCAGAATTTATGTATTTTTCTTTCGAAGTGCTTACCTTGGGGACTATGCACTTTCCCCAATGATGCTGGACTCATTAGAATAGAATGTCAAAATTATAGGATACTTTGGAGATTGTTTGGGCTAATTTTCCCATTTTACACATATGGAGGCTGAGAGTGAGGTATCCATGGTCATACAGTTAATAAAGAAAGAATCAGGATAGAAACCTACTTCTCCTAATTCCCAGCCAAGTTATTCCTAATTAAAAAATGTTATGGGATCTTCCATACATTTCAATATGTATCTTGCAAAAAGCCTATAAACTTTAATTTTTACTCATATCTATCAAATTATATGCATACACATCATTTCCTGAGTTTGTTAACCAGAGCTTTCCAACCAAAATGGATCCAGAGTCCAAGGTGTTTACAGTGTAGCCAAGATAGTGATTTCTTCTGCCCTCATTGTGGCCTAAGCACCCAGGATGGTCACTTTCAAGTGAGGAGCTCCATCCATTTACTGCTACACCTTATAAATATTATCATTCATTATTTTTTAAAATTATAATTAATAAGTGAATTTATTGCAGGGGCTCAATTTAAAAAATGTACCAAATCATTGCCTTTCGTCTATACTTATCATAGCTATTGAAAACTGTAATTCTTTCTTTTTTTTTTTTTTTTTTTGCTTATTTGGATTTGCAGACTTTTAGGTAATTGCTATTTATTACTTGAGTGACAAAAAAAGAGCAGTGGATAATGAGAAAAATGAGAAAAAGTCACTGGTTTTAAGCAATTTGATTATGTTGTAAATCATGCCTTTTTCTACATGTTTCTTATTATTATTTGCTATTTTTGTCATGACACAGGAAAGGTGAGGAAACACTGCTTTATACTAATTTTTAGCACTGCTCTTTTTATCCTGATTCCAACCTTTGTATATGTGACCAATAAATTAAACTGCACATATTTTGCTTTATCATTGATCTAAGATTTGTAAGAATACCTAGTAATTGTGTGTGTTGCTTGGGCACAGATACATTCTAGGGTTCCTTCAGAAAGTATCTTTTTAGTAAATTAAAAGTTGAATGAAGGAGGGGAGTTCCCTCTGAGGTAACCTCCAAGAACAACAATACAGATTAATGCAATAATTTTCACAGCAGTGAGGGTTCTCTCTTCAATATTAAAACCACGTTATACATTCTCTATAGTTATACATCACTAGGGTGGCAGGCAGAATCCTAAGATGGCCCCTATGACCTCCACCTCCTGGTATCCACACCTTTGTACAATCCTTGAGTGTGAAGAAACCTGTAACTTGCTTCTAACCAATAGAATACAGCAAAGGTGAGGGATATTGCTACACAGTTATGCACTGCTATATGGCAAAAGTGAAGGGGTGTTGCTGCAGATGTAACTAAGGTCCCTACTCAGTTGACTTTAAGTTAACCAAAAGGGACAGTACACTGAGGGGCTTGACTTGATCAGATGAACCTCTTAAAAGAGTGTCTAGAAGGGAGAGAAGCAAGAGACTGTCTCTCTCCATGGTTGGCTGTGAAGAAGCAAGCTGCCATAACTTCTACAGTCACACAGAGATATTCTTCCAACAACCTCAGGGAGCTTAGAAGTGGAACCTTCCCTAAGTGAGTCTCTAGCTGAGAAAGCAGTCCAGCTGACAACTTGATTTCAGACTTGTGAGACCCTGAGCAGAAAACCCAACTAAACCATGCCTGGACTCTTGACCCACAAAAACTGGAATAATAAATACATGTTGTTTTGAACCACTGAATTTGTAGTAATTTCTTACACAGCAATAGAAAACGAATACATATAAATGTAAAATAGGGCTCCTGAAAGCTTGAAGCTTTGTGCCTCAGGAAGTACAGCCCAAACCTCACCTGCACTTCCATGTCAGCTGGCTCCTCCAACAGATGTAGCAGTTGTTGCTTCTCTTGAGATAGCTGTTCTGCAAGTTTCTCCTGTGCAGCCAGGCTCTGACTCAGTTCTTCAATTCTTCTGGAGCAAAGAAAAAGTAAGAACAATTATGGCCATGGTACAATTACTACTTTTATTTTTCAGCCCACTCCAAAGATAGCATGGTCCAGTACAGTAAGTTTTTACCTTACAAAGAGTCATTGAACTCTTTGAAACTTTTATTCAGTAAGCCATGTATTCTCTGCCCCAGCCCCCAAATATATACACAAATGATTTTTTGCTTACATTGTCACAGGTTCAGAGACCTCTTGAAGCCAATCCATGGATCTACAGACCATAGATATAAAATTCTTGGAATAGGGGCCAGAAGTTGTAGAGTTTTTTAAATTGCTATTGTTCCATTCAAAAAACAATTATTAGGTAACCATTATGTATATAACTCAATGCACACTACCAAGTACTGGGAATATAAAGTTGGAAAACACACAGTCTCTGCTCTATAGAAACTTAAGTTCTTTTGGTTTGTGTGCCAAGAGTTTGGGAAATGGGGAGGCACAGCTATATCAACAGCTATATATATTAGATAGAATATAATAAGTGCTACCACACCAGAGGTATATACCAAATAGTACACTGAGTGTTGCCATGGAGCTACAGGAGGAAAGATAAAGAAGCAACTCATTTGACTTGGAGGAGTCTGGGGGGAAGCTCAGGAGAAGAGATTGTGAAGACTGGGTTATTTTCCAGGCTCAGAGGGAGGAGTTTAAATGAAGGAATGAAGGCATGAAGATATGAGACATATGGGGAAGCATCACTGGAAGGGAAAAGGGGGAAAGGCTGGTGGGAAGAGACAATGGCTGGAGAAGAGGCTGGAAATTCAGACTAGAATTCAGTTGTCAAAGACTATGCATGCTGTGCTGATGTATATAAACCACAGTTTCAACTCGACAGTTATTCATCACCTACTACGTGCAGGGCATATCTTGCTGTTTCTCTGTGTGTAAGTCTTTGAGTACTAGAGATACCTATCCTAGGAAATGTGCTGGTACTAGATGAAATGTTTCCAATTTTGCTTATTATTCCTGTGTATGTAAGATAGTGATAGCACCTTGGCAGGAAAATAGTTTGGCAGAAAGGTGAAGGGTATCAGAAAGTCAAGTAGGAATCTCTTAAATTAAGGTATGAGGATCAGCTAAGATTTGGGGATCAGAAAGAACTTTAAAAACTTTATACAAAGGCAAGCTATAATGATAATTATGATGATGAATGTGGACTCCATGTCAACTTCCCCACGGTATCTGTGCTAGAATGCCTCTACTTTTCTCAAGCTCATACCTCATTCATCCCTTTGACCCTCAGTCTCTACAGATAATCTAGTCTCCTACTTTACAAAGCTATTCAAGGCCATCTGATATGAACTCCCTCAATTTACTTGTCAGGTATGCATTTGTTTCTTTTTTCTTTTTTTGGTTTGACAAGCATTTATTGGACTGAGACAGTCTCAGGGAACCTAGCAGGGAAGATCTGAAGAAAATACAACACCACACAGAGAACTGTACACTAATGGATGTGCATATAAAACAAAACAATAGGGCTTCCCTGGTGGCACAGTGGTTGAGAATCTGCCTGCCAATGCAGGGGACACGGGTTCAAGCCCTGGTCTGGGAAGATCCCACATGCCACGGAGCAACTAGCCCCGTGAGCCACAATTACTGAGCCTGCGTGTCTGGAGCCTGTGCTCCGCAACAAGAGCGGCCACGATAGTGAGAGGCCCGCGCATCGCGATGAGGAGTGGCCCCCACTTGCCACAACTAGAGAAAGCCCTCGCACATGAACGAAGAGCCAACACAGCCATAAATAAATAAATATTTTTTAAAAGGCAAAATTCCTTAAAAACAAAACAATATAAAGACTTAATTCTGCTGTCACAAAAGCCTTCACAGAAGTAACCATTGATGCCTTAGTGAGTTCTGAAGAATGAATTAGGAGCTCACCAGGAAGGGAAAACACACGTTTCCCACAGAAGGAAGAGCATGAGCAAAATTCTGGGGACCTGACATAGCACAGTATATGCTTCTGGAGGCGCTGTGTCTTTAGGGTTTTGATTCCAGCAATGCCTGAAGCCATGTTACGTAACTCTCTAAATGCCAATTTCTTCATTTATAAAGTATAATAATCCCTATCTCATGGGATTGTTAACTTTATGAGAGAATTAAACTTTATGGGAGAATTAAACCAGAATGTAAAGTACTCAGCTCAGCTGTACAGCAAGAGCCCAACAAACCTTAGTCGGCATTATTATTACTAGTCTGGCATCAGTGATATATGAAGGGGTCCTGGTAGGGGATGGGTCTGGGGGAAATCAGGGGTCAAATCATAACAGGCTTTGATGGCCACACTAAGAACAGATTTTATCTCCTAAAGATGTTGGAGAACTTTCTAAATTGCTCTGCAATAATATGATCAGATTTGTGTCTCAAAAAGGTCACATTGGTCACTGTGCGTACCTTGTGTGTGTTTTCACCTATTCAGTTAAAAACCACTTAAGGCTTTTTATGCCACCATAGTATCATGCTTTGAAGAGGCTAAATCATTTGTCAATTTCATATTGTTGAACTTTCCACTTCAAAGCTGCTCTGAATTGTTAGATTGGGATGGAATGCAGAGGGTAGAACCAGAAGTAAAGAGAACCGTTAGGAAGTTGCTGCAGTAACCAAGACACAGTGGTGGCCTCAACAAATGCCCACTTACTTTATGAGAAAACTCAAGTTCCTTACTATATACAAAGCCAGCACAATCAGACCCCCTATTCCCAATACAGCTTATCTCTCATTAGTCTTCCCCAGACCCTCTGCTCTGGTTACATAGCACTAATTACACGTCTTGAAATATGCCCTTCCCTGTATCTCCCCTCAATGGTGTCTCCTCCTGTACAGGACATTCCCCCTCCCCACTCACCTCCTACACTCTTTCTTATAACTCCTATTCACTCATCAAAACTCATCTCAGATTTCACCTCCTTCAGGACACTTTCAATGGCGCCTTGCTCTTTTAGTCTGGAATAGATGACAATTCTATACACCCCAGAGCATCCCATGTTACTTCTATCAGAGAACTTATTAAAATTGTGTAACGTGTGTCTTGATGACAGGAAGTGGGTCTTTCATCTCTGTAACCTGAGTGCTTAGCCCAGTGTCTGGCATATAGCTGGTGCTCAGTAAATGTGAATAAGTGAATCCATGTCTCTTGTTTACTACCATTTGACCATTGTTCTACTTATACCTACTTAAGTCTCCTGATTGCCAGCTAGTCAGTTCTGTTAATGGATACCATTAAAGACGCAGCCCTAAAAAGAGATTTCTTTACTTGTGGGAACCATAAAGTCTTGGTAATGGTGAAGGTCCACCGTAAGTCCTTCAAAGGGAACAGTGCAGCTGCTATATACTCACACAGGCTCGAGAACAGGCAAAAGACAAATGACAAATAGAGCACCAAAAGCACCTACTTGTCCCTTTGGGCCAGGGCCTCAGTGTATTGGTTGGGCTTGACCCGGTTTCCTGGTATATCTTCCCTGTCCTTGGTGACTCCCTTCAGTTTCTCTGAGAGCTCCAGGTTACACTCTTTCTCTGCTTCCACCAGAGCCGCCATCCGTGCGGCTTCATTTTTTGCTAGCCTGGATTCCTGCAAAAAGGAACGAGAAAAGAACAAAACCTGAAAGGCTGCAAACATAGGTACTTTAGGGAGGGAAAAGGTGAATGCCAGGAGGCAGAGCAGTCGGAAAAGAGGTAAAAGGGGACCCCTAGCCGTGGATACTCACCTCCTGCAGAAGCTGGATCTTAGTCTCCAGGAGCTCGTAAACATGCTCCGTCTCCTGCTGTCTCTCCTCAAACTGGCGCCGGAGCTCAGCTTCATTATGGCTGTTGAGATTCTCCACATCAGTGCTAAAACCAGAGCATTGGCCAGTCAGAGCCAGTCACATAATTTAGCAAGTGGACCCATTAAGGCTGTTTCAGTAATTCAGAGTCCCATTGATGAGAATAGAAATGAAGTATTTTTTTCCTCTGCAATTATTTGTGCTTTCCAACTTTTCAGGTAATCTTTTAGGAACTCTGATTTGTGTTGCTTGTCAATCAGAATATACCTGACTACCTAGAGGCTTCATTACTGCTATAGCTTCAAGAGAAGAATCTTGCATATGAAAGGCAGGTAGTCATCAAATGGTTTAGAACTCAGCATCCATGTTCACCATCATCTGTCCCCGGACTTTCGCATTAAGACTGCTCTCCCAGAGTGCTTTGCTAGTTCCTTGCTTGTCTTGCTATTTGAATTTAGAGTGTTCCTTCCATTTAGGTTGCTGGAATAGAATATCCATTTGGACAGCCACAGAAATGCTTTTCTCCTTTACAGCCAGTAACCCATAGACTGTCCTGAATCTGGGCTACCTACCCAGAGTTCTATCCAGTTTTCCCACAGTCCCATGCAGAAAGCAGACGTTTAATCTATGGAAGCTCAGGGTTCTGGCCCAGCTTTGCTTCTCTGATGTCCTTAGGAATGAATGCCCAGGCGCTAGCATGAAGCGGGTAAGGTGTCACCAGCTTATTTATAGCTAACAACAGCTGCCTTTGGATGTCTGAGGATTAGAAATTTGGGGGCAGTATCAGGTGCTGAACGATCTTAATTCCGGTTTGGTTTTATTCTTGTTTTAAGCCATTTGTTGAGAACCATGGACAATCTTCTTGTTCTCAGGGCAGAGAATGATATTGAACCTTCATAGGCTCATGATAAATCAAAGTTGCTCTATCCAAGCCCAGTAGTATTTTAATATTTGCCCCAGAAGGCTGTGTCCATGGTGACCAAATGGAACTTCCCTAAAGATTATAGAATTCCTTGGTCGATAGTGGACACTACTCAGCACTGTCCCAGAGACTATATTTATCTTGAGTTCCCATGTCATTATGCAGCCTTTTGGTGGTAGAAGGGTCTTTGTTGTACAAGGGACACAAGTCAAGAGAATAACCTAAGACCCTTAAATAGACCTCAGGAATCATCAACTTTGACTCCATATTCCTTGATAAATGCAATAGACAACAGCTAACTACAATGTCTTAAGATTGGAAGTTATACATTTTCTGAGTAAGTCAGCCAGGAATGCTTGATTTAATAGGCTACAGCTGTTGTGAAGTCCGAAGAGCCTTGGACTTGATGCCAGAAGATGTGGGCTCTGCCACTCATTTGAGAAGACTTTAACACTCTGTACCTTAGTTTTCTCATTGTTAAAAATAGGATAATGCCTCCTAATTAAAAGCTGAAATGATATAATTTTTTTTTAAAAGCACTACACAAATCTCAAAACTTGTAACTCAATTGTTATTATAAGTTTTCCTAAAATCTATTAGTCCACTTAATGCCTTAGTAAGTATTGAGTAATTCCAGCATACTATGTATAGTTGAGTCTGGTTTAAGTATTCTGATGTTTCTGGACTATCATCCTAAGCATCAAGAAATACTGTGGAGATAGAAGGAACGCCAGATCAGATTGAATGTATACTGATTCTAGGATATAATCTGAAAATTATTTTTAGTAACAATTTCAATAGTACTTGTCATTTAAAACTAAGGGTTTTTTATTTATAAAAACTGTAAATTATAAAAGTAACCATCTTAACAATACAGAAGGTATAGAAAGAAAAAAAATTGAAGTCTTCTCCCCATCACAAACTCCACTCTCACTCCCCTGGTACAGGCAATGTTAAAGAGTTTGGTATGTAACCCTGCAGTTTTTTTCTATTCATATTCAAGCAAACACATGTACACATAGATTGTCTTTACCCAAAGGGGCTTATACTCTAAATATCACTCAGCACTTCTCCCCCTTACTTAGTCTATCAGGGACTTCCCATCAGGATAATAATATAGAGCTAACTCATTCCTTCTAATGACTACGTTTATCCTTTCATACTCTTGCTTTTATTTATAAGGAATAGATTCCTTTTAGGAATTATTTGACCAAGGGAAGTGCTAATTTTTTTATTTTGATAGGTAGTACCACATTCCAAAAATGTTATCACAATTCACACTCGCACCAGCACTATATGAGAGTGCCCATTTCCGCCAAAGTCTATGTCAGCCCTGGATGTTATTAGTAGATTACTGACTGGGAAGTTTATAAGCTTAGGTCTGATGAATTTACCAATCTATGTCAACATCTCTCAGACTTATTGGAGCCCAAGGAAAGAAAAGCACATTGTTTCAGTTTCTTAACTGGATGCAGCATTCAAATGCCAGAGTTAAGGGTAAGGAATTTGGTTCCAAATCTATTGCTCTCAGTTAATGAGCCAGACTGGAAAGGACCAAGAGCTCAACTAGTTCAAACTGCAACTCACCATGTTTTATCCAGATGCTGTTTCTTGTCCTGGAGTTCTCGTTTCAGGCTCTCTACTTCAACCTTCAACTCGATGTTCTGAAAAGTACACAGGCATTAATCGTCATTAACTGCCACAGACCCTCTATCAGACAGAGAAAGACAAGTATTATATCACTTTTATGTAGACTCTAAAATATGATACAAATGAAATTATTTACAAAACAGAAACGGACTCACAGACGTAGAAAACTTACGGTTACCAAAGGGGAAAGGCGGGGTGGGGGTGGGGAGAGAAAAATTGAGTATGGGATTAACAAATACACACCACTGTATATAAAATAAACAATAAGGATTTATTGTATAGCACAGGGAACTATATTCAATATCTTGTAATAACCTGTAATGGAAAAGAATCTGAAAAAGAATATATATATATATACACACCTGAATCACTTTATACCTGAAACTTATGCAATATTGTAAATCAACTACAGTTCAATTTTTTTTAAGTGTTCACTGTTATTACTTATAAAAACAACAGTTTTCCCTCCCTGACTAGGATAGCTGAAGTTCTCAGTCATAATCACATATTACATTAATCATATGTCATAGAAAGGAAAGAAAATTATTACACCAAAGGTCGGATATCCTAGGCAATCTGATCTGAACATTCTTCATGTTAGCTTTATTCTTCTACATAAGTAGAAAAGAGAAATGAAAAGGACGGAAAGAAAAAAAAAGAGAAAAGAAAAAATATAGTTACTTCTCTAGGCTTTAGCACTATGTCTATTCAAGCAAATAGACAATATAATAAAGTTTACAAGTCTCACAGAGAACTGCTAAAACAGTTTCATCCCACAAGGTTAGATCCTAAATCTTATGATCAATTATTCTGGTGGATCAAGGTAATTTCATGGGCTTTACAAAATCTACCACATGGAAATGCACATACATTCCAATTTACAGCATTAAATTCTAACCCTCTCTACCCTCTTTCTGCAGAAAAATCACCACATAGTCAATCACGTTTCTCCATTCTCCGTTAGTAAATATTTAAATTGTTAAATTCCAAGAATAGCTGAAGTGGATCCAAAATTAACTGCAGTTTCTTATCTTATCAGCTCTTTGTCAAGATATCCAAGGAAATGCATGTACTCAAGAGAGGGTGGCTGGCTGGGGGGAGAGCACCTTTCTCTCCTTCTACTCTCCAGAAGAATATCCACCCACCTAACCCAAGGAAAAGTTTCAATGATGAAGCTGAACTTAAATGATAAGCAATACAATAAACTTTCATTATGATATTAGTACCTAGAACTAGAGGACTGGGCTAACAATGAGTTTATAGATTAACTGTGTTTAATCAGATTTTCTCTGTGTTGGTAGCTTGTTTTGTTTCAGGACACATCACTTGAACAGAGTCTTAACGCCAATCCATGTTAAACACAGGATTCTCCTGAATTGATTTCCACCCTGGTGTGTACTGCAAAGTTCAATATAGAATTGGGTTAAAAGAAACCAGTAACCAATTACCTGATTCCTTTCCAAGGATTCTCTCTTTTTTTTTTAAGACTCTATCCTTTTACTTAACATGCCATAAAATTTTCCACCCCTTCCAGTTTTATTGGGATATAACTGACATACAGCACTGTATAAGTTTAAAGTGTTCAGCATAATGATTTGACTTACGTACATCATGAAATGATTACCATAATAAGTTTAGTGAATATCCATCATCCCATATAAATACAACATGAAGGAAATAGAAAAAAATTTTTTTCCAAGGCTTCAATTTTAACTCTGTAAGTTGATCTACTGCTCATATAATCCACAATGTGCCTAACCCTTTTAAAAATAGAGATTTTCAAAATTTTGCCCCAGCAGAAGCTGTGACACCAGGAATCATAAAAAAACGAAACAAAACAAAACTGCTTTTTTAAAAAATCAAAAGAGAAACGGTTTTGCCTGACCACCTTAGGAAAAAAAAAAGATCTTAATGCAAAATGTATCAGTCCTTTCATCATTAGATTAGAAGCATTATTACCCATTATATTAACTAGGTCGATAGTTTGCATACTGTGTCCCACCAGTATTCCACAAGACACTTCTAGGAATGGGAGAGGGAGAAGTTTAAAGAAGTGTGGTCACAGCCAGGGAATGTTAAAGGGTCTGCTCTGACTCTTGCAGACCCCTCTCCTCCACTGCTAACAGCACTCTTAATGTGGAAAGGGACTTATCAGGTCTTGTGGGGAACAATGAAGAGGCCTGACACTTGTTTCTTATACTCAGTATGCCTGCAGTCCAGTTGAGAGGAGCAAAATTCTGAGGTATGGATTTAAAATGCTAAAGGTTATCACTGATGAGGAAGTTTAGGATATAGCCTAACCCAGGGAAGGTTTAATGTGTAAGATATACAAGGGTAGAGAAGGTCACTGTAGATAAGGAAATATGGTATTAAGCTAGAAACTTCTCTACAGTCCATTCAGTAGCTCACTTATTTCAAGCATAGATATCTCATACAGCAAAATTCTAGAATAATTTTTAAAATTTCATCCGTGGATTGATAAACAGATAAACAAAATGGAATGTTATTTGGCCATAAAAAGGAATGGTAGATGCTACAACATGGCTGAACCTTGAAAACATTATGATAAGTAAAAGAAGTCAGTCACAGAAACCACACATTGTATGATTCCATTTATATGAAATGTCCAGAATAGGCAAATCTAGAGAAACAAAGTAGATAGGTGGTTGACTAGGGCTGGGGGGATAGGGGAATTGGGAAGTGATAGTTAATGGGTTGGGGGTTTCTTTGTGAAGTGATGAAAACGTTCTAAAACTGATTGCTATGATATGTGCACAACTCTGTGAATATTCTATAAACAGATGTGTACATTGTACACTTTAAATAAGTGAGTTGTATTGGTATGTGAATTTTATTTCAATTAAATTATAAAAAATGTTTCAAAAAGCCCTAGAAAGGGGCTTCCCTGGTGGCGCAGTGGTTGAGAGTCCGCCTGCCGATGCAGGGGACACGGGTTCGTGCCCCGGTCCAGGAAGATCCCACATGCCGTGGAGCGGCTAGGCCCGTGAGCCATGGCCGCTGAGCCTGTGCGTCCGGAGCCTGTGCTCCACAACGGGAGAGGCCACAACAGTGAGAGGCCTGCGTACCGCAAAAAAATAAAATAAAATAAAATAAGCCCTAGGAAGTTATAGTGGTTATAATTAAACGATAACGATGATTACGTATTGCATATCACACAGGCAGTTAGAACAGTGTCCAGCACCCAGGGAACATCATTATTATATCTGAACTAAAGAGCAAAACTATACATTGCCTTCAAGCATCTCTAACAGAAGTTAGCACTGGGTATTTCAAAATCTCTTTCCAATCTTGCCCCTCCTCTCCAGCACCCATGGTTACCACCCTATGAGGTACTCCTTCCTTACCACTGGGATCAGAGTGAATAGTCTCAAAACTGATCTCCCCAACCTCAGTCTCTCCACCATTTAAATTTTTCCTAAAGCATATTTCTGATTAGTTTACTCCCTTTACTCAGAAAGCTTTTCATAGTTTTTAATTGCACGGCAATTAAATTTTACACTACTCAGCTTTAAAATGGAGTCTACTCAAAATTTGACCTCAACTTACCTATCCGGCCTTATCTGCCATCACACTCCACCAATCTCCCCAACTAAAAATCATTTCATATGCCTCTGATTTTTCATAACTATCATTCTTTTTGTACTTCAACATTGACACACCAAATAATGCTATGTCTTTCTACCTGCCCTTTTACACTTCTGAATTACAGATTCCCTTGGGACAGAGAAAAATGATGGTGTGGTGGAACTAGCCAGGTGTGCTGGTTGTAAGCTTGTGCCTTTTGGCTTTGCGATGTTGGGACATGGGTTTCAGGACAGCAGACCTAGAAAGGCAGAAATCCATTTCTGCCACTTACTAACTGGGTGATCTTTTTTGTGTAAGTTATTTAACCTCTTAGAACATAATTTCCTCATCAATAAAAAGGGGTTACAAAAATTACCTTGAGCGGTGTAGTGAGGGGTAAATGAAATAACCTAAGTACCCAGCATAATGCCTGACCCAAATATCTAGCAGCTGTGACTAACTTGAGGCCCTCAGTGTTTTTGCAACTTCGTGTTTAGTAAATGCACTGAATGAGTGAACCAACCAACTGACAGGAACAGATACACCTAGGCAGAAGTGGAATGACAATATGTTTGTTGAAGAAAAAAAGGATTGGCTAATGCTGTGTAATTATACAGGAAAACTTTTTATCTGAAGTCTTTAAAAGACCTTCTGTTTTAAATCATGAATATTCCCTAAGAGGTATATTATTAACTCATTGAAGATAAAAGGTAGCTAAATCTGAGGCAGGAAAAGGAAAAATAACTTGCTGCAGGGCAACTCAAGTCACTAGTAGAATTCCAAATACTGCTTAGAATTCCAGCCTCCTCTTCTACCTTTCATCCTCCCCCATAAAAGGGCCATTCGACTCTTGGGCCTAGTCTACTCTGAGACTCAGACTTACTAATTAAGATCTCCAGACCTTAAAATAGACATTTTAGAGAGAGGTGAGCACGGACCAAGCATTAGATGGTACCTTAAATTGGTACAACCACTATGGAGAACAGTATGGAGGTTCCTTAAAAAACAAAAAACAGAGCTACCATACGACCCAGCAATCCCACTCCTGGGCACATATCTGAAGAAAACCAGGCTTCAAAAAGAAACACGCACCCCATTGTTCACAGCAGCACTATTTACAATAACCAAGACATGGAAGCAACCTAAATGTCCATCAACAGAGGATTGGATAAAGACGTGGTACATATATACAATGGAATATTATTTAGCCATTAAAAAGAAATAATGCCATTTGCAGCAACATGGATGGACCTAGAGATTATCATACTAAGTGAAGTAGTCAGACAAAGACAAATATCATATGATATCACTTATATGTGGAATCTAAAAAATGATAGAAATGGGATTAACATATACACACTACTATATATAAAATAATCAACAAGGACCTACTCTAAAGCACAGGAAACTCTATGCAATACTCTGTAATAACCTATATGGGAAAAGAATATGTATATGTATGACTAAATAACTTTGCTGTACACCTGAAATTAATACAACATTGTACATTAACTATACTCCAATATGAAATATAAATTTTTTAAAATAAAAAAAGACTATTATTACATTTTAAAAAAGAAATTATCTTTAAGTTTTTGGGTACAATAATGGTATTATGGTTATAGTTAAAAACAAAGATCTTATTGGTTAGAGGTGCGTTCTGATGTCTGTCCAGATGCAGTTCTGTAGTGTCTGAGAGTTGCTGTGAGGAGAAGGGAGGAGAGAGGCAGCAGAATGTTGGTAACTGTTGAAGCTGGGTGACAGGTACACAGGTCCCCAGTACTCGGGACAGGTACATGGGAGGCACTGTTCTCTTTATCTTTGTCTACTTTTGAAAAATTTCCTAATGAAAAGTTAGAAAGGGCATTTTCATCACAAAGAGGTAGATATCCACATTCTTCTTTAATGTTTTCCTTTTCACCTCTGGAATTCCTTAAACTATGGTCACAGATAGCAAAGAACGTTTGGCTCCCTACAGCAGCTCCTTTCAGCCACCAGACTTACATAAAACAGTGGTGCTGAGTCCATTTCCGAATACTGAGGGATAAAGAAAATAAACCTGCCTCTTAAACCTGGGGGACTCAGAATACAACTGAGTCATAGGGAGGAAGGAAGATCTGCAGAAATAAACTACAAACAAGATTCTTTTAGAGAGGAACCTGCAACTTCTTTAACTGGGCAGTCAGAGCTAATAAAATCACAATTCTCTCACTTCACCTCCAACCCTCTTCCAGTCTTCTTCAACTCTCACATTGCCTCACACTCCCTCTTCTTCTCCCTCCCCTCCCTGCTCACTTTACCCAGCTGGAACTGCACCCTTCTGGTCTGACACTGCACCGAGATAACATCAGTCATTATCCAATGGCTATCTTTTCTGAAAACCAGAGTTCTGAGTGATAGTAGTTTATGGCAAGATAGTTTCCAAGACATCGCTGGCCTTTGGTGGGGCCACCCTCTTCACCTCTAAACTAAGGGCTACTGCTGATTGAGAAATCAATCATGTAAGTACCCTTGGATGCCACCAAGGCTTTGCCTGAGTTGCTCTTAGCCTGTGATGCCTTCTCTCTTCTTTCTTTTTATTATTATTATCATTATTATTTTTTGGCTGCATGGGGTCTTTGTTGCTGTGTGCAGGTTTTCTCTAGTTGGCTTCAGTAGTTGTGGCACGAGGGCTCAGTAGTTGTGGCTCATGGGCTCTAGAGCACAGGCTCAGTAGTTGTGGCACATGGGCTTAGTTGCTCTGCAGTATGTGTGATCCTCCCGGACGAGGGATCGAACCCATGTCCCCTGCATTGGCAGGCAGATTCTTAACCACTACACTACCAGGGAAGTCCCTCTCTTCTTTCTAAAACTGTTCTTCATTAGGGTTCAGCTCAAGCACCCCCCACTCCCCCTTCCAGGAAACCTTCCCTAATCCCCTAGTCAGAACTTAATAATTCATTTCTCTTCACTTCCACTGTTTACAACTAAGATGACTATAACTTAGCATCCATACTGGGACTCTTCTGAAAGTGAAAACAGGCACTATCACAATTATACCAGGACAACTGGCAAAATCAGGACTGTCCTGAGTAAACCAGGATTCGGTCATCTGACACCTATCTCTAGTATAGCACTCAATTCACTCTGCTTTGATTAGTTATTTAAAATGTCTGGCTTCCCTTCTAGGTTTTAATATCTGGAGAAGTACTTTTCCCTCATTAGCTTTCCATATATGTTTATGGAATAAACACTTTACCATTTGTCTTGAATTGCTAACTTACATTTTTGTTTTGGTATTTAACTTCATGTGTGTGTGTGCGCACATGTGTGTGTGTGTTTCAACTGATCTTCAAGCTCTTTTGACGACAAGGATTATGTCTTACTTTATATCTCATAGTTTGCTGCTGGGGGAAGAGTACTCAAAAAAAAAAACCTTGACAGCATACCAGTATACATTCATTGATAACATCAGCAAGTAACTATGCACTGGAGATTAAAGATTGCCAGAACCAAAGTGCTTTTCAGTGTGATAAGATGTGAATTAGGGTCAGTGAGTGAAGGAAATGGGTACTGCACCTTTGTAAGACAGTACGAAACAAACCAGAGAAAAGGAGGCCTTCCATGGAAGAGTTTTTTTTAACTTTTCCTTTTATATTGGAGTATAGCTGATTAACAAGGTTGTAATAGTATCAGGTGCATATCAAAGAGACTCAGCCATACATATATATGTCTCCACTCTCCCCCAAACTCCCCTCCCATCCAGGCTGCCATATAACATTGAGCAGAGTTCTCTGTGCTATAGAGCAGGTCCTTGTTGGTTATCATGGAAGAGTTTTTACTTGGGACAAAAATAAATATGGCCAGATCTTACTCTGAATCAGTTCTGTAGAGTAAAGGAATTTGAAAAGAAATAGTTTAATAGGAGGAAGAGTCTCAAACTCTTGTGAGGAGATCCTCTTATAATTCCTGATTATTAACCCAAAGTGAAAAGTCACTCTAGTGGATGGGTTTTATTTTTAAATGTTTTCTTTTCTTTTTAGAACCATATCCTTTCTAGGAAAAGTGTAGCTCAGAAATATTTTTGTTCACAGTGAATTTATTTTCCAGACTTCTCTGAAACCACTGGGGCAAAGCATTAGCTCTATAAAACAGGGTGAAGTACTGAATATATTCATAAGGGGTTCTTCTATCTGTCCTGAACAAGGGGCAAGGGTTTTGTCGCTATACAATCCCTGGAAACACATTTTAGTAGCTTCCAAGTGAGTTGTTTTGTAGATGAGATTTCCTTTCATTCACTTAGTTTTAAAGCAAAAATAAGACCCTAGAGGGTCTAACTATTTGGCTTTGTCATTAACTGTGTGACCTTAGACTAGTCACTCCCAGAGCTTTATGTTTTAATACAGTCAATTAATTTGAATCAGAGCCTCTCTCTCTTGCCCGTAAGAATTATAATACCACCTACATTGCTCATCTTCTCTGTTGATGTAAGACACCTAGCCAGAAGGTGTTCAAATGCAAATCATAAAAGTCCTCAGACCCTCAGGTGGAGGAAAGACCTTATTCAGAGGTGCAGACCCTGCCTTTCTACAGAGTCCAGGTTCATTGTCATCCACTAGTGCAATCAAGCCCTAAATTAGACACATAGGTTGCCCCAACATGTGACAAGAATAGTTCATTGCCAGGAAAAGGATAGCAGGGCAGTGTCCCCAGCCTCAGTAAGCAGAAGACTACAAGGCCAGGCACTCTCCTGCCAGAGATTGCTTTAGTGTCCAGTTCCCCAAAGAAATGGAAAAACACCAAGTGGAAAGTTTCAGTTTATACAATACAAAGTACAAGGATCTACATCCGGATGACTGAACTCCTCTGTTCAGGTCACTCTTTCAAGCCCAAACCATGTTAGTCCTTAGTAGAGGCCTGAAAACAATACCAATTCCTTCCCAGCTCAGTTTACCTTGATTAGACAAACACAGACACCCACCTCTGAGTAAGCACTGAGGCTGTGGATGAGTTCTAAGGTAGCCAGGTATTTGGACAGACACAACCAGGGCTCACATGTGTATGTGTGTGAGAGACAGAGACTGACAGAAAGGGTACTCACTGGGCAGAAGACAGGTAGCTAACTTGTGAGATGGCAGCATTTATTTATTCACTTTTTTTAAATCAAATGTTTATTGAGAATCTCCTTTGGATATGTAAGGCACTCTAATAAGTATTAAAAAGAGCAAGGCAGATACAATCACAGTCCTCAGGGAATTTACAGCCTATGGGGGCAATTAAACAGATAATTATAGTAGAATGTGATAAACAAAAGAGACCCAGAATCAAATAGCTGCATGGAAATACACACAGGTGGTAGATATAAATAGTAGCAGATACATAAATCAATGCAAGTCCATCCTGTAACTCCTGGCTTTAGCCTCCAAAGAAACATTCCTAGACCCAACTCAACATGTGTTATACCTTGGGTTGCCCTTCCTTTCAGCTCCCTGGTTCTAATCTTTTAAGGGAGGAGGAATATAAATCTCAAACTACAGAGCTGCCAAGGGAAAACAAAGAATCTTGTACTTAGGGCAGCAGTATGGTGAAGAGTATAGACTTTAGAACTAAACTGGCCTGGGTTCAAATACTTACTATCACATTCTGTTAGGCTGAATCATATGAAAGTGCAGATACTCAACCATTTTTCACAGTTCCACATAGTTCATCCTCTATATTCTAGAAATAAGTCACTTAACCTAAGTTGTAGTTCCTTCAGGTGCTTACAATCACTACCTTTCAAGGATACTGTGAAAATTAAATGAAAGGATGTAAATGAAAATACCTGACATATAGTAGGTGTTCAATAAACATTAGTTTCCCCAAAGGTAGTAAGATGTATGAATCACAAGCAGAGATCGGTACTTCTGGTCAACCTTGAGTTTAGGAACCCAAGAAAGATTAAAATGAGGTTAAATGATAAAACGATTAACTAAAAGCTTTGGGTTTTGATGGTGGGGGAGGCTGTGATTTGGGAGGGGGGCAGGGGACATACGAGAATTTTCTGTACCTTCTGTTCAATTTTGCTGCAAACCTAAAACTGCCCTAAAAAATAAAGTCCATTTAAAAACATGGGGAAAAATATGAGTTGTCTTGGGCATTTTTTATTTACACTCTGAGCTCAGAGGTCCCAGTATACACACTGCCTTGGTTTACACAATGATCAACTTAAACCCTTCTTAGTCACTCTGTTAAAATCTTGGTAGAGTCCCAAAAGCCTCTGTTGATCTGGCCAACTGAGCTGGCAAGTGAGAAAACATCCATATAAATACCAGTGATCTCAGTGATTCTCTCCCTGTCCCCAGCACATTCCTTAGCAGGACGAATCTCTCTCACTTGGCTGGAGCCTCTCTGTTCATAAATAGGACTGGCTGGGCTTAATTTAGAAAAGTGCAGGCCTCTTATGAAAGTCAGGGGTGAGGCTGGAGCCCCTACAATCCCAGGACACCTTGTGTGGAGACAGGAACCCGGCCCCACTGAAGGGGCTATAAAAGGGATGCTCAGAATGATTTGTTTCCCTCAGCTATTTAGAAACTGGAGTTCAGGGGAACCATCCTGTGCTTTCCTTAACTTCCCTTTGGGTAGCAGGTATAGAATTGGGAGTTATAAAGTATAAAATTTATATTAATTTTTCTACAGATAAATTGGTACATAGGAAACCTAAGGCCGTCTAAACATTTTTTTAAAGGCTGTTTGCAGATGTAATTATTATTTTATTTATTTATTTTTGTTGTGTTGGGTCTTCGTTTCTGTGCGAGGGCTTTCTCTAGTTGTGGCAAGCTGGGGCCACTCTTCATCGCGGTGCGCGGGCCTCTCACTATCACGGCCTCTCTTGTTGTGGAGCACAGGCTCCAGATGCGCAGGCTCAGTAGTTGTGGCCCACGGGCCCAGTTGCTCCACGGCATGTGGGATCCTCCCAGACCAGGGCTCAAACCCGTGTCCCCTGTATTAGCAGGCAGATTCTCAACCACTGCGCCACCAGGGAAGCCCTAAACATTTTTAAATTATCTGTGTCATCTAACATGATCTGACATTTATCCCCAAATTCAGCTCTCCATTCTGGATCTACACTTGCTTTGATCTACTCTCCAAAAAGAATAAAGCCACTCACTGGTATTCTGCAAAGTCCAGGACAGTTTTTCTTGCATTGAAACTTGCACTACAAAATGGTATCTAAGTTCCAACACCTGGCAGTCACTCCTCCCTTGGAAGCCTATCTGTGTCCTGAAGTCAGGTCCTATGATCAGGCAACTCCTCTAAAATAATACCTGTGCTTGAGAACAGGGGCAGCACTTAGACTGTAGACTCTAAGTTGTGTCATTCAGGATGGCAGCCACGAGCCACATGAAGCTATTGAACCCTTAAGGTATGACTAGTCCAAAATGAGATGTGCTGTAAGGATTTCAAAGACTTAATACACACTGGATTGAAAAGACTAGCTACAACAAAAGAACATAAAATCCTAATGATTTTTTAATGTTGATTTCATGTTGAAACGATATTTTAAGTATGTTATTAACATTAATTTACTTTTCTTTTAATGTGGCCACTAGAAAATTTTAAATTACATCTGTGGGGACTTCCCTGGTGGTCCAGCGATTAAGACTCCTTGCTCCAGGGAACCAGACCCTGTATGCCACAGCTAAGATCCCACGTGCCTCAACTAAGACCTGGTGTAGGTAAATAGATAGATAGATTACATCTGTGGCTTACATTAAATTTCTGCTGGACAGTGCTGTTCTACAAAATGTTAGAAAAAAGATGTACTAGTTTTAAGTACACTACATGAAGACATGTCCTGACCTGCATCACAATTAATCCCATGGTCTAAGAGCACCTCTAAGAGTTTTATGGAGTTATGGTATTCATCAACCAACAAAAAACAGAAGTGACTCTAGCTAATTATAAGTGAAGCAAAATTATCTAGGGGGTGATAGGCACCACACTGAAGAAGTCAGGTCACAGTACTACTCAAACTATGTTCAGACACTAAACTGCAAGTGTCAGGATGGCAGGGACCCCCTCTATCTCCTTACCATTGCATCCCTATTGCTAGCACTGTGCCCAAACACGGAAGTGCCCACACATGGAAGATGATTATTTATCCAATGAATGGGTGTTCTTAAAAATAAAAACACAACCCTCTCTTAAACCATTCTAACTGTCAAGAATTTCCTCTTCCTATACTGTTTCTTTTCTCAAGTTGTTTGCTTCCTACTTCTGCTAACCCTTCTCTTGGAGAGACTTCTTAGGTCCAGGAAGAGTTGGAGGTTCACCTGGAGCACTCCAAAGCCAGCTTGTGGGCTCTCAGGTGGAGGAGACATCAAAGGATGGAAAGGTGGCCTCCTTTTTCACAAGTACAGATGAGCCTCACCTGCAACTTCCAGGGTGTTTGCAATCAATCAACACCAACTTTCTGAGTTTCTATTATGGGCTCAACAATGTTGAAGAGAATGTTGAAGGCAATAGAGTAAGTCTGAGATCAATCCAACCCACAAAGTACTTATAATCTAGAAGAAGAAATAAGCAAGGTACACATTGGAAAGATAATTGCCAGCCAGGGATTAAACACGTGCCAAATAATATATCTGAACTATAACTGCTGGAAGAGCACAGAAAGTAAAAGATGGTTTCAGGGATTGATTATGATGAAAGGCCCACCTGAGCAGGTAGACTCTAAGTTGGACTTTGACACCTGAGTAGGGTTTGGAATAAGCAGAGAAAAAGGATACAGGTATTCCAGGCGTGAACAAGGATGTGTCAGCAGGAATTAGCACACATGAGGGAGACTGACTCACGCTAGGAATATATTTGAAAATACATAGTGAGAGAATAAAGCTTGCTTCCTACTTCATGGAGAATACTGAAGTAACTAGAAGAAAACCCCTATAGTCTCCTATCACCATATCTATCCATCATCTACTAGCATCTGTGCTCACAAACTGTCTTTCCGTGTGTGACCACAGATAACTATCCATGCTCCCATCTAAAGCCAAACCTCCCACTTAGGCATTAGGTCCCATTCTCTCTACTTCTCAAAAGTAGCATCCAGAAAGTCTCCTTAATCAATATTTCACTTTCTACTGGAAAATTCTACTGGTACACAAGCATACTATTATTCATCTATCTTTAAAAAAATCTTCTATGGACTCCTTACCTTTACCAGTTACTGTTCCATTTCTTTGCTCTCCTTTGCAACAAAACTCCTCAACGTAATCAGTCCAATTCCTCTCCCATTTTTTGTTAAACTTACTGCAATCAGACTTTTGCCTCTACCACTACCAAAACTACTCTAATCAAGATCACTAATGACATTCATGTTGTCAAATCCAAAGGTCAATTCTTAGTCATCATATACTTGAGCAATCAGCAGCATTTCAAAAGGTTGATCCCCCTCTCTTCCATTGTATGTTTTCTTTACTTGGCTTCCAGAATCCAGATTCTCTTGGTTTTCTTCCCACTTCACTGGTTACATTTTCTCCATCTCCTTTGCTGGTTCTTCCTCCTTTCTCCAAACTATTAATGTTAGAGTGACCCAGGGCTTAGTCTTTGGTCCTTTTATCTTCCACCTTGGTAGGACTAACTCCCTTGGCGATCTGTACAGTCTCATGGCTTTTTTTTTTTTTTGGCTGCATTGGGTCTCGTTGTTGTGCATGGGCTTTCTCTAGTTGCAGCGAGCGGAGACTGCTCTTCATTGTGGTGCACGGGCTTCTCATTGTGGTGGCTTCTCTTGTAGCAGAGCATGGGCTCTACGTGCCTGGGCTTCAGTAGTTGTTGAGCACGGACTCAGTTGTGGCTTGCAGGCTCTAGAGCGCGGGCTCAGTAGTTGTGGTGAACGGGCTTAGTTGCCTCACAGCACGTGAGATCTTCCCAGACCAGGGCTCGAACCCGTGTCCCCTGCATTGGCAGGCAGATTCTTTTTTTTTTTTTTTTTTTACTTTTTGAATTCTATTTTTTTATACAGCAGGTTCTTATTAGTCATCCATTTTATACATGTCAGTGTATACATGTCAATCCCAATCTCCCAATTCATCTCACGACCACCCCCCCGCCACTTCCCCCCTTGGTGTCCATACATTTGTTCTCTACAACTGTGTCTCTATTTGGCAGGTGGATTCTTAACTACTGCGCCACCAGGGAAGTCCAGTCTCATGACTTTAAATACCTTCTATATGCTGATGACTCCCAAATTTATACCTCCAGCCCAACCCTTTCTCCAAAACTTCAGATTTATACACTCAACTACTTACATGATATTGCCACTGGAAATGTCCAACAAATATCTCAAACATAAAATGTCCAAAACGGAACTCCTACTCTCTACCCTCAAACCTGCTCTATACATACCCTTCCCTATCTCAATTATGGCAACTCCATCCTTCCAGTTGTTTAGGCCAAAACCCCTGATGTCGTCATTGATTCCTTTCTTTCTCTCACATTCCATATCCAGTCCATCAGCAATCTTGGTGTTACCTTCACCACTTCTCCCCACATTAACTGCTATTACCTTAGCCTGATCACCATCTCTTATGTGGACGACTGCAATGGCTTCCTAATAGCCCTTCTGGCTTCTACCCTTGCCTTTCTATGGGCTATTCTCAATACTGTAACTACAACAATCTTTCAAAAGTCAGATAGGACTGTCGCTGGCTGAGTGTCATCTTGTCACTCAGAGTAAAAGCTGAAGTCTTTAAAATTATTTACTAGGGCCTATCTGATGTGCACAATCTCCATTACCTCTGGGACCTCATCTCCCAACATCCTCGCCCATTCTCATGCTGTTTCAGCCTCCATGGCTCTCCTGCTCTTTCTCTACCTGGAATGGTCTCCTCCCAGTTATCTGTTTGGCTAACTGCCTCATCTCCTTTAAGTCGTTGCTTAAAAACTATTTTCTATTGCATAGCCACTCTGGAAAACAGTTTGATAGTATCTTATAAATTGAAATACATGATTATTATATGACCTAACAATTCTACTACTGGGTATTTATCCAAGAGAAATACAACAAAGACTTGTACATGAATATGCACAGCACCTTTAGTCATAATAGCCAATCACAGGACACAATCCATATGTTCATCAACAGGTGAATGGATAAACAAATTGCATTCATACAATGGAATACTACTCAGCAATAAAAAAGAATAAACTATGGATACAAACAACATAGATGACCTCAAAATCATTGTGCTAAGTGAAAGAAGCCTAACACCAGAATCTATACTCCCTGATTCCATTTACAAGAAATTCTAGAATAGACAGAACTAAACTATAGACTGAAAGCAGATCAATGGTTTCCAGCAGTCAGAGATGTAAAAGGACTGGCACCAGTGGGACACACAGGAACTTTTCTGGGCGATGGAAGTGTTTTATATCTCAATTGTGGGGTGGCTATTGCATAGGTAGATATATATATATATTTGTTAAAATTCATCAAACTGTACACTTAATACAGTTAATTTAAACAAAACAAAAAAAAAGAGAGAAGAAAACAGAAACAGCAAAGGAAATGGCAACACAAACAGCCAGGTACAAAGGGTGAGTAAGGAGCTCAGCATAGAGACCACCAATCTGGGATGGCTTCATTGCCTCAGCTCAGCCTTACGGGCTATAAATGCTGTGATGGTAAACCCATGAATAAATCTTCCTCCATCCACTGGTCATTCTCATGTTTATTGACTTCCCTTCCCATCTCATATCTGTATAATAAAGTTACAAAAAGATACAGGAAAATCATGTGGTGGACAGTCTCTAACAGGGCTCCCCATGATCCCTGCCTTCCAGTGTTCATGTCTTTGTGTAATCCCCACCTTGAGTACAGCAGGATGTGTAACTTGCTTCCAACCAATAGTATATGGCAAAGGCGACGTACTGTCACTCCTGTGACTATGTTAAGTATTAAGAATATCTTACTAGCTGACTTGCTCTAGAGCTTCTCCTTGCTGCCTTGATGATATGAATGTGTGGGGAAAGTCCACATGGCAAGGAACAGTAGGTGGCTTCAAAGAACTATGGGCAGTCTCTAGCCAACATTCAGCAAGAAGTTTGGGCCCTGAGTCCTACAAGGAAATAAATTCTGCCAACAACTCAAGTGAGCTCAGAAGCAGATTCATCCCCAGTCAAGCCTCCAGATAAGAATTCAGCCTGGCCATTATTTTGGTTGTAGCCTAGTGAGATAATGTGTTTTAAAAACCACTTTCTAGGGCTTCCCTGGTGGCGCAGTGGTTGGGAGTCCGCCTGCCGATGCAGGGGACACGGGTTCGTGCCCCGATCCCGGAAGATCCCACATGCCGCGGAGCGGCTGGGCCCGCGAGCCATGGCCGCGGAGCCTGTGTGTCCGGAGCCTGTGCTCCGCAACGGGAGAGGCCACAGCAGTGAGAGGCCCGCGTACAGCAAAAAAAAAAAAAAAAAAAAAAAAAACCACTTTCTAAATGTAGCCTCCCCCTGACCACTCTTGAATGCTGCAACCTCCCCTCCATTCTTATACTTTTTGACCCCCTTACCCTACTCTACTATTTTTTCCCCATTAGGACTTACCACTTGCCAACATTCTACATATGTTATTTAATATTTATTTATTGTCTTCCCCCTCATAATAGAGTATAAATTTCATGAGGGTAGGAATGCTCATCTGTTTTGCTCATTTATATTATTATTATAACCACCTCCAATAGCACCTGGAACATAATAGGTGCTATCAGTATAGGTGAATGAATATAGTAGGTACTACGAATATAACATAGTAGGTGTTATTGACTATTCAATAAATATTTTTAAATGAACGAGGCCTAATGCTTAGATTTCAACTAGGATCAACCTATTTTTATTCGTGCAGAGACAGAGCATAGCTAATCACTGTCTGTCATATACTGAGACTTCTAAAATTTTCTATTAGGTCACCTCTGAGTTTGTTCTTCCCCAAATTAAAAATCCCAATTCCATTGCCCTTTTCTCATTAGCCTCATTTTCTAATTTTTAAGTTCTAAGTTTTGAGTTTGAATATTTCTCAATTTCCTCTAAATTTCTGGAGTTCTACACCAGACAGCACTAGTCTGACAGGGCCATGTACGGGGATAAGGACAGCCTGGTTTCTATTACATTCCACATGGCAATTGCACCTGTTTCACAAGTAAAAATAAGGTCGATGCCACCTTTTAGGGCAGATACATCAATGAGACAATGCCACCTCTTCCTGCCACAATCTTGGTAAAAACCACCATGAAAATGGATATCATTTTACTAGAGCTCCTTCTTTTCTTTTTAGTCTCACCTTAACGCAATGTAGAGTTATTCACTAAAAAAACATCATTTGCATTTGAACAGTCACTAACTTTAGTTTCTAAAGAATGTGCCAAGACCTTGCTTATTAATTGAAGAATTAGGCCATGTAGCTGCTAGGATACCAGGTATACACCCTGAGGCTATTAATGGCAAATCTGGTCCTGTGAAAAATGGGGACAACCAACTTCATAGAGTTATTATGTGGTTGGGATTAAATATATGTAAAATGCATAGCATAGTGCCTGGCACGTAGTAAACACTAAATGGATCCCCTCCTCCATAGGGTTTAAATGTGAAGCATTTAGCATATATTTTCCATGTGTATGCACAAATTTGGGGATAGAGGAGAGAGAATACCAGACGAAGAAGGACAGAATACTGATACCAAAAGGTGGGACAAGACCTGGGCCTAGAAACCTCTCCTGGAGATAAGTAGCCTAGAAATAGATAGAGAATGAGTCCTCAGGCTATTTTCCTCATGACCATTAATTGCCCTCCATCTTATATCAAGACCCTTAGGCACTGGTGACATACTTTGATACCTCGAAGAAGTAGGGAGAACAGGAGAGGAAAGAGGGGAGAGAGTAATTAGGAAGTTAGCACTGAGGGCCAAAGGAGGGTAGAGAAAGCCTGAGGCGGAGTTCTGGTTCTAACTGACATCACCACCCTCCACCTGCAGCAATTCAGGCAAGCCCCCTGATGTGGCCCAACACAACAAAGCTTTCCACAGCTGAAGGGACCTCTCTGCTCTCACCCCCAGCTTTGTAGAGACTGGCAGGGACCAGTTATGACCATCCTGACTCTGAGTTCTCTGAGGCTTCAAATGGTTTGGCAGCAACCTGGGCCTCTTCATAATCCCATAAGCCTGGAAGGGATCGGAGAGAAAGAAAAAGACTTCAAATGGAGACTGCTCCCCACCTCTAAAGGACCTTCTCCTCTGAGACCCAGAGGTCCACTACCTTCATCTGATTTCTGTGCCAGGAAGACCCTAGAATCCAGCTCTGGACTCAGGAGCTCCTGACTTTGCAGCAGAGTGATGACAACACACCATGTCATCAACTGAGTTGTGTTAGGTGGGCAGGAAAAGGTTTATGTTTGTACTGAGCATACACGCCGCTTGACTAGAGAGAATCTGGATGGGGGAGTCTGATGGAGTATTTCTAGGAGGGGCAGTCACCTCTGTGGCCTCAGAAAGAAGCTCTGAAACCTACCAAGGAAAAGTGACCTGGAAGGACTTGCTTACTTCTGGCCCTCAGCCAGGGCCCAGACTCTCCTTTTGCAGCTCTAGGTCATGGCCTTCATGCTGGCAGCCTCTGTCCACCCAGGGGCCTCAGAGGAGGGCTTCCTCCTCAAGTCTCCATGTGGGCTAAGGCTCTGTGTGTATAAAGAGGTGGCTTCCTGCCCGACATGCCAGTGGGGCCTTATGTGAGGTTGGGAGGTAAAAAGCTGGCATGACAAGGCAGTCGGTGCCTTTCATTCACTCCCAACCTCTTTGAGCCAAGTTTCCAAATAACAGAGATGATAACTGCCCAGTGCAGCCCAAAGTCTGTTCTAAAGTTGCTTGGCAAAAAGCCACCTGACTATTACTTAGCTCTCCACAGAACGGCATGTACCAAGTCAGATCACTGTCTTTTGGTGTGTGGGTGGATTAGCTGCTACTTAACATGATAGGGTGGGCCCCTTTCCAGTTTGTACCAGCCCCCTGCTCTGTAACTTCTCCATGTATAACACAGCCTCATTTCTCTGGGAAGTTGAACTTGTTTAGATGAGATGGCAAAGGCCAGAGGAGGAAGAAACCACCCACAGACTCCCGCCCAAAAAAGAGATCCCCATGGCTTTTGGAAACATATAATGATGAAACTCCTAGGGAAGGGGTACGTAGGCTGAGGAACTAAATATTTGGCAGCAGGCACAGGGTACAGAATCATTTATCTGTGAAGTACTCTAGCTTCTGCTGTGTATACTCTATTTTAGCCCAGGATTCTCAATACAAAGAAGAAGAAAGTCTAAACTTCTGACAAGCATATAAATTCCTTGAACTTTTTTTGAAGACCGAGGAAGTCACTGCAAGTGCCTGGACAGGAAGCAAGGCCTCCTGGATTCTAGTTTCAACATGACCATTAATTTGCAGTGTGACCTTAGGTGAGTTACTTTACCACTCTGGGTCTCCGTCTCTTTATCTTTAAAATAAAGGTTTTACTCATTAGGGAAAGCTGAGTGAATGGTATATAGGAACTCTCTATTTTTGCAACTATTCTGTATATCTAAAGTTCCTTTAAAATAAAAAGCTTTCTTAAAAAGTGAAGTGAGGGGGACTTCCCTGGTGGCACAGTGGTTAAGAATCTGCCTGCCAATGCAGGGGACACGGGTGCAAGCCCTGGTCTGGGAAGATCCCAGATGCCCCAGAGCAACTAATCCCGTGTGCTGTAACTACTGAGCCCACGAGCCACGACTACTGAGCCCGCATGCCACAACTACTGAAGCCCACGCACCTAGAGCCCACGCTCCGCAACAAGAGAAGCCACCACAATGAGAAGCCCATGCACTACAACAAAGAGTAGCCCCTGCTCACCGCAACTAGAGAAAGCCCGTGCGCAGCAACGAAGACCCAACACAGCCAAAAATAAATAAATAAATTTATTTTTTTAAAAAGTGAAGGAGGCATACAGATTAGCTCCAGGATCTTTTGTAACTCTAAACTGATTCTATGTTCTTATTTATCTCCTTTCAAGTGAAAATAAGTCATTTTCCAGCTATCCAAATATATATCAAAGCAGATTTTTCAGATCCACTCTTCCTACCGCAGACGAGATGTTGAGTAGCCCAAGCAACAAACCTATTTTTTGCTTTTAACATACCCTATACCCTGGGCAAAAGCTGAAATCTCCAAAAACACATTAAAAACATTCATCCATATCCTCTTTGTTCTCGTAAACAAATAAATTCATCCAGTTGGGAAACGCTGTTTCTGGCAGCCCATGCTTACAGAATCTCAGTTTTTCCCTAGCAACCGGGCTAATTATAACTCCAGCTACCTGGTAACAGCACTAGATTTTCCTGACATTGACTGGCAGTTTTAAAGCCATCTCAGCTCTGCTGGCACGTGCCTTCCTGAGAAGGCATCAGAGGAGCTGTGAGACTGGGAGAAGGGAAGCAACTACCTTAGTTAAGGTGAGAATATCCAAAGAGGCTGCTCAGAATCACGGAACTTCAGAGCTGGAAGAGATGTTAGTGTCAATCCCAGTTCAGCCCACACTTTTTTTTTTTTTTTTTTCGGTATGCGGGCCTCTCACTGCTGTGGCCTCTCCCATTGCGGAGCACAGGCTCCGGATGCGCAGGCCCAGCGGCCATGGCTCACGGGCCCACCCACTCCGTGGCATGCGGGATCTTCCTGGACCGGGGCACGAACCCGTGTCCCCTGCATCGGCAGGCGGACTCTCAACCACTGCGCCACCAGAGAAGCCTAGCCCACACGTTTTATACCTAAAGAACCAGAGACCCAGAAGAAGCGACTTGTCTTAGCCAGGATCCTGGCAGTCTTCTTGATTCCTTTCCATCAACCCTCTCATCCCATTAATCACCAAGTCCTACAGATAGTTTACCTCCCAAATATTTCGCAAATCAGCTCCCTCTCCTCCACTCCTATTGCCATGGGCCTCATTTAGGCCCTCATCATCTCTTGGTTGGCCTATCTGTTCTCCTGACTTCCTGTCTTATCTTCCTTGAATCCATCTTCCCCACCCATCAGAAGGATCTAGCATGTTCCCTGCTGCTTAAAGTCCACCAGTGGCTTCCTATCCTCCTTAGGATAAAGTCTACACTCTTTAAAATGGCACAAAGGATTACACCCTGCAAACCCTTCAGCCTCATTCTATGCCTAGAACTTAAATTTAGCAACACAAAACCACTTACAATTCTCCACACATACAATGTGGTTTCTTGTGTCTAAGCTTTTGCTTCTTTCTTTTAACCCTCCCTCCGCCCCCCTCAACTGACTAACCTATGCTTACTCTCCTTTGAAGACAAAGCTCAGGGGTCATCTCCTCAAAGACTCCTTTGTAGATTTTCCTTCCATCTCCTCTATTCAGTTGGGTTAGAGATGCCTCATTTGAGTTCCCTTATACTTCATATGATCTCTATTACTGACTCCTACCATACTCTATATCACTTGTGTCTCACGCATCTTTGAAGCCTCAACTTCCCAG
The DNA here is from genome assembly GCF_025265405.1 of Mesoplodon densirostris. Lineage (NCBI taxonomy): Eukaryota > Metazoa > Chordata > Mammalia > Artiodactyla > Ziphiidae > Mesoplodon > Mesoplodon densirostris. The sequence continues at coordinate 108,513,148 of NC_082662.1, read as the reverse complement.
CATAGTACTTGGAATATAGGAGTTGTCCAATTAATGTTTATTAATGCATGAATGGTGAAATCCGAAGTTCTCCATGATCTGTCCCCTGCTTACCTTTCCAACCACCACAAGTCCTCAATATCATGTGTTCCAGTCATACTGAAAGATTTGAAGTGTGTCAAGCATGCAATGCTTTTTCCTGTTTCTATGCCCTTGTAAATACTATTTCTTCTGCCTGAAATGCTTTACCCCGTTCCTTGTTCTCTTATTATGTTTTAAGATTCAATTCAAACTTCATATGCTTGGCAAGGCCTTTTCTGGTGCATTTTACTGTTCTCCTTAGTACTATAGAGCAATCTGTACATACCTCTATAGTAGCCCTTATTATACCATTTTTATTTATTTGTTGATAACTTTCTCCACCAGCATCTAGCACAGTAGCTGGCATACAGTAGTCAATAGATGCTTGAATTAATGAATGCATGCGTAGAGACATGAGTAAATGAATGGCCAAGGTGTAATGTAAATAAGGTAAACGCTTGAGACAGGGACTTACGATGCCTAGTCTTTCAACTATATTATGCTACTTTTGTCAGTGTGTAAACCTGGATGTACATAAATAATAGGAAGAAGTGGCTTTCTGTTAAGTTCATGCAGAAGTACAAATTATGTAGACACAGTTAAGGAGATAGTTGAAAGTGGTTTAAAATTAAATCAGGCTCCAGGATTTAGTTTTAGATTTGTTTCCTAGTGATTGAAAGAAAAGGTCTTAAGTATTCAAAGGAAAAAAATTTCCTCTTCCGAACAGGTAAGTATTATGATCTAATTAAGAGCTCTTAAAAATGAGAAGAGGGGCTTCCCTGGTGGTGCAGTGGTTGAGAGTCCGCCTGCCGATGCAGGGGACACGGGTTCGTGCCCCGGTCCGGGAAGATCCCACATGCCGCGGAGCGGCTGGGCCCGTGAGCCATGGCCGCTGAACCTGCGCGTCCGGAGCCTGTGCTCCGCAACGGAAGAGGCCACAACAGTGAGAGGACCGCATACCGCAAAAAAAAAAAAAAAAAAGAAGAGTTGTGTTAGGCAAAAACAAAGCCAAAAGTTGTGTTTGTTAAGGATTTCACAAAATTTTAAAGTAACTATGATAGTTATGGGAAAGTTGCTTTAAAAAATTGTGGTAAAATATACATAATATAAAGTTTACCATTTTAACCATTTTTAAGTATACAGGTCAGTGGCATTAAGTACATTAACACTGTGCAAACATCCACCTGCAGAATTTTTTCCCCAATTGAGTCTATATCCATTAAACAATAACTCCCCATTCTCTACCTCCCCACAGCCCCTGGCAACCACCATTCTACTCTCTGTCTTTATGAATTTGATACTCTAGGTACTTCCTATAAGTCGAATCATATGATATTTGTCCTTTTGTGACTGGTTTATTTCACTTAGGATAACATCCTTAAAGTTCATCTATGCTGTAACGTGTGTCAGAATTTCCTTCCTTTTTAAGGCTTAATAATATTCCATTGTATGTATATACCACATTTTGTTTATCCATTTATCTGTCAATGGACACTTAGTTTGCTTCCACCTTTTGGCTAAGTGAATAATGCTGCTATGAATGTGGGTGTAGAAATATCTGTTCGAGTTCCTGCTTTCACTTATTTTAGGTATATACCTAGAATTTGAATTGCTGGATATAATAATTCTATGTTCAATTTTTTGAAGAATTGTCATACTGTTTTCCACAGTGGTGACACCATTTTACATTCTCAACCAGCTATACACAGGGTTCCCACTTTCTCCACATCCTGGCCAACATATGTTATTTTCTGTTTTTGTTTTGTTTTTATCATAGCCATCCAAATGGGTGTGAAGTTTAAAAAAAATTTTAATCAAAAACACAACTATTGGTTACAACTATTTAATGAATGAAGTCTCCCTACTTTATTCCTACTTCTACTCCCCCAAAGAAGAGGAAATGCGCAAGCAAGCCTTTAAGAACCTCAGAAAGCAGAGAATGAGGTGTCAGCACACACAGTATGTACAAACATGGACACACGAGACTCTGTGACTTCCACAGAAATGTTTAAAAATAGTTTGGCCAAATTCACCCTTATTTCTTTCTCTTTATTTACATTTCCCCCTTCCTTACTGTACACATTTCTTAAAGTTCACATAAGTAAAACATAGGGGAAAAAAACTTAGCAGCTGACTAAACAAGGTATCCAACTATAAAAAGAAAACAGTCAACTCTGTTAAATATAAGAAAACCACTTATTCTGCAACAGCAGCTGCAACAGTTACTTTAGACGGTAATCTGAGAAGGTGCACACTCTCTAGTATGTGTCTCCAGGTATGCAGGATGGTCATAATCCTTTACATTTATTTAACATCTAACACATTAAACATGTTTACATATAGGGAGGAGGGCAGGGCGGGAATTCATGCTTCCATTTCAGGAAACTAAGGTTCAAAGAAGTGAAGGACCAGGCCAAGGATATGTAGTAGGAAAAGGTAAATTCAGAATTCAAGTTTTCTGGGAATTCCCTGGCAGTCCAGTGGTTAAGACTTGATGCTTTCACCACGGTGGCCCAGGTTCAATCCCTGGTCAGAGAACTAAGATCCTGCAAGCCATGTGGCACAGTCAAAATAGAAAAAAAAAAGGAACACAGAATTCAAGTTTTCTGACTGAGTTCAAAACTCGTGTCCCTACATTTTGATATCCCTCAAAGATACTTGTTTTGCTGTAATTGCCTCCATGGGTTCAAGTCAAGGTTCCCAAATTATATGGCCTGATGGAGTTCCTTGGGGCTTCACTGAACTTTTGGGTACTTAGCACAGAAAGTCTGCACGTACACTGTTACTCATCATATTTCCCACAGCCTAAAGAAATCAGGTTAGGACTAAAGAAAATCAGTCATTGAGCCAAAAAGAAATTCAATGAAGAGAACAGATCTTGAAAGTTCTCATACAAGGAAAAAAAAATTGTAACCATGTGTGGTGATGCATGTGAACTAGACTTACTGTGGTGATCATCTCATGACATACATATAGAGTCATTATGTTGTACACCTGAAATTAATACAATATGTTAATTATATCTCCATTAAAAAGAAAGCTAAGTCTTAAAAATTAAATAATTTAGAACCAGGCCAAGCTACAAAGTATTAAACTAAGATGATAAGAAATTTTGAATCATAACCAATCATAGTCATAATGATTTTTGTGAAAGCAAAGGACTTTGTATTATCACTAAATATTTTATTAAAAAATTTAACAAATCTAGGTTTTCTTGTTTTTTTTTTTGAAGAAACATTTGTATGTGAGGGTGACAGTAATTGTGCTGTAATAGGGACACTTCGATTATATTATGTTATTTATACATGGGCAAACTAAAATGGAGAATTGAGACAAATAGGACAAATTGTCCCAAATCCACTACTGAAGAAGAAGAAACTGATTTGGAATTCAAATGTGGCCCAAATTGGATGTGTCCAGTAACTGGATTTATCTGGATAATTCTTCCATCTCCCAGTTTGTCACAACAGGGGCAAATATTGTTTGAGGGCTTACTACCATGTGAGAGGCATTGTGCTGGTTTCAAAGGATTGGCTCACTTGATCCTGCTCCAGACCCTGTAAGATAGAAATTATTACAAGACCTACTTCAGCTCAGGGAAATTATAGTATTTGCCCAAGTTAACTCAGGTAGCAAGTAGTAGAACCAAGATTCCATCTCAAGCCTGTCTTATTCCTAACTCGTAACTACTATGCCCAGTGATAGTAGAACAGTAGAAATGATAAAAATTTGGTAGGCAAGTAAAGTCAGTGAGCTGTTTATCATGATTTTAAAAACCTAGCTCCAAAAATCCCCAAAACCAAAAAACAAACAAACCTAGCTGCTGAAATAAGCTACGCATAAACTTCAAAGTTTGCTCAGGAAAAATATCCAGTCTCAAAGATAAGAAACCACAGCTCAAAGAAGTCAGGCAGTTTAAAGACCACAAAACAATGGAACACAACTCTTTCAACTCCTGTCTAAAGGCCAAATCGACTTTAACCGTCCAACATCAATTATGTCATATTTAAACATTGACTCTATCTGATCCAGGATGACAACATTCAGTTTCTCCTGTCGCTTTTGTTATTGGATCTGACCCTGTCAGATTTTAAATTCCATTCTTAGAATGGAACCTTAAATCTTTTCAAAACAATCTTGAATAATAATAAATTCACACAAGCTTAGCAAGTAAGTAGTCATTGTGTGGCAAAACACAGTGGATGGTGGTTTTGTGTGCTGTTTGGGGATTGGGTGTTTATCACACAGCAGTGGATTTCACAAATTCCAGGGTTGGGCATATTTCTAGTGGGGGCATGCTCAGCTATCATGAGAAGATGCAGGATTAGATAATCAACAACAACGAGGAAGTCAGCCAAGTTGCCGCCCAGAAATTATTTACCAGAGCAGCTGCTGTTCAGAAATGCTAACAAGCCGGTCTTCCTGGGAGTGGGCCATGCTCAGCTGTAGACCACTTACAGTGTTTTCTCACTTTACTTTGCTCCAGAATCAGGATCTCTGTGTACTGCAACGGTTTCTCACTTTCTTGCTTTATATATTGTCTACCCCCAAAACTGACCCTACAATTAATATTTTCTATCAAGAGGGGGCAGTGGTACCTAATCATGTAGGTATATGCCCTAGTTGTTCTGTGCTGAGGGTAAGCAGCCTCCTCCTGTGTGTTTAAATATTAACAGAAGCTGAAGCTTAAAGGGTAGTTTAACTTAAACACTCAACTAGCCAGTCTCGCAGAACCAACTCTTATGTATAATTTAATATTATTTTATTTCTGAATTTTCTGAGCATCTTGAAAGAGAGAAATCCTTAGCTCCTTTTTTTTTTTTTTTTTTTGGTATGCGGGCCTCTCACTGTTGTGGCCTCTTCCGTTGCGGAGCACAGGCTCCGGACGCGCAGGTTCAGCGGCCATGGCTCACGGGCCCAGCCGCTCCGCGGCATGTGGGATCTTCCCGGACCGGGGCACGAACCCGTATTCCCTGCATTGGCAGGCGGACTCTCAACCACTGCGCCACCAGGGAAGCCCCCTTTTTTATTTACTTGCTCTGAAGTTGATACTTTTAGGTTTTTGGGGGTTTTTTTGTTTGTTTTTTTGTGGTACGCAGGCCTCTCACTGCCGTGGCCTCTCCCGTCGCGGAGCGCAGGCTCAGTGGCCATGGCCCACGGGCCCAGCCGCTCCACGGCATGTGGGATCCTCCCGGACCGGGGCACGAACCCATGTCCCCTGCATCGGCAGGCAGACTCTCAACCACTGCGCCACCAGGGAAGCCCTACTTTTAGGTTTTTATGTAACTCTTACAACTTCTCTTAAAATTAAACAGCCTTGTAGCTTCCTTTACAATTAAGAATTATGTATATCTACTTTAGTCTCTCCCTCAATCAGCTACATAAAGGAGGACTTGCCACTTGGAAAGAAAAAGACAGAACCCATTCTCCAGTCCTTTTCTCTTGCAGTTTCTCATATTTCCCTTCCCTGTAGTCATTATGGTGAAATGCTTGATTGCCTCTCACTAAGACAGTAACTTTTTACTCTTCAGTACAAATATCTCAACAAAAGTCTGCAGTAGTAAAAATATGTGAAATGTTAAATTACTGTTTATAATAGAATTTTATTACATATGTTTCACAAATACTGGTTTTCTTTAAGAGAATCCATGCACACAGCACCCAAATTATTGCAGATTCTCACTTAGTTGGGCATGATTTAATGCTTTTACTATATTTAAAGAGTCCCTCCAACACTAAAAAAAAAAAATCAAGCTAAGTTTAGTCACAGAACAGGGCTCTAAATTCTTATCTGAACTACCTGACTTACCATGTGATGCACTGCACATCACTCTCCCTGTCTCTGCCAACATGGCTGCTAATTAATTGTCCTAACCTTGTGGAGCACAAAGGGACTAACATGGATGAACGTAAAACACATTCATGGGAATGTCTGAGGGTGAGATTATAGGAACCAAATTGCTTTATCATTTTTAAATATCATAATAACTATTTACTAGTACAACTACTACCCTCTCATACATGTAGGATGCTATGAAGTTTACAAAGTGCTTTGATTATGTCTTCTTATTTAATCTTTATGGCTGCTATTTATTCATACTCTCAACAAATAATTTTCAGGGCCTATGGTGCTGTGCATTATTCTTAATGCCAGTTCTACAGGGACTGGAACAGGCTCAGAGACGCTAAGTAACTCGCCCAGGTCTCCGACTGTCCAAGGCTCCTGATCTGTGGTTTTCTAACCCCTTGTCCTTCCATCAAAATGCAACTGCCCTGATTTCTGTCAATCCCTCATCACTAGTGTGATAAACTAACTTCAACTATGATGTTAATGATTGATAACGGCTTTATGTGTTCTGCTTCCCAAATAAGGGCATTTTAACCTAAGCTGTCGGTGCTTCCCAAATAATCACAGCCAAACGGGATGAGTAATGTGACAGGCGAATGGAACAAAGGTCTGGTGAGAAGCGAAAGGAGGGGACACAGTAGTTTGAGATTCCCCATATTATAGGATGCCTGTAGCTGCCTGACTACTCTGCTCTTAGACCAGGAAGAGACAGGGCCATTTCTACTTCCTGAGTGGGACTAGTGGCAATACGGGAGTCTAACAAACGGTTGTCACCTCTGCATGTGACAATGTCCTGTGGCCCACTTACCCCCACCATACCCCAGTGCAGCTCCTATAATCCTTTCAGTCACACTTCTCCAGGACAGCAACAGTGCCCTCTCACACCCACCCAGAGTGTCCCCTTAGCCAGTGCAGAGCAGAGGGTGATACCAACTGACTCAAGTGGTCATTTGATTCAAGCTAAAACAATCCTTTCCCTCAAATTATCTAAGAAATTGCCCCTTTCTTCCGCCTTGCTTTGGAGACAGTTAATGGGAAAATGTCCCTCCCTCTGCACAGTGAACAGATTCATTCACTATTCCTACTCCGAGGCAAATACTGCACTCACGCTCCCCTTCTCCCTCTCTCTGAGTTACCAACCCTCACTTGGCCATATCCTCCTCGACCCCTGGCAGCTCCACTGAGGCACATTCACTATATAGTCACATAAAAGACAAAAGATGAGTCTGGATCAATTTCAGGTTAAAACAATGGAAATCCAGGAAAGTCAGAAAATAGGGCTAAATCCCTCAGATTTAGCTGTTCATCTTAGTTGAATTTACCAAACAGTGGTTTGGGTCTCAGAGACACCAGTTATTCCTCTGATGTAAAGTATTATCTAGCAGCCTGTAATGCTTCCCAAACTCCTTCTCGACAGGACAGGGCACATATAGATAATGATAATATTGGTATAGTCCTCCAGTGCAAACAGCTGGAGATTTAGAAACTGTCAGAGGCCACCAGCTGCAGGTCGCTCCGCCACTTCAGGTCCTGCTAGCCCAGACACTAAGAAAGCTAAGGAAACCAACATTGTGGCAACCAGTTAGGAAGCTTAATCCTTGTAAACCATAGCCTAATGTCCTCTTACCAAGGTGCTGTCTCATGTCACCCTCAACTCAGCCAATCCCCTCTGTCTTCCTTCCCAGCCCCACTCCCCCATCAATCAAGACAGCCCTCCCTTTCAGGGAAGCCGCCATTCCCTCTCCCACCCCACCCAAGGCCAACGGCTGTTCATTCCATCAATACCCTTTCTTCATTCTAAGGTGAGCTATTCCTAAAGATGAAAATGCCTAAGACCCTGTCCTAAAAGCTCATCTGCATAATCATCTTCAAAAACAAACACGAATTTCTCAAGGAACAGAAATGCCCTCAGCCCCTGCCCTGTTCCTCATGGCATCATTCCCTGCCCCCATGTGCCAGAACTAGAAGGGTCCCTTCTCTAAGCAGAGCATGTGACTTGAAAACTACCAGCTTCAGTCACCTCTGGGGCTTGTTTAAAAATGCAGATTTCTAAGCTCCCCCTCCCTTACTAAATCAGAATCCCCGGGGGGTAAGGCAGTAATCGGCACTTTAAACCAGCCCCCAAGGTGACTGTGCTACACAGTTCCAAACCAGAGGTCGAGAGCCTCTGATCTAATCCAGCTCGCTCTCTTTACAGAGTAGGAAAGTAGGAAACAGGCACAGATGAGGTGAAATGGGCTTGTCCAAGGTCACACTGGCGTTAAGGTGACCAGACCAGGCCGGGAACCCGCCTACCCCACTGATTCGCACTGCACCAGCTAGGAAGAGCTCGGAATCTGGATGTGTCCACCACCAGGCCCTGTCCCCCGCGAGCCGCAGGCCCCCGCACTCACCCTCTTGTAGATGTCCTCCCTGCTGGCCTCATACTTCTGCTGCATGCGCTCCTCCAGGAAGTAGATGCGCAGCTTGAGGCTGAAGTTCTCCTTCTTCAGGTCATTGAGGTGCTGGGACAGAGTGCGATATCCATTAGACATGGTGGGCAACCCATGGGGAGGCGCACATGCCCAGTCGCCGCCTCAGCCCAGGAACGTGGCGCAGCTGCCCCGCGGCATGAAGCGAGCCGGCGGCGACGCTGCGAGGCTACGGCGACATGCCCCTGATGGCTGGCGCTCCCTCCCGCACTTGGGCCTGGGCTCGCTGCTCTGGGTGCTGGAGCGCAGCGCGCTTTCCTTTTTTACCTCGGGAGATATTTGCGGAATCCCTGACAGAGGAACATGCTGCGTGAACTCAGACACAAGTGGTGTAACCCGACTCCAAGCTAGGACTCGGCTCTCACCCTCCCTCAGCCTCTCAGGCCCAACTGTAGGCAGTTAACAGTTTCTCAGAAAAGAGAGGGAGCTGACCCTCAGAAGCTTCCAGGAAATGGGGAATGGGAGTAATTCAAGGTGATGGTTGGGTTGCAAGGACACAGAATGGCCCACAAAATGGTGACCATGTATCAAATATCCCCCTCTGTCAGGTGCAAATCTTAAAGAACGATTCATCAGAGGGGTTTCTAATTTCCTTGGATGATCCAGAAGCTCACCTCTCATCAGTTCCTTCCCAGTTTTATTCCCTGGACCTTTCCAGCCCTGAGGCAGTTAAAGAAATAGCTTTTATTACCATGCCCCTCCCCCCATACACACCTGAGCCACCTCCAAGAAAGGGCCAATCTTCTAGTTCAGCGGAATCTTTGCAAAATCTGTTTACCAGTTACACAAGCTCCAAGAGGCAGGGTCAAAGTTTCCTCCCCTCTAAGGGATGAGGGCAAAAAGAGGGTGGGAGGTGATGGAGGGAGGTGTCAGGCTGGAGCCCAGAGATTTTACCCAGTCACTAGTTCTTAACTCCGGCACCTGCCAAGTGGAGCTAGGCACTCATTACCAGATCCTGCTCCTAAAGCAATTTAAGATCCTTGAATGACAGCTGCAACGTTGGCAGGAAGTAGTATTTATACCACACCACACGGGACATTGAAGGTGACTGGGAGACCCGCACAGCACAGATACCAAACACAGGCTCTTGGTTGCAGTAGTGCTAGCTTGAAAAAAAATTAATATTAACATCCAAAGTAAAGGAAACGAAAACTTTATACTTAATTCAAGTATAAGGTTCCTCCCCAACCTACCTGCTCTTCATTCTTCTAATTCGTTCTTCACTCTTCATAATAATTCCAATCAACCTCCCTTTTTGTACACAGCAGGTAGTATGTTGGGCATGAGGAATACAAAGGTGAAGACAGTCCCAGCCCTCCAAGAGATAGGTGGCCGTAGAGATGTAGGTGCATATGTTTTACACTATAATCCTCCAGGCCTGTGTTATTCAAACATTTTACATTTCACACTGCAATCCAGTGCACGCACACACACACACACAACTGAAGTAAAAGTTCCCCAAAGTAATGTTAACGATCACTATGTAGGATGCACTCTGATATTTCCTATTCCATTTCTCTTTTTGGGAGTGACCCACTGAATTGATTCCATGACCCACTAATAAGTTTTGTCCTAAAGTTTGAAAAATACTGAATCTGTGGGAACCCAGAAGAAAGAGTGATTCATTCTCATTAGGATGGTGAGAGAAAGAAAGCTTCGACTAGGAGTTGCACTTGCACTTTGCCTTGAAAGACAGAAAAAATTTGAGTGAATAAAGTGGCCTCAGGAGGGCATAATTAGAACTGAGCATTCTCTCAAATAGAGCTGGATTATAAGTAGGCAACACATTTCTTACCTAGACCACGGGTAACTTAAGACAAAATATTCTTCATTTTTAAAAAATGCACACATTTAAAATGCATTTAGCTAATTTCATTAAATCTGTGCTCTTAGAATAAATGAATTTCACCTAGGCTTAATTAGAGACAGTGAGGAAGAGAAAAGTCTAAGACTCAAGAAGATCCTTTTCTGGTCCCAGCTTTGTTACTAAATAGACGTATGACCTTGGGAGTACACTTCTCCAGAGGCCTAACTATCCTCATTAATAAAATGAAGTGGTTGGAAACGGTGATTTTATGGTCCTTTCCTGGTCTAAGCTCCTAGAGGAATAACCTGGTTATTATTACCTCCATTTTGCACAGGGGGAACCAGGTGCCAGATTCTAGATTAGTGTTTAATCATGCTTTTGATGTCTACTTGGATTCTTTCATTATGTAAGATAACTTAATAGAAGCTTTATGGAAAGTAAAATTGCATATGAATGCAGGTGCTCTTATCCAACCTATATATTTCTTTCTTCACATTAAGCCTATTTTCTCTTATTCCCTGTGATCCCTTGTTCTTTTCCTATCTCTCTAGCCTCTTCCCTGTGTTTTTTTTTTTTTTTTTTTTTTTTCCTGGCTCTTTAAAGCTACTACTTAAATGATAATTAGTTGTTAGCCTTCTGATTTTTTTCTCCTCACACTTTCTCCCTTAGAGATTTTATCCAATTTTAGGGCTTTGACTTTTGCCTCCCAAACAGTCCCCAAACCTCCAACTGAGTTGTCTCACCCAAGACCTAACCCTACATAACCAGCTCTTTGCTAAATAGTTCAACTTGAATGTGCCATTCTCACGACAAACCTCATGGCAAAAACTTTTGCAACAGTGTCTATCATGTCTGCCAGAATTCATCTACCTAGTTCTTCTCCTTATTAAAGCTAAGAAAACCCATTATTTTAAAAACATTATTTTCAAAACTCAAATCTTATCCTGTCATCTCCTTTACTTAAAACTCCTTCACAGGCATCTCATCACTCAGCATAAAAGAAAAAAAAATCACACCCTCTCAAGACACGCTGCCTCTTTTTTCAAGTCACTTTCTCAAGTTTGAATTCCACCCAAATGAAGCTTTCCCTGCTATGCCACACTGGAAAAACTTTTTCCTCTTGAGCTCCTAAGGCAAATACTAACGTTTGGCAACTGCTCATATGCTGCCTTATGGTAATGCTTTTCTGTTGTCCTGCAGGGTTATTTACACATTTTAGAGCTTTTAAATTTTTCATGTGTCTACCTCTCCAACTAGTCTGTAAGCTGCCCAAGGGTCAATGACTTATATGTCTCTCTATATTCCTTCAGCTCCCACAATTGCCAAGAAGACCTCTCCAGTTAATTCTTTCCACTGTGCAGTATACGATCACCTCAGTCAGACTAGAGTGTTTTGAGGGCTGGCAAGGCATATCTTGTGTCTTTGTATTCTCATTGCAGAATATTTAGGACGCACTCCCTAAATATTTGTTAAATTAATTAATAGATAATTATTGCATATATATTTCATTTTTTGCTGATTTGATCTGTTAAATATGGGCTAGCTTGCTTATGTTAGGTTGGCCAAAAAGTTTGTTCGGCTAAGATCTTAAGAAAAAACCCAAACAAACTTTTTGGCCAACCCAATATTATTCTCATAACTTTCCAATGATATAGAAAAGTTTGTTTTAATGGCTCCAAAGAAACTACATCTGCTAGAATGATGACTAGAAAAATAATGTTTTGTTCACTTAAATTTCTAAGTTTATGTGCCCATCTTGACTTTTCTCCTGAACTCCAATCTACACCTAACTTCCTAGTAGAAATCTCTGCTTGAATATAGATAGTTCATGCTCGTGATATATAAAAGTGAATTCCTATTTTTTCCCAGCACATATGTTCCTTCTTCTTTGGACCCCATTTCAGTTTGTAACCACCAATATTTGCAGTTGTTTGGTCCAAAACCTTTGAATTATTCTTGACCCTTCTTTCTCATGCACATCATCTCATCTGTCTGTAAATCTGTCTATCAAGATTTCTATTTTCAACACATATAGAGAAGCTAACTACCACCACTGCCACTCGTACTTTGCCACTCTGGCCCAAGATACTGTGATCTCTCCTCTGAGTTATTTGAATAGCCCCTTAACTGGTCTCCCCACTCCCACCCTTGCTCCCCTATAGTCGATTCTTAGCATGGCAGCCATATCACTATGAGGGTTACAAAATGTCAGATTGCTTCTCTGCTGGAAACCCCCAATGGCTTCCCATCTAATTGAGAGTGAAAGGCTAAGTCAGTCATTTTGTTAGCCCATAAGTCCCAAGGCCCTGCATAATCTGGAGCCTCTCCCCTACCCTCTCTTCTACTTTTTTCCTACTACTCTTCCCCTGTGTACTCTGCCCTGGCCACACTGTTTCTCTTTGCTGTTTCTCAAAAACACCAAGCACCCTCCCTCCTCAAGGCCTTTCAGCTTACTGATCCTTCTCAATAGTATGCTCTTTCTTTAGTTATCTGCATTCTCTTCCTCACCCTCTTCAAGTCTTTGATCAAATGTCACTTCCTCTATGAGGTGACCACCCTATTTAAAACTGTTACTCACCCTATGCCTCACCCCAGCCCTCCATGTCTCCCTTATTTTTTTTAATCCCATAGCACTATCACCTTCTAAAATATTATATTTACTTATTTATTTTGTTTCTTGTCTGTCTCTCCCTACTAGCATGTGAACTCCATGAGAAAGCCAGGATATGGGCCTGTTTTGTTCACTGCTATATCATCTGTACACAGAATGGTGCCTGGCACATAGTAGGTGCTCAAGAAATATTTAATAAAAGAATGGATGAATAGCTGACTTTGACTTCATTGGATTTAATCCTAATAGAATTCAATCTGTATACAAGATTATGCAGATCTTGTAGGAGGAAGAGCATATCTAAAGGTAATTTTATGAGTAAATTAATTCTAACAGACTAATTTTAATGCACATTGCAGAATCTGAACTATGTACAAGAGTTCTGAATAAATGGGGAATAATATATGATAAATAACAATCAAAGGGCAGTATGAACTGTACAAATAGTAAAAACTACAGAAATTAGGAAAGAGAGGCTACCAGAGAAGGTTCCAGAGAGAAGTGACATTTTTGCTCCTTAAAGGATGAATCACGTTTGTATAGGCTGGAGGGAGAATACAAGGCAATCTAGGCAGGTAAAACATAAGCAAAGGTACAGAGGACCAAGTGGACTGAAACAAAGGGCATGTGCTGTCCTGTAGTGGGTAAACAGAGAGGACAGGAAGTGAAGAACCATTTTAGAAAGATCTTGAAAGTCAGGATGAGGAGCCTGAGTTTGTTCCTTTAGCAGATTCTGGTTCTCAGTTTGAACAAAGGGTGAGGAACTACTTACTACTTACTTTATTCGCTTATTGCTTATGTTTTGTTTTATTTGTTTGTGTTTTGTAGCTTTAGCAAACAAAACCACACACACCTGTGCTGCTCACTAGACCTCCTAAATCAGGGCCTCTCAGAGCTTTGGATAAGTTCTGCACTGCTTAGGAAATAAACACTGCAGGTTCTTGAGCAAGGGGCAGTGCTTCTATCTTTGTTCTTCCTTTTTAATGTAGTATATAGAAACTCTTTACTCTCTTCTCTGAAAATATTTTTTCCAAACATTAACAGTTCTCCCCTGCTCCTTCCTTAATTTCTTCTTCCCACCGCTTCTTAATGTATTAGTCCAGACTGGAAACAAGACTTTAATAAGAACTCAATCAATGCCAACAATAGTAGGAGATTACAACCCAGCTGTTGTATGTCATGCCCCATTAACATAACCGACTGTCAAGTCAGCCTTTAAAAAAAACTCAGCCTCAATTTGCTTAATCATATTCAGACCCCCCAGATAGTTCTTACAATGGAAATGCTTGAAAACATATTAATCTCTTACCAATCCCTCTCCTAAGCATACAGTTCCACACCACTAAAAATGATTAATCATCTTAATTGACACATTCTTTTCAAATATAATGAAACTTTTGCAACTTAACTCCACTAATTTGATATCTGTGATAATTCATAATTTTACATTTCATGAAAATAAAAATATTCTTAAATAACTTAATATGGTAAGCAGAGGAACAGGAGAATAGTGTTTTAAGCAACACTTGACATTTTACTATCCACTTACAAATTGGCAATAAATATTATCACTATTATACATATTTATCTAGGTGGGATAGCACAGAATTGTGGAAAAGGCAATAGCGTTTGAACCAAGGAGATCTGGGTTCAACTCTCAGCTCTGCTATTTTCTAATTGTGTGACTTTCGGAAAAATACTTAATAGTAATTAACTGTAGGAAAGGAGTCAGGAGGTCGGATTGGGGTGGGCTATTAAGAGTGTTGCAATTGCATCTGTAATGTGAACTTTTATTTTTCAATATGAGGCAAATAGAGCGAAAATAATATGTGTTAAAATTTAGATATTGGGGGGACTTCCCTGGCCGTCCAGTGGTTAAGACTTTGCCTTCCAATGCAGGGGGTATGGGCTCAATTTCTGGTCAGAGAGCTAAGATCCCACATGCCTTGTGGCCAAAAAACCAAAAGAACATAAAACAGAAGCAATATTGTAACAAATTCAATAAGGACTTTAAAAAAATGGTCCAAATCAAAAAAACTTTTCAAAAAATTTAGATATTGGATACATGGACAAGTGTTTTATTGTTCTTTGTATGTTCTTGTCTGTGAAATAGTTTATTATTTTAAAAAAACTATTTTAAATGGAATGAAACTAGGAATTACAGGAAGGCAGCTTTCAATTAAATATAAGAATAAATTCTCTAGTAGAGTTGGATGTAATGAACTTATTGCCACACTCCATCCATACATTCATACATCACATATTTACTTAGCACTTACATTATGAGAGATAGTAAATTTCCTGCCACAAAAAGGAATCAACTGAAACTAAAGAACCACTTGTCAGGGATATTGTTAAGAATCTTCACACATCCACTAGGAGTTAGTTCTGGAGAACTTTTAAGGTCTTTAGCCATCCTGAGATTCTATGTTTGAAACATATTTTCTCATAGAAACGATATTACCAAAGACAGCACCAATGAGAGAGCTGTCACTTTTTGAAAGATCTCAGAGCACCCCACCAGCTCTCTTATGGTAGAGTCCTAAAAGGTAGTGGGAGTCTACCTGTTCAGACTGAGTGCTCTGGTTGCCTTGCGCAGGAAGAGGAAGAGGAGATAAGTGAGAATAAAGCACATGTTATTCCAAGACAAAAACAGCAACAAGGACTGGGGACCTAAGGATGACCCTCAACAGAGTTTGCTAACTGTTACATTTTCAAAACAGACCTGTGGGAAAGTCACACCAATGGCTAGAGAGTGCTTCCTGCTCTTTAGCACCCAGGAACCCTACTTGTTTTGGATTAGACGGCAGAGATAGACACGAAGGGATGGGGCAAGGAGAAGGAGGAGGATGGCTTGTTTCACATATAAATATTTTATTTGTAATACATCTATGTGTCTGGAAGTCCCTATGCTTTTCTGATAAAATCTAACTTGGAGAAATACAAAAGTTTAATTACTGGCTCTTTTGAATGACTTTGACTTGTATTACAAAATTAATTAGATATAGTTACACTATCTTCACAACAACAATCGCTTGTATAGGATTTGACAATATACAAAGCACTTCCATATATGTATTATTTCATTGTATCTTCATTACAACACTGTGAAGTAAGTGGATTGGATATTATTATCCCCATTTTATACTCCAGGAAAGTAAGACATCAGGAAGTTAGCCGATTTGCTTAGCTAGAAAGTGGAGGAGCACAGACTACAGCTTCCAGCAGTCTGACCCATACTTCATACTCATCAGGGCCTTAATCTGACACTAAGTGACCCCTGTGAACCTAGGGCTCCCCTGTGACTAATAAGGTACTTCCAATTCTACCTCAGGTCCCTGCATCTTTTCAAAAAGTATCCTTCATTATAAATAATACTGCTTGTGACCTCAGAGGGTCTGACCACCTGAACCTATATAAAACATAGTTTTCTCCATTTTCAAGGTGACTAAACCAAAGTTAGTCCTCAAAAGATTAAACATAGGGTTACTATATGACCTAGCAATTCCACTCCTAGGTATACACCCAAGAGAAGTGATACATATGTCCACACAAAACAGAAGCATCATTCGCATAGTCAAAAAGCAGAAACATCCCACATATCCAAAAACAGAAGTTTGAATGCCAAAGTTTAGCATATCCATATAATGGAATACTACTCAGTCATAAAAAGGAATGAAGTATTGACACATGCTACAACACGAATGAACCTTGAAAACATTATATAATGTGAAATAAGCCAGGCACAAAAAGTCATATATTACATGATTCTATTTTTATGAAATTTTCAGACTAGACAAATCCATAGGGAAATTAGATGAGTGGTTTCCAGGGCCTGGGGGAAGAGGGAACAGGAAATGACTACTAATGGGTATGATGGGTTTCTGAGGGGTGATGAAAATGTCCTGGAACTAGATAGTGGTAATTGTTGCACAACTCATTGAATATACAAAAAACATGGAATTGTACACTTTAAAAGGGTGAATTTTATGGAATGTAAATTACATTTCAAAAAAGCTGTTATTTAAAAAAGAAGAAAGAAACTAAAGCTGTGAGAAGTAACATGTCCAGTCCTTTGCCTTTTACAAAGGATTTTTTATGATAAAGATTCAAGTTCAATTCAATTCAATTCAGTTAAAAGCAAATGGTTTAGAACTGACCATTTCTAAATGTATATTAATCCTATTTAGATTATGGGGCCCTAACATAAAGGCTAGATAAAGTATACTTTAAGTGGCCCTCAATATTAAATACTCATGGATTGCTATGTTCTATCAAAAGTTAAAGTTTTGTTACAATCCTTAAATAAAACAGAAAGAAAACATGATCCACCCTATATTTTGACAGGAAAAACATACTCATTAGGCTGCCCTGAAGAATATGCAAAACTTCTGCAGAACATTCTAATAAGGAAAATGTCAGTCAAAGTCAATCAACTTGGTCTTCCACTCATCAACCTTTCACTTCCACACAGGGTTTCTGTCCAGTGTTCCAGAAGTCAGCTGTTGATGCCTGCCTCAGAAAGCAGACTGAGAACTCTACAAACATCTGGCTTTTTTTCTTTTGGGTTGCACAATAAACAAATCTTTCTTCTGAAACTCTATTTCTGAAATTTCAACATAATCCCTGAAGTTTTAGTCTTTTAAATGCTAAAATATTAACAATATCATTCCATTTTTTCCCCTTAAACTCAAAAGCATACTGATACCCATCCTCTACACAGTCTTTTCTTGAAATACATGGCCTGATGGCAAGACAGCTAACAACAGAGCTATTATATCAGGTCAATAAATAAACCCTGTCTTAGGCAGCATCATTGTGTAGATAAATGGCAGGGGTTCCAGTGATGTTCCTGCTGCCTTCCCCCACCATAGATACACACCCACACCACCCCCAATGATCCTGGAATAACAGGGTGTTGTCATCATCATATTGGAGCACTATGAACTATATAAAAACAAAACAAAACAAATAACAACTTCCCTGGTTACCAAAAATAAATGGCCCAGCCAGAAATAGCACTGTCAGAGACAGTTAAATGAGTTCCATGGCAAACAACAGTTGAGCTGCACTGATGCTGGGAGCTCCCAAGCTCCAAACTAGATTCTCCCACAGTTTGGCCCGACCAACAAGAGCAGGACTTGGTGTTGTTTCTTTACAACTGGTTCGACCCCGGAAGATTATTTGCTGAGCTTTTAGTATTCAGAGGGAACGTGTCAATTTACGGCCTCACCTATTTTTCTAGATTTTCATTAATTCTTTCTCCATCCTTCTCTAGGAAAGAAGGTGATTTCAAAGTCACAATTAGGACTTTGTCTAGGCATAAGAGCTGAGTTCACAGTGATACCATGAATAACCATGGCAGTAACAATAAGGCTTTGACTGAGAGGAGCAGGTGGTAGGGGGAGATAAAACCAGCTTGAACCCCATTCTATACTCTAGTGCTCCAGCCATGACAAAAAGCCTCCTGTTGATGAACTTGCTCTCTGCTGTCTCCAGGACTTTTCATGGGTAGCAGTGTCAGCCTGGAAAGTCATTCCCCTTCAATTTCCATTCAGCTCTGACTTCACTATCTCCAACTAGCCTGTACGGATTTGAATTAGATATTACCTACTAAAGGAAGCCCATCTGACCCTAAAGTCTGGGTAAGGGCCCCTCCTGAGTGCCTCCACAGCACTGTAATGATTACATTCTGCTGTAATTGGCTAATCTGTAAACTCCATGAGGGCAGGAACCACGTTTGCCTATCCATTATTGTATGTGCAGTGCTTAAGACATTATGTTGTATACAGTAAGCACTTTAGAAATATTTGTAGAATGATTAGATAAATAAAAGGAATGCACATGATTAAAAATTCAGATAAAACCAAAACTTATAAAGAAGGTAAAAATCATGGCTAATCCTATCACCCAGACCTAATCACTTTAAATATTTTGGTGTATATCCTTCCAGACATTTCTAGTTTTTCTCCCTCAAAAATGAGATCTTATAAATACTATGATATCGCTTATATGTGGAATCTAAAAAATACAACAAACTAGTGAATATAACATAAAAGAAGCAGACTCACAGACACAGAGAACAAACTAGTGGTTACCAGTGGGGAGGGAGGGGCAGTATAGGGGTGGGGGAGTGAAGGTACAAACTGTTGGGTGTAAGATAGGTTCAAGGATGTGCTGTATAACAAATAGCCAATATTTTTAATAATGGAAATGGAAAGTAACCTTTAAAAATTGTGTAAAAATAAAAGTTTTTTAAAGAGATCTTATTTTATGTAATATTCAAATTATTGTTGTTCTGTTGTTTAATTTTAAATTTATTATTATTATTACAGACATCCTTCCAAGTCAGTACATTGCTCTGTGATGCTCTGTTGTATGTGTACCATGGCTGAAATAATCAATCCTTGCCTTGATGAATAATAGATTGTTTCTAATATTTTATTAGTATAAAATCACTGAAACATTCATCCTTCAACACACACCTTTTCATACTTGATCACTGTGCATGTAAAACTAGAACAGGCCTGGCACATAGATTGTACCCACATACTGAGTAGATGAACAAACAAATGAATAAGGGGAGCAGCTGCACATAGAGAGGCATAATGAAATTGTGGCTAAGCGTTCAGGTTCTGGAATCGGTACACTTCTGTTAAAGTCCCAGCTCTAGCACTTTCTAGCAATCACTAGTCTTTTCCTAGCTTCAGTGTCCCTCCCTGTACAAATGAAAATAATGGTTGTATCAACCTCAAAAGACTGTTTTCAGGGCTTCCCTGGTGGTGCAGTGGTTGAGAGTCCACCTGCCAATACAGGGGACACAGGTTCGTGCCCCGGTCGGGGAAGATCCCACATGCCGCGGAGCAGCTAGGCCCGTGAGCCATGGCTGCTGAGCCTGTGCGTCCGGAGCCTGTGCTCCGCGACGGGAGAGGCCACAGCAGTGAGAGGCCTGCGTACCGCAAAAAAAACAAAAGACTGTTTTCAGAACTGAATAAGATAATGCAAGTCAGGTGCATTCACAGAGGTCTGCACACTGTAGTACTCAATAAATATTAATTGATATCATTATTTTTGTTATTTTAAAATTTTATCATTGGAATGGAAATTCCTCAAGTCCATAGGAAGAAAGACAGAGCTTCTCTTCATACAGTGAAGAGGAGAAGACAACAAGTCTAATGAGGACACAGAGAGGAGATAACAAAAAATAAGAAGGATTATTCTCATTCAAGTGCCATTTTCTCTGTGGAAGTGACTGCTCTTTTCTGTGTTGGTAACCATACCTTCCAGAACTTTCAGGGTTGTTCAGTTTTTGTAATTTCATTCTTTTTGATAAAGTTACTTTGTTAATTGTGTAACCAAATGTGAGCCAATATTTATATCTTTATAAAGTTTACTATACATATGAATACAAATTAGAAAAAATGTTTTGTCCTAACATCTAGGTTTTTTTTTTTTTTTCTTTTTCTTTTTGCGGTATGCGGACCTCTCACTGTTGTGGCCTCTCCCGTTGCGGAGCACAGGCTCTGGACGCGCAGGCTCAACAGCCATTGCTCACGGGCCCAGCCACTCCGCGGCACGTAGGATCTTCCCAGACCGGGGCACGACCCGTGTCCCCTGCTTTGGCAGGCGGGCTCTCAACCACTGCGCCACCAGGGAAGACCCTAACATCTAGGTTTTAAAGACATACATTTGATTGGCAATTACTCTAATCTTGTGATCTCTTCCACTGGTGCCTTAGATGTTATTTAAATTAAATTTCGAGTAATTTAAATTTCTTATGTCCCTAATCAGAGTGTATGCTCTCTGAGAATGGTAACTCATATACATCTCTGCATCCTCTACAGCACTCAGAATCATTCCTTTTATTCATAGTTCTTAAGAAAAATGTGATTGATTTGATGCCTATTTTTGGCAGTGTTGCTTAGGAATGAAAATGTTGCCGAAGTTCTGTGGAGTGACTGTGTGGAATCCCTCCTAAAAGTCATGTTTAACAAGAAAGAAAAAATCCTGTGCTTATGATTGCTGAAAGTTTCAGATTTATCCCCCCTTCCCTTCTCATCTAATAACTTTTTGAAAGTCTCAAGACTTTGTGAAACCAGAACCAGTATGCTTGGGGCACTGTGGTTTGAGGAACATAAATGCCATTTTCCAAAAAAAAAAAAGAAAGAAAATGTACTTCACCAGTAGCTTTCATTTTCCAAGGCTGTAATTAAAGAAAAACTCAAGAAGCACTTGAAATGGCTGGACCTAAAGGCAGAAGTCACATGACCCAGACTCACCTAAACTAGAACAAGAAACCCAGGCCGTGATAACTCAGATCTCCATAAATGTAGAAAAGTCACTTTTAGGACTCACTCCCCGCACCCCACACCCCAGACTTCAAGACCCAAGTGGAAAAATTTGCCAGGATGGGTGGGGCCTCAACAGGCTGACTCACTGTGGTTGGATTCAGACTGCCCAGAAAAGCTAGCTTCAGACTATAATTAAGCAAACACTGCAGCTGGTCTTGTTGGCATTTTCATGTTAAAGACAACATTATTAGAAAATGTGTAAACAGGGGAGGGCAGTGGAGGCCTCCTCTAGACCTTAAAGCCACAGACCCCTACCCTTTCCATGGCTTTTCTATATATAGCATTTGCCATTTTGATTCTCTGCATAGAACCAAATTGCACACGTTGCACTAATGTAACCTCTCCTTCTCTGAATGGTCCTTTCATTTCCCCAAGAACCTTGACTCTTGGAATTATCTTGGCTCTGCCACTTTATACCTGTAATAGCTTACATCAAGTTCTTTGAGTCTTGGTCTCTTCACTCATATAATGGATGTAATATAATATCTAATATCTATCTCATAAGTTAGGAAAATGAACTGAAAAAGAGCTGAAATAAAATGTGTTAAATGTCTAAAAAGTGCCTTGTGTTTAATAAACACTCAATAAATATTATTATTAGCTATTATTATGATCTTCTTAATAACTCCTGTCAAATATTTCAAAAGGCCTCTGCTTTCTTTCTCCTACTTTACATTTATAATTTTATGATCCCAGTTTAGGTAGACAGTTATCTCCCTTTAAACTCACCATTAAAAATAAGTGTACTGGGCTTCCCTGGTGGCGCAGTGGTTGGGAGTCCGCCTGCTGATGCAGGGGACACGGGTTTGTGCCCCGGTCCGGGAAGATCCCACATACCGTGGAGCGGCTAGGCCCGTGAGCCACAGCCGCTGAGCCTGCGCGTCCAGAGCCTGTGCTCCGCAACGGGAGAGGCCGCAGCGGTGAGAGGCCCGTGTACCGCAAAAAAATAAATAAATAAATGTACTTTTCCCACCTGGCTCTGTAGTACAATGGATAGCGCATTGGACTTATAAAAATAAATGTATTTTTCCTGACTTCTCAGTTTCCTATCCTAACCAATTAATTAATATACCAATACCCTCTTTAGAATCATTTTACTTACTGTGAATATACTCAGTGAATACTGAAGTAGAGGCCAGGGGGAATACAAATCCAATATAACACCTAATCTTGAACACTTTTCAACAAATTTAGTTTAATTGATGAACATCTACTGAGCATTTACTAGGTACCAGCATTATGCCAGGTTCTAGAGACTAGAAAAAGGTGAACAAGAGGCTTTCTGCCTCTGAATTGCCTAGAGTCTGGGTATATATTTTGAGACTGGAGAATGAGGGGAGGTATTCTAAAAAGAAAAACAAATAAACAAAAAACTGGACCTGAACTGAAACTTGAAGGATGAGTAGGCTTTAACCAGGTAAAGAAGAGGAGAGAAAAATTATTCTAGGCAGCGGGAACAGCCAGAACAGAGGCTTGGAAGTATGAAACAACTTCGAATTGCAAGCAGTTCAGAATTAATGGAATAGAAAGCATGTGATGGAGAATACTGGGAGATAAAAGTGGATTTACAGTTTACCTAGGGAAGATAGAACTGCACTCTGTGCCCATCTAGATAGGCGGAGCTCATGATTCCAGGCCTATATGAGTCAGCACTTTTATTACCACCAACATAGAAAGTACTATTTTAGGTCACAAAAATGACGAGTATTCTCAGCACATTATGAGTTGCTTGGTAACTTCCTCTGTTACTCTTTGTGCCTTTATTTCCTGATTTGTAAACTGGTGTAATAATCATGCTTTCTTCACAGGGTTTCCATTAGCATTAAATGAGATGATATTGCACATATTAGCACACTACTTGACACACAGAAAGTGATCAACACATGCTAGCTAGTGTTATCTATGTGCTGCTCTAGTCTCGCTCACCCCAGAGATGCTGGAGGTGGAGTGGGTGCTGTGATCAGTGAGAAAACATATAGGAGAGAATTTTTCTCAACATATGACTATGGCCATTTGACATATGACTATGTAAAATGACCCAACAACCTGTCAGGATTTGTAATCATGGTACCTAAACTCCATGATCCTGAAAAAGTCACAATCTCTATGAGTTCTGGTTCCCTCACTTGAAAATAGGAACAGTGATGCTTGTTTCATGCAGGTTTATAAAGACAAAATAAGGCAATTTATGAGAAGTACTTAACCCACTTCTCAAGTCTATAGTTCTGGAAAGAATAGAGATCACTCCATCAATGTATCTTCGGGGGGCGGGGGGAAGTGCCTTTGAAACAAAGCTGACAAGGTTTAAAAATTAATTAAATCATTCACTCATTCAAAAAGTACAAATGAAGCATACATACTAAGCAAAACTCTTTTATCATGGGAAGCAATACCTATTAATTTACTTCTACCAGTGTAAACTTGAGTAGGCTCATCTGTGTCACTATTTCTGACCCCTCACCCCTGCCTATCCTTCTCTAACCCCACTCATACTGTTGGTCAGGGATACAGAATGCAAGAAAAGAAAAGGAAAGAAAACTATATCTTCAAAGCTCTGTTCCCTTTGCCCCTTCCTCCTGTACCAATATAGTGAAGAAAAATGCCGTCACTTTCACTTGTTAATTGACCAATGATGTATTTTCCATAATGTGCCAGTATTTAGATTTTTAGTGTATTATCCCTTACTCTGGAATCAAAGGCTCTTTTCCCTAGAATTTCCAACATCAACAAATATTTCAGAAGCAATCACATTAACTGATCAATTAATTTTTACTGATTAAGTATCTTTAATATTACTTCTTTCCTTGTTCTGTTTTTTTTTCTTTTTTTTACATCTTTATTGGAGTATAATTGCTTTACCATAGTGTGTTAGTTTCTGCTTTATAACAAAGTGAATCAGTTATACATATACATACGTTCCCATATCTCCTCCCTCTTGCGTCTCCCTCCCTCCCACCCAACCAGGTGGTCACAAAGCAACAAGCTGATCTACCTGTGCTAAGTGGCTGATTCCCACTAGCTATCTACCTTACGTTTGGTAGTGTATATATGTCCATGCCACTCTCTCACTTCGTTCCAGCTTACCCTTCCCCCTCCCCATATCCTCAAGTCCATTCTCTAGTAGGTCTGTCAATTTATTCCCATCTTACCCCTAGGTTCTTCATGACATTTTTTTTTCTTAGATTCCATACATATGTGTTAGCATACGGTATTTGTCTTTCTCTTTCTGACTTACTTCACTCTGTATGACAAACTCTAGGTCCATCCACCTCACTACAAATAACTCAATTTCATTTCTTTTTATGGCTGAGTAATATTCCATTGTATATATGTGCCACATCTTCTTTACCATTCATCCGATGATGGACACTTAGGTTGTTTCCATCTCCTGGCTATTGTAAATAGAGCTGTAATGAACATTTTGGTACATGACTCTCTTTGAATTATGGTTTTCTCAGGGTATATGCCCAGTAGTGGGATTGCTGGGTCATATGGTAGTTCTATTTATAGTTTTTTTGTTTTGTTTTGTTTTTGCGGTACATGGGCCTCTCACTGTTGTGGCCTCTTCCGTTGCAGAGCACAGGCTCCAGATGCGTAGACTCAACGGCCATGGCTCATGGGCCCAGCCGCTCCATGGCATGTGGGATCTTCCCAGACCGGGGCACGAACCCGTGTCCCCTGCATCGGCAGGCGGACTCTCAACCACTGTGCCACCAGGGAAGCCCCTATTTGTAGTTTTTTAAGGAACCTCCATACTGTTCTCCATAGTGGTTGTAGCATTTCACATTCCCACCAGCAGTGCAAGAGGGTTCCCTTTTCTCCACACCCTCTCCAGCATTTATTGTTTCTAGATTTTTTGATGATGGCCATTCTGACCAGTGTGAGATGATATCTCATTGTAGTTTTGATTTGCATTTCTCTAATGATTAATGATGTTGAGCATTCTTTCATGTGTTTGTTGGCAATCTGTATATCTTCTTTGGAAATAGAAGTGTCTATTTAGGTCTTCTGCCCATTTTTGGATTGGGCTGGGGTTTTTTTTTGTTATTGAGCTGCATGAGCTGCTTGTAAATTTTGGAGATTAATCCTTTGTCAGTTGCTTCATTTGCAAATATTTTCTCCCATTCTGAGGGTTGTCTTTTGGTCTTGTTTATGGTTTCTTTTGCTGTGCAAAAGCTTTTAAGTTTCATTAGGTCTCATTTGTTTATTTTTGTTTTTGTTTCCATTTGTCTAGGAGGTGGGTCAAAAAGGATCTTGCTGTGATTTATGTCATAGAATGTTCTGCCTATGTTTTCCTCTAAGAGTTTGATAGTTTCTGGCCTTACATTTAGGGCTTTAATCCATTTTGAGTTTATTTTTGTGTATGGTGTTAGGGAGTGTTCTAATCTCATACTTTTACATGTAGCTGTCCAGTTTCCCCAGCACCACTTATTGAAGAGGCTGTCCTTTCTCCACTGTACATTCCTGCCTCCTTTATCAAAGATAAGGTGACCATATGTGCGTGGGTTTATCTCTGGGCTTTCTATCCTGTTCCATTGATCTATATTTCTGTTTTTGTGCCAGTACCATACTGTCTTGATTACTGTAGCTTTGTAGTATAGTCTGAAGTCAGGGAGCCTGATTAATCCAGCTCTGCTTTTCGTTCTCAAGATTGCTTTGGCTATTCAGGGTCTTTTGTGTTTCCATACAAATTGTGAAATTTATTGTTCTAGTTCTGTGAAAAATGCCAGTGGTAGTTTGATAGGGATTGTATTAAATCTGTAGATTGCTTTGGGTAGTAGAGTCATTTTCACAATGTTGATTCTTCCAATCCAAGAACATGATATATCTCTCCATCTATTTGTATCATCTTTAATTTCTTTCATCAGTGTCTTATAATTTTCTGCATACAGGTCTTTTGTCTCCTTAGGTAGGTTTATTCCTAGATATTTTATTCTTTTTGTTGCACTGGTAAATGGGAGTGTTTTCTTGATTTCACTTTCAGATTTTTCATCATTAGTATATAGGAATGCCAGAGATTTCTGTGCTTTAATTTTGTATCCTGCTACTTTACCAAATTCATTGATGAGCTCTAGTAGTTTTCTGGCAGCATCTTTAAGATTCTCTATGTATAGTATCATGTCATCTGCAAACAGTGACAGTTTTACTTCTTCTTTTCCAATTTGGATTCCTTTTATTTCCTTTTCTTCTCTGATTGCTGTGGCTAAAACTTCCAAAACTATGTTG
Organism: Mesoplodon densirostris; assembly: GCF_025265405.1. Lineage (NCBI taxonomy): Eukaryota > Metazoa > Chordata > Mammalia > Artiodactyla > Ziphiidae > Mesoplodon > Mesoplodon densirostris. The sequence goes on along the minus strand of NC_082662.1, from coordinate 108,486,774 downwards.
AATAAGAGTGGTGAGAGGGGGCAACCTTGTCTTGTTCCTGATCTTAGTGGAAATGCTTTCAGTTTTTCATCATTGAGGACAATGTTGGTTGTGGGTTTATCATATATGGCCTTTATTATGTTGAGGAAAGTTCCCTCTATGCCTGCTTTCGGCAGGGTTTTTATCATAAATGGGTGTTGAATTTTGTCAAAAGCTTTCTTTGCATCTATTGAGATGATCATATGTTTTTTCTCCTTCAATTTGTTAATATGGTGTATCACGTTGATTGATTTGCGTATATTGAAGAATCCTTGCATTCCTGGAATAAACCCCACTTGATCATGGTGTATGATCCTTTTAATGTGCTGTTGGATTCTGTTTGCTAGTATTTTGTTGAGGATTTTTGCATCTATGTTCATCAATGATATTGGCCTGTAGTTTTCTTTCTTTGTGACATCCTTGTCTGGTTTTGGTATCAGGGTGATGGTGGCCTTGTAGAATGAGTTTGGGAGTGTTCCTCCCTCTCCTATATTTTGGAGGAGTTTGAGAAGGATAGGTGTTAGCTCTTCTCTAAATGTTTGATAGAATTCGCCTGTGAAGCCATCTGGTCCTGGGTTTTTGTTTGTTGTAAAATTTTTAATCACAGTTTCAATTTCAGTGCTTGTGAGTGGTCTGTTCATACTTTCTATTTCTTCCTGATTCAGTCTTGGCAGGTTGTGCATTTCTAAGAATTTCTCCATTTCGTGCAGGTTGTCCATTTTATTGGCATAGAGTTGCTTGTAGTAATCTCTCATGATCTTTTGTATTTCTGCAGTGTTAGTTGTTACTTCTTTTTCATTTCTAATTCTATTGATTTGAGTCTTCTCCCTTTTTTTCTTGATGAGTCTGGCTAATGGTTTATCAATTTTGTTTATCTTCTCAAAGAACCACTTTTAGTTTTATTGATCTTTGTTATCATTTCCCTCATTTCTTTTCCATTTATTTCTGATCTGATCTTTATGATTTCTTTCCTTCTGCTAACTTTGGGGTTTTTTTCTTCTTCTTTCTCTAATTGCTTTAGGTGCAAGGTTAGGTTGTTTATTTGAGATGTTTCCTGTTTCTTAAGGTAGGATTGTATTGCTATAAACTTCCTCTTTCCTTGTTTTAAGTCTCCCTCCTTACCTCCCTTGACTAAGTCTGTTCAGGCTGCTTTAAGAAAATATCACAGACTGGGTAGCTTATAAACAACTGAAGTTTATTTCTCACAGTTCTGGAGGGTGGAAGTCAAAGATCATGGTGGCAGCCCGGTCAGGTGAGGGTTCTCTTCTGGGTCACAGAATTCTTGTATCCTCCATGGTGGAAGGGGTTAGAAATCTCTCTGGAGCCTCTTTCATAAGGCACTAATCTCATCCATGAGGGCTCCACCCTCATGACTTAAGCACCTTCCAAAGGCCCCACTTCCCAGTGCCATCACCTTTAGGGGTTAGTATCTCAACACATGAATTTTGAGCAAACACAAACATTCAGAACATAGGGTCCCTCTAGCCCAGTCTCTTATCAGATCTATACATGAACATACTTCTCTTCCTTTCACCCAAATTTCCCCTTTGTCTGGAATATTACAATCTTCTTCTCTAACTGGTAAAATCTAACTGAACTTTGAAGACCTCACTAAATGTGCAGCCCCATGAGAGGTGTCCTCTTGTAGGAGGCCCTTCTCTGTCCTTTAATAAAATTAAACATTCTCTCTCAAGATCTCAGAGTACACTGTCCTTATCTTTATCTTAAGGACACCTTATATTGTAAGTAATGCAATGTCTGTACTTCCCAATAGACTATTACTAAGGATAGGAATAGCATGTTATTTGAAGTGATCAAGTATTTGTTGCAGGGATAAATGAAGTAAGGATGGCGCCATGGTCTGAATGTGTCCCTCTTGCCCCCATTCATATGTTGAAATCCTAAACCTCAAAGACGATGGTACTGTATTAGGAGATGGGCCTTTGGGTTTCATGTCTTATAAAAGAAGCTTCAGAAAGATCCCTAGCCCCTTCTGCCATATAAGAACATAGTGAAAAGGCATCAGCTATGAACCAGTAAGAGGGCCTTCACCAGAAGGTGGGCCTTCACCAGAAGGTAACCATGCTGGTGCCCTGATCTTGGACTTCCACCCTCTAGGACTGTGAGAAATAAATTTCTGTTGTTTATAAGCTACCCAGTCTGAGTTATAGTAGCCTGAATGGACTAAGACAGATGGATTCCTGGCTGCCCAGCCCAGGCCTGTATCTCTTTGACATCTGCTTCATGCCCTGGAGGAGCCGACCTTTCTCTGGCACAAACCTTTAATATGTCCCTTTCCCCTTTCCGAGTACAGATCTCATCCTTTATCCCAAGGCTACTGAATGCATGATTTAAACTTTAGAGAAAATATCATGTTATTTAGTGTTTTACCAGTTTTTAGGGTGGGACATTGTAATGTGTCACTCTCCCTCCTACATTTTTTTTTTCTAACTAATGTTTCCTCTAATTTTCAAATCCTTTCATGGAGATTCTTCATACAGCAGGTGCTATCATTCAAAGTCTACAGAATGAATGGATGGATGAATGGATGTAAGAATGAACAGACCTGTGAGCAGGTCACAGCTTGGTTTACTGACAATGACCATTCTGACAAATGCATGTGCTGTAGCCTCATTGTTATTTATATACTGCTTGACACATAGGGGAGAGACATGTAAAATATCTCTTATTGGCCTTTTCTTTGCATCCTACCTTGGTTTCTGTCAGTGGTTCCCAGCATTGAGGAGTAAGGACTCACCAGCGATATTAGACCTCATTGCTCAGAGAAAAAGACTTAGGACTCCACAGTTGAAAGTCAGCTGACCCCTGCTCATCACCCAGCTCAGCCCATTATTTTCCCGCTCCCACAGCACCTGGGCATTCATCTGATCAGTGGAGGTGACACCCTTCATTTCTATGATCCAAATCATCTCTCCACCAAAAGGAGCATGCAGGCAGACTGCCTTTCAGAGAGCACCCTCACAGCTTTGGGGAGTGCCGCAGCTCTGCTCACCCTTTCTGCACTGCAGTAGATGCAAAAGGCAGAAAAGAGGAAAGGGGTGGGTGGTACTGCCCCACTCCTACCACCAGCACCACAGCTGTTCAGAGGGTTAGTCTTCAAAACCACTTAATATTCCTGCAAACTCTGTCTTTTTTTAAAAAACAAAACGGTGGCCATGACAACTCTGAGCACAAAAACCAAGAGTGGGCTGTTTAGATTCTCAGGCACACATTATATGGAACACATTCTTTGTCCACAGGAATGTCTGGTAGGATGTACATTAGGTCCTAGTGAAACATTTCTATTTACAAATTGAAAGAAGACAGGGTAAACCCATGTCAACACTACTTTATTAACCTTTTTTTGAAAATGGAATTTTTATTTTATATAACAAAAGCTATCAGTTCAAGAATGAAAGAATCCCACACATCTCAGGGCATTTTTACACAGTATTCATGTGTGTCCTGATTCCTGGGCAACCCCCAGGGGGCACCAAAGAGCTGTTTCCTTTTTTAGCACACAGGGATATAAGAAATCCTGGGTGCTCTTTCCAGGCCGTAGATAGGTTCCAGTAGGTAGGTTCTATTGTGCAGACCTCCTTGGATCAAACCAGGGCACAGGGAACTGGGGGCCTGTATTACATTGTCAGTAATTTGGCTTTTGGCCAAATCTAAGGATAAACCTATCAAGATGCAGAGCACTTCAAGAGTTAAATCAGGAGTTTCAAGCAACAATGCCAGATTCTTGTTGAGAAGCAAATGGCTGTGGCTGAGCCACTTCATGCTGCAGACGGTATCCAGATATCCAGAGTGGTCCAAGCCAGCAGCAGAGCATATAATGCCAGCCGACTGACTAGGTCTCCTGTGCTCACTATGGCCCACCTACAGATTCTTGGGGTGCCATTTAAACTTCCTAAATTTATCTGAGAAGTAAACCAGGGGTAAAAATGTTAAGACAGAAATAGTGGTACGGGCAATTGCCCATGAACCACAGTGCTCAGCATATAGCTAACAGTGCATAAGCTTATTGGGATAAATGCTATTGAAAGAGACAACATTTTGATAAGAACACCCATAATCCAAGCTAAATTATGGGTCATATTTTTATAAGACACCACTATCCCCTGATACTCCTTCTAACTGGGATAACAATTATCCACCCATGTGACTTACCCTCTCAAAGTCTCGAAGAGCCTGGGTCTGCACCTGAAGGGGTCTTTCAAATGCTCTCAAGGAATGCCCAAAGGGGACCTTCTCACCACTTCTCCAGGTCTGTGACTGTGCTGGAGGGCCTCGATCTTTGGTGTTACTAAGAAAAGCTGCCAGTGAAACAGAACAACAGAAAATTGTATAAAATAGTGGCATTATGATCATCCCAACCTGCATGTTCCAGCAGAATTTGGTTTCTGCAAAATATGAACCAATTCTAGGCCACAGAGAAGCAGTTCACATACAGTAGCCTGTGGTAGATCATACTAGTAGTGGTCCCCAGCACAGCACACTAGGTTATGTCCACACGCCTTTGTCATGTGATGTTCCTTCTCCTGTCATCAAGAAGTGGGGTCTATTTCTCTACCCCTTGAATCTGGGTTGGCTTAGTGACTTGCTTTGACCTAGAGAATGTGACGAAAATGCTGCTGTAGGATACGTTCAGGAAACTAGGCCTTGAGAGGCCTTGCATTTCTGTCCTTGCCTTCCTAAAACCCCAAGACTACCTTGTTGTGAAGAAGCCCAGACTACCTTCCAGGGGGAGGAAAGGCCAAGTACAGGGGGAATGAAGATGCCAGTCACCACTGCCAGACACTTGAGAAAGCCTGTCTCGGACCCTCATTCCCAGTCAAGCTGTCAGATTGTAGAAACAATAAACGTTGGAGAGGGTGTGGAGAAAAGGGAACCCTCTTGCACTGTTGGTGGGAATGTAAATTGATAGAGCCACTGTGCAGAACAGTATGGAGGTTCCTTAAAAAACTAAAAATAGAACTACCATATGACCCAGCAATCCAACTACTGGGCATATACCCTGAGAAAACCATAATTCAAAAAGATGCATGTACCACATTATTCATTGCAGCACTATTTACAATAGCCAGGACATGGAAGCAACCTAAATGTCCATTGACAGATGAATGGATAAAGAAGATGTGGCACATATATACAATGGAATATTACTCAGCCATAAAAAGGAACAAAACTGACTTATTTGTAATGAGGTGGATGGATCTAGAGTCTGTCATACAGAGTGAAGTAAGTCAGAAAGAGAAAAACAAATACCATATGCTAACGTATATGTATGGAATCTAAAAAAACAGTACTGATGAAGCTAGGGGCAGGGCAGGAATAAAGACGCAGACGTAGAGAATGGACTTGAGGACACGGGGGGGAAGGGGAAGCTGGGACGAAGTGAGACAGTAGCATTGACGTATATACACTACCAAATGTAAAATGGATGGCTAGTGGGAAGCTGCTGCATAGCACAGGGAGATCAGCTCGATGCTTTGTGACGACCTAGAGGGGTGGGATAGGGAGGGTGGGAGGGAGGCTCAAGAGGGAGGGGATATAGGGATATATGTATACCTATAGCTGTTTCACTTTGTTATATAGCAGAAGCTAACACGCCATTGTAAAGCAATTATACTCCAATAAAGACATTTAAAAAAAGCTGTCAGATTATTTGAGTGATGGCAGTTATTTGAGTGATCCCAAGTGAGACCAACAGAAGAAATGCCCAGTTTGCTAACATCCAGGATTGTGAGAAATAATAAACCACTGTTGTTTTAAGCTTGAGTGGGCAAACTTTTTCTTAAAGGGCCAGATAGTAAATATTTTAGGCTCATGGGCATCAACTCTGTCACAGCTACTCAACTCTGACCTGATAGCTCAAAGAACATGCAGAAAATATGTTAGTGAATGAGCATGACTGTGCTTTTATAAAACTTTGTTTACAAATACTGGCAATTGGGCCTACGGGCTGCAGTTTGCTGACCCCTGTTTTAAGCCACTAAGTTTTATTTATTTATTTGTTTATTTATTTATTTATTTATTCATTATTTATTTTTAACATCTTTATTGGAGTATAATTACTTAACACTGTTGTGTTAGTTGCTGCTGTATAACAAACGGAATCAACTATATGTATTTAAGCCACTAAGTTTTAGCGTGGTGTGTCACATGACCAAAGATAACTGAACCATAGCTTTATTTGAAATAAAAAATCAAGCTACTAGCTAAGAAGTATTTCTACAAAATCTCTCTACAGAGGATCTTTTAGGTTATTGTATAGGAATAATTTCATTTATAGTTACTGCAACCAGTGAAATAGACTGATGTGATTATTACACTCATTTAACTAATGAGTAAATAAAGGTTCAGCAAGTTTGCTTGCCCAAGATTACATTGCAAAAAGTGGCAGAACCAATCCCACATTCCTTCCATTCAACCTTCCTAGCAGTATGCTAATACTGTGTTATTTTAGCAGGGAAGGGGATTGTAACAGGCCTGAGAGTCAGGGAAAAACAGGCAAAGGGGAAGAGACACAGTCTTTCCATTAACCAAAGGAAGCACTGCCCTGGGAGAAGCTAGTGAAGGCTAGCTACTCACCCTAGGCCTGCCTTGGAGAAGTAACACTGTGAAAGAATAAGAAATCAGGGCTTACTTCAAGCATGGTACGCAAATGACCACCGATTGAGGTGGGCTTGGGGTTGTAGATTCAGGCAGAAGACATAGAAAAATACATCTTTCTTGGCTGACAGTAAGAAGCAATGCACCTTTATTACTGAACAATTTTTTTTTTTAATCAGAAAGAATGACAGGCATAGCAACACACTGAGATCCATAGACAGTGTCAGTGCAAGTGAGAGTGAAATGGGCTCTAGGTGACTCTGTACCTCACTGAGGAAAAGTTAACTAGACATAGACACATGGGCAAAGGCGTTCTGAAAGGGCCAAGAATAAAAATACCACAATATGCTCTTTTTCTGTCCTTTCCTTTTCTTTTCTTTTTTTCCCCTTTTTCTTTTCTCTTTCCTTCCTTCCTCCCTTGTATATTCTTATCTCCTTTGTCGAAAATTAATGGACCATATATGCATGGGCACCAAAAGCAAAGGCAACAAAAGCAAAAATAAACAAGTGGGACTACATCAAACTAAAAAGCTTCTGTTCAGCAAAGGAAACCATCAATAGAATGAAAGGGCAACCTATGGGATGGGAGAATATATGCCTCCCTCCCTCCTTCCCTCTTCCTCTTTCTTTCTACAAACTTTCCAGAAGGAATGCAAGAAAAAGTCCCCAGATGCTTCAATCAACTTCTCAGAATTTTTTTTTAAATGCTCATTGCTGGGGTTCAAACCCTGGTCAGGGAACTAAGATCCCACAAGCCACAGGGCACGGCCAAAAAAAAAAAAAAGAAGAAGAGCATTCCCTGTTTAGGAAAAAAAAAAAAGAAAGAAAGAAAAAGAAGAAAGACAAAAGGGTCAAGAAGATGATGACAAAGAGAAATATGAAGAAGATGAAGATCAAAAAAAAATAATGATGATAAACAGTGTGGTTCCAGGGGCAGGTTTTTTCTTGTCTAGAAGTATTTAACTACTCATTACATAACCAATTTTAAAGAAAAAAAGGGGGGGGGGAATGCAAGGCCATATGATTTATATGATTTATTTTTAAACTGGACACTGTACAGTGTCTTTTCATGTTTGTAAAAATAACGTACTATCAACTGTGTCTTTAGATAGCCCTATACTTAATGGTATTTTCAATAGCCACTAACCTTGCCTGATAGAGTACAGGGGTTTAAATTAGCACAGAAATTTAAAGCAGGTTTTATTGGTACACAGCACAAATTACTTACAGATAGAGTTGGGTTTTTTCCCATTTTCAATTGTCTTTGATTCAGTTTGTTCAAAATAATTGTTGTCCTGTTAATTGTATACCACACTGTGATTGCAAATTAATAATAATAGTAGTAGTAATAGTAATGGTTTTGTTAATAACTTGATATTTCTAAGTAAATGCAAATGTTTTAATTAAAATAAGTTAGAAAAAAATGATTTTTTCCACATTTAGGTGAAATTAAATAGGCAATTAAATGGAAGAAAATTTGATAAAATAACAATACATTACAGTTAGATTCATAGGATATGGTAAAAGATAAGAGCCTTTGAAGATTGGATATGGACACAACGAAAATGTTAAAGAAAAAAAGATTGGATATGAATCCTGACCACTTGCTAATTGTGGGAATTTAGGCAAATCTCTTAACTTTGCTAAGCATCACTGCCTCTGTAAAAAATGGGTATAGGGCCTCCCTGGTGGCGCAGTGGTTAAGAGTCCGCCTGCCGATGCAGGGGATACGGGTTCGTGCCCCGGTCTGGGAGGATCCCATATGCCGCGGAGCGGCTGGGCCCGTGAGCCATGGCCGCTGGGCCTGCGCATCCGGAGCCTGTGCTCCGCAACGGGAGAGGCCACAACAGTGAGAGGCCCACATACCGCAAAAAGAAAAAAAAAAAAAAATGGGTATAATAATGTTTACCTCACAGAGCATTTATATGGATTAAATGAAATAATCAGTGAAAGTACCCAGCCTAATATCCTGCTTATAGTAGGCATTTTCTTCATTCCCCTTCTATTTTGCCCTAGTCCTTCCATTTTTACCTCAAAATGGAGACTCTTGATGCTCAAAATGAGTATGGTAGGCCCGTAGAATTTATAGATTTCACATACACAATTACAAAGGCTAATTTTAAGTGACTCCAAAGTCCTTAACACATTCAAATTAAAAACTTTTTTCTACATTGTGCATGTGAACAATCTGTGCTTCAAGGCTGGTGTGAAAAGGCAACTCACTTAGCAAAGTAAGTAAAACACCAAGTGACTAAAAGTTTTTGTGAAAAATAGCTCCCAGAAGAGAGTTATTTTCACTTTGGTTTTGTAATTTAGGTAGACCCCTAGCTAATGTTAGTGCAGAAATGATATATTATTATGAATACATTAATAATAATAAAATTTACTGGGTGTTTATTCCTTGACAAGCTCTGTACTAAGAGCTTTTCTAATCTCATTTATGACGTTGACCCTGTTATTATGCTCATTTTAATGGTATATTAGAGATTTCATTTCAGTGGAAGAATCTGTCTTAATCATTTTACAAGTGACTTTAACTTGCAATTACAGAACTGTTAAAAGTATGAAGAGTTGGGACTTCCCTGGTGGTGCAGTGGTTAAGAATCTGCCTGCCAATGTAAGGGACATGGGTTTGGGAAGATCCCACATGCCACGGAGCAACTAAGCCCGCAAGCCACAACTACTGAAGCCCGCGTGCCACAACTACAGAAGCTCATCCGCCTACAGCCCGTGCTCCACAACAAGAGAAGCCACAGCAATGAGAAGCCCGTGCACCACAACAAAGAGTAGCCCCCGCCTGACGCAACTAGAGAAAACCCGCGCGTAGCAATGAAGACCCAATGCAGTGAAAAATAAATAAATAAAATTTTTAAAAATTTAAAAATTAAAAAAAAGTATGAAGAGTTCGCATAAGTATTTCAGTTATGATTTACTACACTGTTCTGGGAAGGTGGAGAATTATATACTACATGCCACGGTGAAATTAAAGGGTCTATAATTTAAGGGAATTATGATCAGCAGGAGACCAAGAATTTAGCAAAGCAAGGCCCACAACCTCCTTACCTGCTGCATGACTCGTTCTAGGTACCATCTCCCCATCATCTTCTGCAAAATAATCTCTGTGGAGAGAAATACATCGTTAATTGATGAGATACCACCCCACACAGTGTCCAGTCCCTGGGTGGCAAGACACCTATTTTTATTTATTTCTCCACAATCATTAAGCTAGTACTACGTATCAGGGACAGTGTTAAGTGCTGGAAAGACAAAGACAAACCCCACAGGAAGGGTTTCTATCCTCAACAGGTATTTGTAGAAACAGCCATTGGACAAACAGTTCCACAAGCACTGAATTACTGTTGTAGCAAGTGCTACAATAGGAATACGCAGAGTACTTTAACTAGTAGAGAGACTCAGAGAAACGGGCATTTAAACTGAGAGGAAGAGAATGTCAGCCAGATGAAAAACGGGAACAGAAGAGTGTTCCATCATGAGGGAACAGTAAGGACCCTGAGTCAGGGAGGAACTTGGCCTGTTAGAGGAACAGAGAAAGCCAATCTTGCAACCAGACCATGCAGGGCCCTGAGGGATGGGGTAAGGATATGAGTTTTATGTGCATGTCAATGGGAAACCACTGAAAGATTTTAAATGAGGGAATGAATGGTAAGTGACCAGATTTAGACTTTAGATCATTTTGGCTGCTGAGTGACACTGTGTAGAGGGAACAAAAGTAGTTGGGGAAAGCAAGAAGTTGTGACAGTTTTAACTAAGGGATAGGATAGGAGAAATGGAGAGAAGCAAAAAAAAAAAAAAAAAAAAAAAAAAAAAAACAAGATATGTTTAGGAAGTAGAATTGACCTAGAAAACTTGGAAAACAAAGTCTATTAATGGAAATGTTAAAAACACTATGATGCAGTAGCCAGAGGTGTATCTGTCCAGCACAGTGAAGGCCACGATTCCTAGCACAGAAGGGGAAAAAAAGTCTCAAAATGTATTAACAAATACTTGTTAAGCACTTACTATGTTTTTAGGCACCAGTTTTAAGCTCCACAAATGTAGCAGTGAACAAAACAGACCAAAATGCCTGCACTCATGGAACTAATATTATAGTAAAAGGAAACAAACAAGCAAAATGTACAGTAGCAATTGGGGACAGATACTATAAAAAATTAATGTAGGTAATAGAGGTAGGGAATCCTGGAGCTATGGGGAGGAGAAAGGGATTTTAATTTTCAGGAGGCAAAGTTTCTCTGAGAAGAAATAATATGAGTATTTGGGCAGAGTCTTCTAAGCAGGGGACATCAAATGCAAAGGCTCTTAGGAGGGAGCATGCCAGAGCATTTCTGGAACAACAAGGAGGCCAGTGTGGCTGGGCAGACTGAGTAGCAGGAGGTGAGGTGAAGGAAATAATAGGAAAGTTGGGCAGAGGGCAGATTGTATAAAGCCTTTGGGACATTGACAGAAATTTAGTCACTGGACTCTTGTGAGTCAATAAAAAGAGAGTTACGACTGTTTTGAAAGGTCTGGCTAATGTTTTGACAATAGACTCTCTGGGTGGGGAAGGCAGAAACAGAGAGGTGATTGCAATAATCCTACAGAGAGATGCTTTCAACATTTAGCTTATTCCTTAGACCCTTGGGTACTCCCAGTTAGTTGTTCTAAAAATAATTATATTGCCAGAGATTTAGAGGGCTTTTCTTTTTAAAAGCCAGAAGACATTCACAGAGAGGCGGAAGAGAGCCTGGCATTTATTTAGAAACTGTTGGTGTTCTTTCTTCTCTGCCTCAGGGCTGGATCTTGGCATGAATCTTCACTCTGTTAAGTTCCAGATGGACATGAAAGTACCAGACAGGGCAGGCTGGACTATACCCACCACCTGGTGATTCTTTATTATTCAAAAGCAGATCACCGGCTTTTGGGGTTCTTCCAGACCCTCTGTCTCTTCCCCTTCTCCACTTCTCATTAAAAACTTTCCCTGAGAGTGAAGAAGGAAAGAGATGAACGTACTACTTATGGATTTCCCTCTGTTGAGAAAAAGTAGGGCAAGGATTTTGAAACTATCAGCTAGAACAATGTCTTAAAAAATTTGTGGGGAAAAAACTTATAACTAGCTGCTGCTATTCATGCACTGGATGGATTCCTTTGTGCTCAGCCCACAGACCTGGGTAACTGTGTATCTGCTGTCAGGAGCAAAGCCATTCCTCAGGCCAAATTCAGCCCATCCAACATGCTTGATTTGGTCAATACAAGGTTGATCCATTTCTAACTTCTCTTGCAAAATGAATGGGTCTGGCAATACTGGGCCTGCCTTCCCACACAGAGGGATAATCTGCTGCCTTTAAACAGAAGAGACATGTTCTCCAGTTTGCCACAGTTGCTGTCACTTCCTCTCCTTGTAATCCTAGCTCGTGATCTCATTTATGATACTAGCCTGGCTCCTTATAGGTCTCTGAGGCTGTCACCCTGGTATAGATCAAATGCAGACAAAATTTTCATTTCTGCTTTAAGACACTGTCTTGGGTTACCTATTGGCTTTAGTACACAATTCATTAATTTGGGATGGTAAGCTACTAAGGGGCTTATAAGTCACTTTTACCTCTGGGCTTCAGCTTCCTTAAATATGTGTAAAAGACATGAATGAATTTCTAAGGTTCCTTGCAGTAATTACACAATTCTATTCTCCTAGATGCTAATAGTATTAAAACCCACTTTAATACTTTCCAAGGATGGGGGAACTTTCCAGACATGATCTCATTCAATTCTCCTTGCTCCGAAGAGTCCACATTCTAGACCCGGAGAAAGTTACAAAAAGGCGATGCATATGCCACAAGATACTTCACCTTCTCCCCAGCCCCACGCTTACACTGAGCTGGCTGCCTGCCTATGAAGCAATAACCAGAAGGGTAGAGAGGTCACTTTGGATGAGTACTGAGTTAATGGGCTTTCTGTAGTCTCAGGAGATTTTTTTAAAATCCCTTTAACTCTGTTAACAGCTCAAGTTCCCTCTCATATTGCCAGAGAGTGGGGCTCACTCAGCTGCTCCGAAAGGTTGGTAAGGAATTTGATGCTTCCCCAGAGAAGGGGCACATGGTGAAGAAACACAGGGTATATGTCTAGGGGATTGCAATTTGTGACAATATCTGATAAACCAAAGTGCAAAGAAAATTGGGGTATGCTAGAGACAGACTCCAAGCCTGGCCACACAGACACACACACACACAGCAGTAACATATGTTGGTAAATTTTTCTCTATTACCCAAGCCCAGAAAAAATTGTATACCCTTGTCCTAGTTTCTCAAATTCAAGTGTTTCTAGTTTTTTTTTTTTTTAAAAAAACATCAGTCAATGAATGACTCATGCTCAGCTAGCATGTGGTTCACTAGGGCACTTACAGCTCTCCTGCATAGATGTACATATATAATCTTTCTCCAAAGATATTTCTACCTTATCAATACATGTTACCTGCATGTTTCACCTCACATGCTTTTCTTGTATAAATGAACTAAACTCTCCCTCAGTGAGCCTTACCTTTTTGCTCGCTACCTCACCAATGTGTCAATACTGATACCAATTCCACTAAAATCATACTTACTAATTTTTTTTTTTTTTGGCTGCACTGCACGGCACACTGGATCTTAGTTCCCCAACCAGGGATTGAACCTGCACCCCCTGTAGTAGAAGCTCGGAGTCTTAACTACTGAACCGCCAGGGAATTCCCCATACTTCCTAATTTTTGCTGAGACACTCTTCTGCTTAATTTGAAGAACCAAACATTTTCCAAGTACAACCCACCTACCAGCTGTTCACCCACTTAATTTCTGCCTGGTGTATTACCCACATTTTCCTGACTTGCTGATAAGGAGCTCTGAAGATAGTGGACCCAAACAATACATCAACATTCAATATCCCACAGTACTAGCTTTTCGTACAGTTTTCCAGGGTGATTAGGTTGAGGATGATCAGAAAATAACTGCTCCTCTCAGAGCTATCTGCTACATTCTGATGCTGTCAAACTGTGCTCTGGTGATTTCTTCCAGTAGTTTTCTAAGTATGGTAGTTTCAATTACATTAGGACTAGCCAAGCACTCAATTTTGCTTTTCTTGAAAATGGCCATTCATATGGCTCCTTTCCAAGATGTGAGCAGCTCACTGGTCCCACTAGTCTGGTCTCTCATAACATTGGGAGGAGGGGTCGAAACTTGGGTCCTTCCTTACCAAAGGGTAACACCAAGATGGAGTCTGCAGAGGGATATTTTCTATAAGGCAGCCATAGACCATCTTTGCAAACTGCGTATTTGATGTCATTGCCTTGTATTTTGGTCTGTTTAATTTGTGGACTGAGAAAAGCAATGGATTGTGTTAATGGACCATATTATTCATGAGCAAGGGCAAGATGGCAATCATACAACTTCAGCATTACAAAGCAGGTCTGCAACAATTCTTTGAACACTACGAGATACTAGTATCGCAGACCAAAACCACCCCAAACTATATCTAAGGAGCTGTTGTCTGTCGAGGCCCCATTAATTTCTTTCCTTGGTCAGCCTATTAAGATGACTAACCTAGGGCTACTTCTTCCCATAAGAGTGTCCAAACCCCCAAAGTGGCGGCTGCTTTTTCAGGCTGCCTCCCCAAGGCAATCACATACACTCAGGCCGTCGGGGCACCACACAGTCTGCCCCCCACCCCCCGCTTTATCGAGCGCCACCACCCTTCCTTCACGGTGAGGCTGAGGGACAAAGGCCATCTCCAAGAGGCACATTCTGTCTCTCAAACTCCTTCTTATATGGCTTTCTTATTATGAACAAAAGTTCAGGAGGAGGAAAAGCAATCTGCCATACCGGCACTTAGAGCAAAAAACTGGGCCTTGGTTGCTATTTTTAGAGTTTTTCGTTCCATTTTGTAAACATTTATTGAGGAGCTGCTCGTATGACAAGCTCCAAAAACATAAAGGTGAAAAAGAAATGCCCTGAAATCAAGGTGCTCAGAGTTGTCTACTGGGGGAGGTGGACAGGATTCAAAGAGATAATGAGTAGAAGGATGAGATCGAAAACAGAAATCTCAGAACGTAAATGAGACAGCAATTAATTTTGTCCCGATGAGGAGAGGGGGGTCTAGGAAATCTACAGAAAACAGAGAACACTGAATTCAGGCCTTGGAGGATAGGTATGAATACATAAAGAAACATGACAAAGGCCCCAAAATAGGAAAACAAAGGGTGTGTTCAGGGCTTTATTTTGCTCCCCCCAACCTGAGTAAGTATTAACTGCTCCTCAGGACCCCTTCCAACTTCCTTTTTACCTTTCCCCTCCTCAAGCCTTCTTCCCCCAAACTCTAACCCTGAGGCAGGAGTATTAGGGGGAGTCAAAGGGAAAACAAGTTCTTCATCTACACTTCCCTCCTCAAACACTACAGCTTCATCTAACTACTTAGAATCCCTAAAGGTGATTTAAATTAACGTCAGCAAGAAAGGATTAGGACTAAGATTTATACTAGAGTAAAAATGTGTACAGATACAGGCTATACAGAGTAGCAGAGAATCCAGAGGAGTGAAAAGGCTGGGGGTTTACGATGGTAGAAAATACCAGTGAATATCTTCCTTTTTTAAATTTCTTACTATTTTTATACTAAAAGGTTAATTCTTCTTTAAAAAGTTAAGGAACATATTCTGATCTATTTACACTGGTCTTCTTTTAAGGCCCTTGATAAAAGATAAAATATGTAAGGGATTAGTCTCAGTGTGGCCATCTGAGATAGTGAGGGATATGTAGCGTGACAGGAAGATTGCTCAAGTTTGCTGTTTACTGGGGCCCAAACACACACCCTGTTCTAATTCCATATTTTTAAAGCTCGTTTGACATGAATTTCTAGATTCTGATGCAAATAAAAGAAATCTTTCTAATGTTCAAGCATCTCTTTTTCGTGTTTTAAATTTATATCCCCAATCAACCCTTGCAGATATAAAAGGGCCAGAAGGACAAGGAGAACTGTGGCCTACTTTCTTTCATACGTGATGCTCTAGCTCTGAGGATTTTTGAATGGTAGGGTTTCACAAGTAGTGCCAACTTAGAAACAAAGACATCTACAGGCAATAGTCTTCAGACTGCCTGTGCGTAACTTTACAGTTCAACGTGTTTTCTTACACTGGAATTTTCCTCAGCACTAATCTTGAATTAAACGACAGTTATCATTATATTGTGGACAACCATCACCACCCACCACCATTTATTGACTGACTGATACTTTCCAGGCATTATCTCATTCAATTCTCACAAAATTCAGTAGGTACTGTTACCCCTATTTTACAGATGAGGAAACAAGAGGCCTAGAACAATGAAGTAATTTGCCCAAGATTATCCAGCTAGTTGGTGGTAAGCCTGAACTTGAAAGCTGTATCTGTCTGACTCCAAACTTTTACTCGTCCAACATGCCCTATTTCTACCCACACTTTTGCCAGGAGCCTCCTTTGTAACTGCCTTGACTCCAGGGAAATGACCCCTGAGAAAGTGAGGTGAAGGGAAGTGTGGGCAGTGCTGCTGTGAGGAGGAGATCCAATTTAGACTCAAATCCTGACACAGATTTGTTTCTTGGGACACCAACTCATCCCCAATACATACAGAGCTCACAATGGAGTATTTGAGTACTGGTATAACAGATGCCATGTGACAAGTGAATTAAAATCATAAAAAGGAAGTGGCAAGTATGACTTCTTACATAGGTTCTATCCTGAAAAGTGAGTCATCCACTATTTTATATGTCCCTATCTCTACCCACATTCCTCCAAATATTCATGCCTCCCCTGAATCCTTTCTGTAATAACACTTGGCATTGTCCCTAAAAGACAAAGGGAATAAGCTGACAGCCAGGAGAGGCGATGGAAATAGACACAATCAAAATTGGGAAGGCCATTAGTGAACAAGCTCTGAGACTTCTCAGATCTTTTTTTCTCTTGCCAAGAGAGACACTGAGTATATCTTGTCTGCTCCAAATATTGCCAACGTCCCCCATTTGGCAACAGAATTGCAAAAACATACATTCAAATGCAAATACGGTAGAAGTCACAGATGCAGAGCACAAGACTGTCGTATAATAAATACAGCGAGATTATAATTTTTTTTTCTCATCTCAAGACCTATCATTATAACCTCTGCAAGCTGGAATGCTTAACTGGCAAAGCCCCTCAGAACAGAGAAAGCATCACTTGTGAGTCTCCCTCTGCATGCTGACTAAGTGTGAGCTGACTTGGCATGGATACAGTAACATCCACTTTTCTCCAGTACAGGCTGCAATTACACCCTTCACTCAACAGGATCTATTCACTGAGTGTGGCTGTGGCCAGATGGAACTCTGGGAGACAGTTTTCTGTGGTGCTAAGTCCTCAATAGCTACCAGGAGCTACAAGCATCTCTGTGCATCTGCAACAACTTTGAGTTGTATGACTTATTTTCCTCCTGCACTGTCTTTATCCTAAAAGGAACTAACATTTTTCATGCTGCTATTCCTCAAGGTTCAGAGAAACCTCTTAATACTGTAAACAGATAAAAGGCAGTTCAAATAATTATTTTCCTCACTTTGCCTTATGAGGTTATTAGACATGCAAATATCTAATAAATTCTCTTCCCTGTCCCCTGAATCAGCCAAGACACTGACATCACGCTTTCAAAAGAGATGTGAAAACAATCTTCTCTGAATTCAGCCACATCACTCAGGGATGGTATATGGTCTCTCCACCTACTTCTAAAACTTAGCTTGTGCTTTTTACTCTTGGTCCTGGCAATGCAGTTTTCATTAACAACCACTATTCACAAGGCACTGGGGAATGCCGAGGCTGTGGCTCAGTCTATCTCAGAGCCCCTGACCAAACATCAAGAGATAGATGATTTTTTTCTGTTTTCACCTGATCTTTTATTTGCATAATCTTTTACTTTTTCCTTCCTTTATAGTGCCTGATTTTAATGATTTTTAAAGAATTATGTGTTCTTTCCAGAAATTTTGGAAAGGAGAAATGTGTACAGGAAAAATAAAAAATGCTACCACTTAAAGGCAACATTGAGAAAGATTTTCATGTATTTCTTTTTAGTTGTTCTTCAGTTTATATGCCTGTGTGAATTCCACAAAATAGAAATAATGCCGAACATGCAATTTTGCATCTTGATTTTACTCCTATTATTGAAATCAGAGGTTTTGAGGATTGCACTTTTAGGGGAAGAGGAAGAGTCAGGGGAGAAGGAGAAGAGCTGCCCATTAACCTGCCTGATATTAGAAAGAATGAGTCTAGAGTCTTCCTTCTCAGTGTGGTTTTACAATGTACTGGAACAAAGCTTATAGAATCCCAGAGGATAATAAAATTAACTGAGGGTTACCAAGGGTGGGGGACTGTTAAAGCAGTAAGAGATTCTAAAGCAGTGCTGAAAATGATTCGAAATAGCTGACCCTGAGGTCTCGGGTCAGTAGGGAGATGAATGAAGAGCAGATGGCCTGGACGATATGAAGGAGTAAGTGATAAGGTAAACTGAATATTCAGAAAGAATGAAGAGATGGAGGACTTGACCATGTGGTCAGGGAATATAATTTCAGTGTTAAGGATCCTAAGGATAGAGAGCTTGGAGTGAGGATGAGCTACAAAGGATGGCTGTGTTCATGGTGTGCTGAAGTGAATTAGTTAAGGAACTGTGAGGTCAAGTTACAGCAGTAATATATACTTGTGCATTGTGACCTGTCTAGAATGTCAGCACCCTGAAGGCAGGGTTTTTATATCATTCACTATCAGGTACCCAGCATTTAAGAAGTCTAGATCGTAACAGGAATTTGATGTATATTTCTTAAACAACGAATAAATACAATTTGAATGTATAATGGCATCAAGATTTGATAACCTGCTGTATCCATTCCATAGTAAAGAGACATCTACCAAACAGATATTCACATGAGCCTTGCAGGGAATGTTCTCTAGAAAGTTCTTAACTGAGGATCTGCTATGTGCTAGAAATATTGTAAGATACTGAAGATTTAGAGACAAAAGACAGTTCCTTCTTCCAATAAACTTATAGAGTATGTAAAATACCAAGTAAACTAACTAGCCACATGCAGTAACAGAGAAGGCAGAGTGTGCTCTGGCTATAGAGAACATCCAGAAGTAGGTTCCAAAAATAATTCCAAAAGGAGATAATGCTGAAACTAACCTCTAAAGAATAAACAAAGTTATCCTAGCAAAGGCAACGCTAGGTGTGTAGGCGGGAACAACTGGTATATTAAGGCCCACTCATAATAATTTTAGCTCAGGATGAGTAAAGAGACACCAGCTCCCTAGGTCTGCTGGCAATAACTCTGCCCCCAAGGCACCAATAATCTGGAAATCTATAAATAATGCACAGAAGAATCTTTTCTAAGACCAACTCAGTTCCAAATTTTACATGTTGTCACTTGGTAGAATAAATGTAAATTTATTTCTGCTATAAAAACATATACTGGGCTTCCCTGGTGGCGCAGTGTTTGGGGGTCCGCCTGCCGATGCAGGGGACGCGGGTTCGTGCCCCGGTCGGGGAGGATCCCACATGCCGCAGAGTGGCTGGGCCCGTGGGCCATGGCCGCTGGGCCTGCGCGTCCGGAGCCTGTGCTCCGCAGCGGGAGAGGCCGCAGCAGTGAGAGGCCCGCGTACCGCAAAAAAAAACCCAAAAAACAAACAAACAAAAAAACATATACTGACTTAGCTTTAAAGCAGCATATAAGGGGTATTATCCATAATCCCATAACCAAATACAGCATCTATTTTTTTCTCTCCTTGCAATAGACATCCTAATATGTTTGCAGAATTTTGAAGTAATTTATATCCACTTTGACTTTCTTATATTGAAATTTTCTGTTTATCATTTCAGGAAACACTTTAGGATGGTAACAGAGATTAATAGCAGTAGTGAAGCATTTTACTCTGGAGAGGCTAAAAGTTGAGAATGTTGCTACTGATTCACCTGGGATTCTCTTAGGATATGCCATTTTATGTCAGTGTGCCTCCACTTCCCCTTCTGCAATATAGGGACTCAGGTCTTGAAAAAGATATTTAAATGGAATGAAATATCCTTCATTTTAATATGAGTTATATGAGTCTAAACCCTGAGCAATCTGCAATGTATTTTCAAGAACTAGAAGTGTTTGACACAGTTATTCTACTTCTGAACATCTATCATTCAAAAATAATCCCATGGAAGAAGATGCTTTATGCACCTAGAGTTTATCAAGAATTACTTATAATAGTTAAAAACTGGAAACCTAAAGGACTCACTATAGGATAATGATTAAGTAAAGTATTATAATATGACATGACGTTATTCCACATTATGTAGTGGACAATATATTCTCAAATTGTATGAAGTGCTAGAAATTAGTCAATTTTCTTTGTCAGTCAATGCTTTCTATATATCAGCAGTTATTGCTTCTTTACACTCTTCTACCTTGGCCAGGATAAGTAGACACCAGGTGCAGGTTACCTCTTCCCTAGTTGGCCTTGGAAAAGCAAAGGGAGAAAGAAGTTTCTGCAGAATGGAACATGCAGAAAAGAAGATAATGAGATAATGGAGATAATGAGACAGATTAAGGGAAAATGTATTAGAAACTACTAAAATGCTATGAAAAATACAAGTTGTTGTTGTTATAATAGTCTATGACTAGTGAAGTGCTTCAGCCATGAAAAAAAAGAAAATTCAGATCATGCTTGTCTTGATGATCATAAAGCTCAGAAGATGTCCTGAAACAGAGGAAAACAAGTCCTCAGTGCTTCTGAATGTTTTAAAATAGAATTGGATAGAGCTACCTTGGGTCACCATGACATCTCTTTTATTCTGGACTTTCTTCTAACTTTAAATGCTATTTGAATTTTTGCCAGGGACAACTTGTGGAATGTTCTGAGCCCACTTTGGAATTTTATTTATAGAATAAAATTTCAATTTCTCTGCCCATTTCAATAGGAGCAGTGTCCCAGTGCATCTACTAAATGGTTGGATACTCCACACAGCCTTGTATAAATTACCCCTGAGCCACCCAGAATGCAGAGGGCCTTGTGATGAGGGTCAGCCAACTTATCCTTTCAGAGACAGAAATAACCACTTCCCAGACTTCTGGTATTTTACATCCAGCCTTAGCATGTAAGCTGCAAGAAGAAGAAGGGGGTCCAGTCTGATCTAGTGTATAGGAAATAAGAAAGTGGGAGTGAAAGCACTGATTGAGATAAATTTCTCAAGCCTAAATCCAAGTATAGGCCTATTTAAAAGCAGATCAGAGTTGCAAAGGCAGAGATTTTCCTACCCCAAATGCAGAAAATTAATCGCTAGAAGTGCTGAATGTTAAATAGGAAATCCAATGTCCAAACATGTTTCAATTATAGAATTATGAAAAGTAGCATTTTCCTAATAAAAAGCACTGTATGCAAAGCTGCAGCACCGCTGTAAGCAAAGATACCAGAATCAACCAGACCTTCATGCTCCAACGCCTGCTTACCCTCTCTAGCTTCAGCTGCCACATCTATAAAATGGAGAGAAATGCCATCTCTGGTTGTAACTATGCGTTAGTAAACAGGACTCTCTGCTAACTCACCACAAATTCAAAGAGAAATAAATGTCCTTGCTTCCTTTAGGCTGAGAGTTAATACTGAGCAGAATAATTGCAAATAAGCTTTGAAGGGGTATCTTTTAAATGCAATATAAGTGGGGTAAATGGGCATTTTGTCCTACTTGAAGGCTACACTTTAACCATGTGGGAGAGGAGAAACAAAATAAAGAATTTTAAAATTTTGAGACCGAATCACTATTTTTCTTGGATGCTACTTCCCTTCTCCAAATGTTCACAGCCATGGCAGGCAAATACAATTAATGCTTGCATTTTATTAAATCAAATTACAGGGTAAGAGAAAACAAAACAGACTAATTAATTTGCTTTCCTTTCCTAACCTTCAATCTTAAAGGTAGCCCCTAAATATTTCAAGTTCTCTTTTTCTTGAGTTGTTTGTTCAGGGAAGTTGTATAAGGTTCATATATGATTTATCTGACTTTTTTGTGTGTGTGTGTGGTACGCGGGCCTCTCACCGTTGTGGCCTCTCCCGTTGCAGAGCACAGGCTCCGGACACGCAGGCTCAGCGGCCATGGCTCACGGGCCCAGCCACTCCGTGGCATGTGGGATTTTCCCGGACCAGGGCACGAACCCGTGTCCCCTGCATCGGCAGGCGGACTCTCAACCACTGTGCCACCAGGGAAGCCCAACTTATCTGACTTTTATTCAGCTTTCCAATATGCTAGAAACAAGAAAATGTCCATGTAAAAGGAGAGAATTAGTAATGTCTTTTCCAGCATTTAACAGTGTGGCAGGCTGAATAAGGGCTCTCCAAAGAAGTCCACATTCCTAATCTCTGGAACCTGTGACTTTGCCACTTTCATGGCAAAAGGTACTTTCACATGTGATTAAAGATTATCCTGGGGTACCCCATTGGGCCCAATGTCATCACAAGGGTCCTTGTGAGAGATACACAGGAGAGTCAGAATGAGAGGAGGTAGGATGAAGGAACAGAGGCTGGAGTGATGCCATTGCTGGAAAGGGACCATGAACCAAGGGATATGGACAGCCTCTTTAAGCTAGAAAAAGGTAAGGAATGGATTCTTCCCTAGAGCCTCTAGGAGAAACACAGTCCTGCTGACACCTTGATTTTTGCCTAGAAGACCAATTTTCAGACTTCTGACCTCCAGAATTGCAAGATAATAAGTCTGTGTTGTTTTAAGCCACTAAATTTGTGGTAATTTGTCATAGCAGCAAAAGGAAACTAGTACAAACAGGGATTCTGAAACACTCACACTGCTCTAGGGAGTTGCTAGTCCAGATACATGAATGCTAAACATTTAGAGCAGCAGAAGCTGTTTGCCTGGTTGATACTAGGCTAACAAAGTGAGCAAATCACCTTCATCATCAGGTTCCTCATCACCTCCATGAGTATATTCCTTTGACAACTCTTTCCCGATTCATGGATATCAGTTCAGTTAGGGACCAAACTAGCTTGTTAATTTGCTATTCCAGGAAAAAAAACATGCTCTCTCCAAATGATTTAACCAGAGACTGACAACAGTCAGGCAACATCCCTGGGAAAAAATACTCCCATTGACTTGTAGAGGGCAGATGATATACAGCTGGGAGTAGGAGATATTTAAGTTTGAGAACTCAAATACTCAGCACCCTGTCCTTTGTGGGTAGACTGAGCAAGATAAAGGATATGGAGGCTCATGTGAAGAACCCCTCAGAGAGGAGAATTTCCAGAACTGCCAAGAATGAAATTTGGGAATAGAATCATAGTCTTAAACTTATTCATAAGCCTAATCACAGTCAGGATAAGTAGCTGGGTTCAGAAGCAACTCAGAAACCAAGTCACTTACAAGACTCAATTCAAGTGAAGCAGCTAAGAGAATAGGTTTTGGAATTAGATAGTTCCAGGCTATTTCTTCCTCAGCTGTGTGTGTCACCTGGTCAAATTTTAAATCTAAACTTCAATTTTCTTGTCTTAAAAATGACTATAGGGCTTCCCTGGTGGCACAGTGGTTGAGAGTCCACCTGCCAATGCAGGGGACACGGGTTCGTGCCCCGGTCTGGGAAGATCCTATGTGCCGCGGAGTGGCTGGGCCCGTGAGCCATGGCCGTTGAGCCTGCGCATCCAGAGCCTGTGCTCTGCAATGGGAGAGGCCACAACAGTGAGAGGCCCACATACCGCAAAAAAAAAAAAAAAAAGACTATAATAACATTTACTTCAGACCTCATAGGGTTGTGAGGATTAGGTGAAATAAAGTACATAAAGGGATTAACACAAAAGCTAACAAATGCAAGCTTAATATAAATGGTAGCTTTAGAGTTAATTTTTATTCTTTGAATCCCCCAGGTTGTGCTCCTCCACTGTGCTCCCAGAACTGCCAATGCATATGTCTGCCTTAGCCTCTATTAGAATTATAGACAACAAAGTCAAACCCTTAAAGACAGAAACCGTCTCTCTCATTCATTGTTTTACTCTTAGCATTCAGCACAGTGCCTCACCTGTATTGGGCTCACATTTAAAATAAATGTTTATGAACTGATCTTAGCTTCCAGTTAGGAAGTATCTGAGACATCAGTTACGATATATGATTACAGGATTTTTCCATCTGTGACCCACTGGGTGGTGAAATAAATTGAGTCACACAAGCATTTTTTTTTAAAGGAAAAGAATAGGGTGGGGAAAGATCAGATCACTTAACGTTGTAAGGTTAAGTATTGTTACATGACACATTTGTTTCAGTTACATATGGGAGTGTACTTGGTTGTAACGTAAATACATTTCTTATTGAGGGTAGGGATAGAAAAAAATTGTGAACATAATGGCTCTTCTACTTCAGCAACATTTGTTATTTTCTGTCTTTTTCACTTCAGCCGTTCTTTTTTTTTTTTAATTTTTTTTGGCCACATTGGGTCTTTGTTGCTGTGTGCAGGATTTCTCTAGTTGCGGTGAGCAGGGGCTACTCTTCGTTGAGGTGCGCAGGCTTCTCATTGCGGTGGCTTCTCTTGTTGCGGAGCATGGGCTCTAGGTGCGTGGGCTTCAGGAGTTGTAGCACACGGTCTCAGTAGTTGTGGCTTGCGGGCTCTAGAGCACAGGCTCAGTAGTTGTGGCACACGGGCTTAGTTGCTCTGTGGCATGTGGGATCCTCCTGGACCAGGGCTCGAACCCATGTCCCCTACATTGGCAGGCGGATTCTTAACTACTGCACCACCAGGGAAGTCCCCATTTCAGCCATTCTGATATGTACATAGTGGAATGGCATTGTGGTTCTAATCTACATTTCCCTAATGACCAGTGATGTGGCGCACCTTTACACTGTATCTCAGCCCTTTGAATATCCTCTTCATAACCACTTTAGAAAATTATTTGAAAGTATCTACAAAAGATGAACATGCATTTCCTATTACCCAGAAATTCTGTGTATTTGCCCAAAAGAAATGTGTACATATGTTCACCAAAAGACACATACAGGAATGTTCATAGCAATACTATTCATAATAGCCCCAAATGCTCATTAACAACAGAATGGATAAATACATTTGATATATCTACACACGACAGAATCCTATATAGAAGCAAGAATGAATGAACTACAACTACACACAATGTGCAAGATTTGCACAACATAAGATTTAGTGAAAGAAGCCAGATACAAAAGAGTACACAGTGGATAATTTCACTTACATAAAGTTCAAAACCAGGCAAAACTAATCTATTGTGCTAAAAGTTAGGATAATGGTTATCCTTGGGGTCATGAGGGCTTCAGGGGTGCTGGTTCTTGATCTTAGTGCTCATTACATGGGTATACTCAGTTTGTGAAATTAATTGAACTATACACATATGATTTGTGATTTTTCTAACTTATTTCTGAATTTGTCTGAAATGGCTATATCTAAAGTTCAAACAAGTTAATAAATAATACTTTGTTTTAAGTGTGAAAAACACTGATAGAGAGCAAGAATCCCTGATACACTCACCCTCATTACCATCAAGTGGTCACCTAGTGTTTGCTTGAATAATTATAGGCAAGGTCAGGAACCTATTTACTGTTCAGGCAGGTCACTTGTTAGAAAGCTTTTCCTTTACAGTAAGCCATAACTTGCATCTTCACAACTTGCTCCAATTTGTTGTACTGTCCTCCTAAGAGATTCCAAATCGATCTGATTGATCTAATCCCTCTACCACCAGCTGCTCTTCAAATATTTGAAGGGAGCCACCATATCCATGTCCCTACCCCAAGTCTTTACTTCTCCAGACTAAAGAGCCCCAGGTCCTTTGGTCACCCCTCAAGTATGGTTCTCAGTCCCCTCGTGTCTCTTGATTGCACTCCTTTAATCTAGTGATGCTCGGAACAGAGCACTAGCCTTTAGGAGAGGCCTGTGAAGAGCAGAAAAGAGCAAAAAGTACATCTAGATAGTGAACTTCTTATCAATACCCTCTAACCTTCAATATGCCCTTTCTTCCAAGTTCACATTATACGGTTCTCTCCTGTTGAACAATCAGCTAAGATCCGCCAGGTCTTTTACAAAGTACTGTTAAGCCCCACATTTACCTTCTGTGTTAGTACAGTCTGCCCTCTGTTAGGACTCAGAACACGCATCTGGCCCCGCTCCAGTTCTCCAAAACTAAATCTTGGAGATGGAGGCCTACCTGTTACAGAAACACCTCTGAATAGCCTTTCCATCACCCTCCCCCCTTAAAAACAAAAATGAAGTCTTTGTCTCAAGACATCATCTCTTATCCTTGAATGAGCCCCATTTTAAAGTATATTGGGGGTGGGGGGGGAAGCAACGGGGTATGGAGGAAACACAGTTCCACCGTGCACCTCCAAAATCTGACCTAAAAGCAGCTCTCACCCCGACCTCGACAAAGCCTGAGCAATGACAGGCACCCTGGTTTGTTTCTTTCTCCTTTCCTCTCCCAGCATCAGTTCCAACTGGAGACTCTGGAGATGAGCATTGCAGGCTCTGCTCACTCAGTCCGTTGCCTTTATGTGACTAGTAGAGGTTGTGTAGGAAAACGTGTCAGGGTCAGAAGGAATCTGATATTTTTCAAGATAGCTGACATCAAAGGTATCTCTAAAGAAAGACCTGGGGGAATCCCTCTCATCTGTGGAACAGTTATAAGACAGAGAAACATTTCTACAAAAACTTCCAGGCAGCCTCACTGGATATCTTTAACATCAAAACCAGGTGGAAGGGAGATTCATTAAGCAGGAAAACACCAGAGAACAGAACATGTACAGGAGGACCAAGAGAAGTAGGCCGGGAATTAGGGAGGGGGAGGCAATCGAAAGAGCAGCTTTCAAAGGCCCCTAGTGGCGAGGGGCGACCTCTCCAAAAGGGCGCAAGGGCAGGAGTGGGGTGGGGTGGAGGGACACCAAATCCGGAACGCGACGGGGGTCGGGGGGAAGAAGCAGCTCACCTACCTTGTCCACGTCTGCTCCATTTTCCAGGCGCTGACCTTACTCGCGGGGCGCTCCTCACCCAAGAGTGGAAGCAGCCTGGGAAAATGAGAAGCCTGGCCCACGGTTCTCCAGCGCAAAGAACCTTTCCTCCCCAGCTCCCTCTTTCTGTGTCGGCGAAGAGAGAGCTCTGCTCCCCGCTTCTTTAGAAGACCGATTTGACGTGGCCAAACCTCCAGCTAACGGTGCTACGGACACAAGGGAGGGACTGTTCTCAGTAGGAAGCTGGACGTAGAGCGGAGCGGCGCGCGGAGCTGTTTTGGGAGCTGGGGCCAGAGGCAGCCCGCGGTGTGCGCACACACTCCCAGGCTGAGACACGACTGGCTGGCACGAGTTGCTCTGCACCAGCTGAGCTGTCAACCGCGAGGGGAGGCGGGGCTCCCCACAGCCAGTGTGCTGGGGCCGAGCCGGCCCAGGTTGCACGCCGCCGGCTGAACACACCCTTCCTTCTTCCCTGCCTGGGTGATGCTGGCAGAGGAGCAGAGAGCTTAGAGGCCTCCATACCCAGCCCTCTGTCCCTCGCCTGTCCCACTGAGAGGCTTTGGAAAAAACCAACCAACTGTCGGGAAAATTTGGAGAGGAAGTCCTTTTGTGCGCCTGAATCACCCCACCCACAGGTAACCCCAGAGCCAGAGCTGGAGTCTAGGAAGGTTTTAGGTGCAATCCTGGGTGAATGCAGATGCAGACACTAAATGATCATAGGACATGATGTTATTTTCTTAGAGATCTGATATATTAGTGTCACCACTGATGTGGAGACCAAGAACCTTCCTCAGTAAGGGAAGCATCCTTACAAAACCTTGCAGCCTTATTTGCTACCTCCATCTCAGACATCCTGCTTTTATGGTATTCTCTCTCCCTGGGTTTCAATTTCCCAAGCACAGAGGCTACTGGGCTCTTCCACTAGCTTCAAGAGGGCAGAGGGTTCCTGAACTTCCCAGAATGCTAGAAAAGCTTCAAGACAGTGGCCATCAGGACCTAGGATCTTCCCTATAACTGTTCTAAGATCATGGAAAAGGGCTCTTTGGGGATGGTGCTGCCTGAGACCCTGTATCATCTATCTATTTATGTAACAAAGTTTAGACATGTCAGACATGCTATACTTAAAGGGCTTACAGCCTTGAAGCTCCTTTTTAGCTCTAAAATAAAAACTTTTTATTAAGTGACATTTTTATTAAGTGACATAATCACTGTTATTATTAGCATTACCACTGACCTTTTTTTTTTAATTTTCAGAAAGCTTTATAGTGCCCACATGTGGCAATGTTGACTTAGTTGTATTCGTTTCACAGATGATAAATTTGAGAACAAAAAGGCTGAAGGTCTCAACAGGCTCTGATACAGGCCGTCTTCTACATGGTGTGGCCCCGGAGACATGTCCTCTGAAGAAAAGACCAATAAGCCTTCTCTAGAACGAATTGATTCTCTCAGGTATCCTAAGAGTTTAACTCAGGAAGGACCCTAGCATGCCTAAGTATTGCTGAGACTGTGGGGAGCCTGTATTCTTGGGGCACACTAGCATTCTGCCTCCCATCTCTTGGGTTAGTTCCCCTAATTATCAGTACAGAATAAGGGTTGGGAGGGCAGGGTAACTCTAAAACATGTGAGAGTTCAGAAGAAATGTCTGAAAGGCCCCTAGTCTACAACCCCCCAACCTCAACACAACTAGTACCTAAGACCACACTGCTCCTGAGCTTAGAATGTTTCCAGGAAATGTTTTAAGGTCCAGATTGACCTGATTGACAAGGTCAAGCCTGTCCAGATTGACAAGGTTCACAGGTCACTTCTCTAGAAAAAAATCTCCTGCTGCCTCTGAAGCCAAAAAAGAAAGAAAGAAAAAAAGGGGGAGCAGGGAGAGTCAGAGTTCCATCTTCCATATGAAAGTTGGTACTATATTTAGTTTTGTCTCAAATCAAATTATGGGCTACTGAGTTTGGAGAGGAACTCTGTCTACAGCCAGACATGTGCTGCATTCAAGAAATTATAGCACTAACTAGATAAACTGTGGAGTCCCAGAAGCGAGGCTAGAAAATATGCTTATTCATTTTTAAACTAACTTGTTTACTAAGTTCATAACACATTCATTGTAAAAGATTTGAAAATTACAGAAAAGTATATAGAAAATAAATTACCCATAATACCCAGAGATAATCAAAGTTAAAAGTTTAATTTCTTTCCAGTCTTTTAAAAATATATCATTTAACCCAAATGCTGACTCTCCCTTACACATATAAGAGTATATTATTGAAAAAGGAAAATTTTTTTTGTTTTTAAAATTAAATGTATTGTCAAAAGAACTTTTTGTCTTATATTTTAAAAGAAAATATTCACCCACATATCCACTCCTCCAGCACAACAGTTTAAATTTCTCCATATTCCCTACAATTATTATCCATATATATTACATACCTATTTGTATAGATACAATTACATACAGCTTAGACATGTTTATATCCTCTTTTTCAGTTATTAGATATTTGTCCATATTGTTAGAGAATGTTCATATTTATTATTCTAATGATTGTATATTATATAAATCAATGTAACCATAGTTTACTTAATAATATTCTATTACTGCATAATTATGCTGTTTCTAATATTAGACTCTTATAAACAATGCCTTAATGAAGTTTTTCTACCTTCATTATTTTAGTCTTTTGAATTATTTCCCTAGTATAACTTCTTAAGGTATAGGAATTTTAGGATAAAAGGACCTTCTAATTTTAACATATTGCACAGCTTCAAGAGCACTAGGATTTAGCATTTTAATTTTTCCTTATTTAATAGATAACAAGTAACTTAATAGTAATAAGGTATTTTAGATATCTGTCTATATCTATCTATATAGTATATAAATAATGTCATCTCATTTTACTTTATATTTCTCAGAATACTAACTAGTAAGTAGTATTCCTCTTTTATATGCTTACTTGAAAACCATTATCTGTAGTAGCTAGTCATGAAATCCTGCTGTGTTGAGTCATTGTATTAGTCATCTTTTTGCTGAAACAATGCTGCTTAACAAAGAGCTCCCAAATATCAGCATTGTACAACAAACATCCAGTTCAACTCAAGGATCTGTGGTTCAGGTATGGCTTGGTTGGGCATGGGTTCAAGTCTGCTTCATGTAGCTCTCATTCCAGGACCCCCACTGAAGAAGCAGTGGATACCTGGGGAATATTCTTCTCATGGTAGAGTACAGGAGTGTAAGAGAGTTGGCAGAGACTGTCATGTCTCTTAAAATCTCTGCTCAGAATGGGTACGTTGTCCCTTCTGCCATATTCCATTCCCCAAAGTAAGTCACATGGCCAAGTCCAGAGTCCTTGGTGCAGAAAAGTACACTCTGCCCACAGAGTGCAGAAGGGGTGAGTATTTTGGAACAACAATAAAATCTACCAGTTACTGTCAATTTCCACTGCTGTACTGATCCTTGAAGACAATATTTGTCAAGATGAAGTTTTCATCAGCTGGGGTCTCTGAGTGACTCTGATGATCAGTGTTCCTGCTGGCCCAAATTGAACATGTGGAATGAGCAAGAAATACATTTTTGTTGTATTTCAAAATGTATACATTTTGTTGTATTAAGTTACTGAGATTTGGGGACTATTTATTACTGCAGCATAATGTGGTCTATTCTGACACACTTTTTAAAATTTTTTTCATTTCATTTTATTTTTTAACTCATTTTGAGACCAAGGCAGAGAGAAGACTATAGATCCCATGGATCATTATGGTAGAAAGTCACACATCTTTTTTGCGTATCTCTCCCAGTTTTCTGGATTAGAACTCAAAGAATCTGGATAGATAATGTTGATAAATTAAACCAGTTAACGTTATTCTTTCCTGAGTACACTGATTTTGAAATGGTCGATTGATTGTGCTTCAGGAAATGTCTAAATTGATGATAAGGGACAAAAAATAGGAAAGTATCTCTGTCTTCATACTCAGCTCCAAATACTCCAGTGGTACTTTTACCTTCCATTTATTTAGTTTTTTAAATTTCCTTTCCCTTCCTTCTCCCCAGCTGGACTCTGGGTAAAAAGGACTATTGCTCTTTTTTTTTTTTTGGCTGCGTTGTGTCTTTGTTGCTGTGCGCAGGCTTTCTCTAGTTGCAGCGAGTGGGGGCTACTCTTTGTTGCGGTGCACAGGCTTCTCATTGCAGTGGCTTCTCTTGTTGCAGAGCACGGGCTCTAGGCATGTGGGCTTCAGTAATTGTGGTGCGTGGGCTCAGTAGTTGTGGCTCGCAGGCTCTAGAGCACAGGCTCAGTAGTTGTGGCATATGGGCTTAGTTGCTCCGTGGCACGTGGGAACTTCCTGGACCAGGGCTCAAACCCGTATCCCTTGCATTGGCAGGCAGATTCTTTTTTTAAATAAATTTATTTACTTATTTATTTTTTGCCTGTGTTGGGTCTTCATTGCTGCACGCAGGCTTTCTCTAGTTGTGTTGAGTGGGGGCTACTCTTCATTGCGGTGCGTGGGCTTCTCATTGAGGTGGCTTCTCTTGTTGTGGAGCATGGGCTCTAGGCATGTGGGCTTCAGCAGTTGTGGCAGGAGGGCTCAGTAGTTGTGGCTCATGGGCTTAGTTGCTCTGCAGCATGTGGGATCTTCCTGGACCAGGGCTCAAACCCGTGTCCCCTGCATTGGCAGGCAGATTCTTAACCACTGCACCACCAGGGAAGCTCAGGACTATTGCTCTTGATATAGATTACTCCATGAACTATAAGGCAATAATAAACATAACCATGTCTAACATATTTTTGCCATATTCTCTTCTAAAAGTGTTATATGTACCGATTCCTTTCATCCTCACAATAACGTGATGAGATAGGCTCTAGTTAACTGTTTTGTAAGTGACTACTGTGGGACACGGGGAGGTAAAGTATATTGCCTAAGCATACAAAGCTGAGATCTGAAACCAGTCTAGCTCCATAACGTCATGCTTAACCACTCACTATGTGCACTGCTTCCCTGATTTTGACCCCTAACATTCACTGAGACTTAGATAGGAGGACAACGTCTGCAGCGTCTGTCATTTCACTGCCCACTGCAGTTGGCTCAGCTGACTTGGTTAGTCAGCAGATGTCTCCTTTGTCCCTCACAGCTCCATGTCCACCTCTCTAACCTTGGGTTTAAAAAATGTCCTTTGCAGAGAGGAATCATTCTGCAGGCAAGGATAGAGTGTCTGTGGTAAAGATGGCCACAAATTCTTTCCTTCTTCTCCCATTGAGAGGTGGAATCTAATTCTCCTCCCCTTTAATCTTGGTTGGCCTTAGACTTAACTGACTATAGAATACAATATAAGGGATGTCTGGGCCTGCCAGGGCTAATTCAAAAAAAAAAAAAAAGCCTTGCACCTTCATGCAAGACTCTTGAAGGCACTTGCTTTTGAAGCCCTGAGCTGCCATATAACAAACTCCCATGCTAGAGAAACCATGCGGAGAAGCCCTGACACTACATGGAGATGGGAAGGGGCCTAGTTGAGCCCACCATCTAGCAGTTCCCACCAAGGTGTCTGGCATATGAGTGAAGCAGTCTGGGACCTTCTAGATCAGTTCAGCCATCAGCTGGATGTAATCGAGCAGCTCCAGCTGTGGTTATATGGAGTAAATTTGCTCTGCTGGGTTATGCTAGAATTACTGATCCCTAAAACCATGAGATTTAATAAAATGTTTTTTGCATTGAGCCGTAAGTTTTGGAGTAGCTTACTAAGTAGCAATAAATAGCGGAGCCATATTTGGTACCTGTAAGTGGGTTGTTGCTATAACAAAAACCTAACACAGGTGGCAGTGCCTTTGGAACCTGGATGCAGCAGAAGCTGGAAAGACCTCTAGGAGAGGGTTAGTGAAAGCTGGAAGGACACTGAGGAGACTGCTAGAGACACTGTGAAGGACAGTGAAGAAAATATTATTGGGGGCTGAAAAAAAATGACCTGTGTTATATACTGGCAGAAATTTAGCAAAACGATTACCTGTAGAAATGTGGAAAATAGAAAATGCACCTAATGAATCGGTAGATCTGGCAAGGGAAATTTTTAGGCAGAATTTCAAACGTACCAACTGGTTGCTTTTAACCACATATGATAAGATATGGATAGAAAAAGATGGGCTAAAAGAAAAAAAAGAAACATTCAGTTTTTAAGCAGAACTTAGAGTAAATATAGCCAGGATTTGCTAGATTCAAAAATCAAACTGCTTCTCTCATCTTCAGTTTCTCCAAATAGCAAAAGCTTTCAAAATAAGAAGTAGTCTCAGGGAAAAAAAAATCAAATCCAAGATGTAACTATTAGACACATGGTTAAGACTTTAAGAAGGTTTAAGGTGGCACCTCATATACCATTTCAGTTAAACAAAGAGGCTAGTACGAATCTTAAGGGTGTGCCTTTCCACTAGACAAAAGAGCTTCTAAAATTTTAAGGGCCCATTATTTTACAGCAGCCTCTCAGGCAGCCCAAGGTACAGAAGACCTTGTTTCAGAATAAAAAGTGACATGTCTTTTGTCTAGGAGACTTGATTATAAATTAGTACAAAAGATGCCCTCAAAGTTTTTAAGCAAATTGTACCAGCAAGGACTGAAAGGGGTTAAGACAGCACAGCATGAAAAGATACCTTTGGACCTTCAACCAGCTACTGAGGGGAAGCAGGCTGAGAAAGTTACCCAACTGCAGAAAAGGACCATTTCCTATGAAAAAAGAAGAATGACTCAAAGAAAAAACCCCAGAGGACAGATCCCAGAAGCCTCCTTTTCACCTGAACTTGATTTAGATGGTGAGATTCTGGACTTTTGAACCGACACAGTAAAAGTTATGAAACTTCTGGGGGATTTGGGAGGAAGTAAGCAATGCATATAGTAATGTTTATGGCCAAAAGGTACAAGAATATCATAGATTAAAGATGGTTGAAAATTCTTTGCTACTTCTCCCATTGAGAGATGGGGTCTAATTCTCCTCCCTTTGAATCTGGGCTGGCTTTAGTGACTTTCTTGACCCATAGAATGTGGTGTGAGGTCATAAATTCTAAGGTTAGGTCAGCTTCCACCTAGGTCTCTTGATATACTGAGCTGCCATGAAAGAAGTCTGATTACCTTGCTGTAGAGGCACTGAGGAGAGGCCCCAAGACCACCTGTGAAATATTCAATATTACCCAGCAGTCCACATGAAGGCACTGGGCATCACTCGGATTCTATGCCTGATGTGAGTGAAGTTGTTTTGGGACCTCCAGAGCAGCCTTCAGCTGAATACTACTGAGTGACCCAGTGAATGCCACATGAAGCAGACAAATTGCTCAGCTGAGACCTGTCCAAATTCCTGACCCACAAAAATCACATGATATAATAAAATGGTGTTGTTTGAAGTAAATCATTATGCAGAAATAGACAACTGGAGCAATGCCTTAAAATGTACACAATAATTCTGATACATTATTTCATTCATTCATTCAAAAATACTTACTGAGGACAGTAATGTGTCAGGCACTATTCTATATACTAGGGACACAGCAGTTAAAAAAATAACCAGCAAAGACCCTGTTTTCATGGGGTTTACAGTCTACTGGGATAGACAGACAATAAACAAAGAAATAACTACAATATGCCAGATGGTGATAAGTGCAATGAAGAGAAACCCAGCAGTGTTAAGAGAGCATCCCAGCAAGGCAACCCTCTTTTATAAGTGAGGAAATGGGGCCTTAGAGAGACTAAATGATAGGCCAGTAAGAGAAACAGGTTCCCAGGTATAGTAAAACTGGAGGTTTGTGTGGTGAAAAACTGTCCAATAGAGTTCATAAATTCAAATCTGTTATCTGTATTATTAGTTCAACAGAGGAATCTAATTGGCAGAATTGAGACTTGGATGGATGTACCCGGTTACCCAGGCCATGCAAGTAACCTGGAGAAAAAAGGTTATAAGTACTATATGAATTGAAAGATCTGCCCTTCAGTAGCCGGAGTGGGGCAGGGGCTGGGGAGATGTGTGACTCTGGGGACTATACATAGTAAGTGGCAGCTGTGCCTCAGAGCAACAGAAATCAAAACCAGGAACAGTTTATGAGAGATTGGGAAACACCCCTTGGGATAAGCAGAAATACTTGTGATGGGGAAGGGGGCTTTGTAAAATACTTCATTTCCTAAATAAAAAGGTGGGAGTTCAAAGCTCATGAGACTTCATTTATTCCCACAAGCTGATAAAATTCAGGGACAGTTTGGTTACCTTAGTTCACTCAATTCAACATTGGTTCAACAAATGCTTACAGAGCATGTGCTAGGCATTGTACTACATGTTTAAAATCTAATGTGGGAAGTGAGGCAGGAATTCATCAAACCATAATACATATCGGATTGTGTAAGTGCTACCATAAAGGTACAAAGAGGAACATAAAGGAGGTAGTGATTAATTAAATCTGATTAGAGAAGGTTTCATAAAGAAGGTAGTGTCTGAGTAAGGTCCTGAAGGATGCTAGGGATAAAAAACTTTATCATATAGTAGGATTGCAAAAGACAGTAGTTTGATTTAAAAATTTAAAATTTCATTGGTAGAAGGAGAAATGTTCCCAGTCTCCTCTGAGTGACTGCCTAGGGTCCCATTCATTTGGAAGAACTGTGCAGCGGAGCTGATGTCACTGGCTAAGGGAGACTTGGGTTCAGATCAGCCCTGTCAATTTCCAGCTTTGTGATTTTGACAAGTTACTTAAACGCTGTGGTTTAGTTTCCTCACTTGTAGAATAAGTGTAATGATAATGACTACCTAATAGGGTAGTTGTGAGAACAAAATGAAATAATACAAGAAAAGTGTTTAATTCATTGCCCAGCACATTTTAAGCATTCAATAAATCATAGCTATTCTTTTGTTAATGTTTGCAAACCAGGCAGGATTCCAACCCTGTATAGAAGTTGTGAATTTTAATTTCAGTTCTGCTCCAAACTGCTCTCTCGGGCTAGGCCAGTGACCCAGATTTTCCATTTCTCAGCTCTCTGATTTATCATATGAAACCAAGGCACTGGCAAGGAAGCTGAATAAGCTGGTTCTCCCACTTCCTGGATGGAGTTCCAGGGACAAAAAAGTGGATACTTCCTCCGTCTTGTATTCCTCCCTTTATCTCAAAACTTCTCCCCCTGTCTTGAGGACTGTGTGTATGTGTGTGTGTGTGTGTGTGTGTGTGTGTTTATTCACACTTCCCTAGCTAGCCTTGTCTGTCAGCTGTAACAAAAGCCTCAAGGAAAGAAATTATGACCAAGCTTTCAGACAGCTGGTGGTAATTTACCCATACAATCCCCTTCCTTTCAACACCCACTATTTATGTGTATCTGATGTTGGAGGAGGGGGAATCATGCAAGAAATGTGGTATGTAAATTTCTAAGAAAAAGGGGTTAGAACAGTGAGGAAAGACTTGTGTGAATTACCTGGATAATTCTCCTTGCTTTGAACATAGATATTGGGCCTTAAAAATTGAAGGTACTGATGTGAGGGTTAATAAATTTCAGGAACCAGAAACAATACTGGAATAAATTAACAAATAGCTTTCAAGGCATTCATGACAATTTCACCATCACTAAAACCCGAGTCATTTTCCAGGACAGGACAAGCAGCTCCAGTTCAAGGCCAAGAAGCATGTTATCAGGCAACCTAGGCCGCTTAAAAAACCCATGGAGATTATAACTAAAGGCAGTGATGATCCTGGTTTCGAGCTCAGATTGGATTCTGAATTAGGAAACATATTGCTAAGGACAAGGCAGCCATACAGCTATGGTCCCTGTCTTTGTTTCTCGTATCATACGATCTACTAGCTTGTCCCCCAGTTGATCAAGGTGGACTTTTCTGGCTTTAAAATTCTGGCAGACACTAAGAATCCCTGGTGTTCTGTGTCCTTGATAGATAAGGCTTTATATATATATATATATATGTATATATATATATATATATATATATATATATATACATACACATTTATATATTATGTTTCATATAGATGTATCTATATATACATTTTCATGTATATAGACCCAGCTGGCAAGGGTTCAGAAATATTGAGATACAGCCTCAGAAAGCCTCACAAAATCAAGAAAAAAATGTTAATGAGAAAAATCCCTCATTTGTATGTGCACTTTTGTTTTCATTTTCACGTTGTATTTATCTACAATGTGAATCAGTTTTTAAAACTTTCCATTTTGAGAAAAATTTAAAAAATTTTAAACATATGGAAGAGTTGCAAAAATAGTACAATGAAGTTCTACAAATCCTTCACTTGATTCACAATTGTTAACATTTTGCCACATTTGTTTTCTCTCTCTCCCTCACACACAATTACTGATGAACCATATGAAAGATGCAGGCACTTCACCCCTAAATATTTCAGTGTGTATATCCTAAGCATAACTAAAATTATTAAATTACTGTGATTATGTAAAAGAATATACTAGCTCTCCTAGGTCAGCTTTTGTCACTATTAAACAGAATCTGATTGACGTATTTGCATTGTTACTTAATTAATATCAGGAGCTCTCCCTGGTAGCTATTTGGCTTAAATCTGCACAACCAAGAGGGCTCATCAAAATAATCACTCCAAGGACAAAGGCGAAATATACAACAGAGACAAATTCCCTCTTCTACACTTGGCACTACTGGAAGTAAATTTCTTGGCAGTTTAGAACAGCTGTTCGTCCTTTCTTCCAGCTGGCAAGGGTTCAGAAATATTGAGATACAGCCTCAGAAAGACTCATACAATCAAGAAAACATTTTAATGAGAAAAATCCCTCATTTGTATATGCACTTTTGTTTTCATTTTCATCTTAGCATAGAAGAAGCCAAAATACTGAGCTGTGGAGTTCAATATCAAACATCTGGCAATCCTAGACAAAAACTGAGCATACCCCAACAGTCCTTTATCCTTGCAAAGTTCACGTGAGTAGAGTGGCCATAAGAGTTAATCCCATTCTAGATCATATCAGTTCAGTAAAAGGACAAACACACCCAACTTTAACCACTATGATTCTTTTCAACTAAAATAATCTTTAAATTAGACAAAAAGTATTTCCCATTTTTAGGCTAGGTCTGTGCTATACCAATAGGTATAGAAATACTAGCTGACTCTAAATCAAAGGTTGTGATATAAAGAAAAGAATTATTTCATCTTCTATTTGTTGGCTTTGGTAAATTCTCAGGAGATGGAGGGAAAAATCAAGGCCAGAAGTTTCCTGGTACTGATGGGCTGACAACTGGTTCAAGCTTTTGATTCAACCATGAAGGTGTTCAAGGCTGGACCTAAGGTGAGGGGAGGGAGGTAGTCACCTGTGGTACAAATTTTAAAAGATGTCAGAAGCTCAGTAACCAAGACAAATGCATTATTCAAATGCAATATTTTAAAAACTTAAATTATTGCAAAAAATCCATAATGAACAAAATGTCAAGATCTTAAATAAAGACAGGATCTGCATGTGCATAATCCTGGCAGTGAGCACCTTACTTGCTTCTCTCTGGTCGGCACCCTGTTGTTCATCCCAGGTGGTGTGACAAGAGCCAAACAGGTACTCTCTAATGCTGTGTTCTGCTGACCTTGTTGGCAACAGCTCTGTGTGTGTAATGAACTGCCAGATATCAGATGGTATCTTTAAGACACCACAGGGCAAAAGTGACTATATCAGCCAAGGCCAGCTCTTCCAACCTCCTTCCCGAATAGTTTTAAGGCTCAAGGGAACGTTTCTGGGTTGTATAGGGCATCAGGGAGATGATGGAACAGATGAGAAGGGGAGACGGTGGAAGAGGGAAAAAAGAACAGTTTACCTCATGAGTTGCTGCTAATATAACTAGAATGGAATTTTCAAGCACCTATCCTTTTTAAGAAAACCCTGAGCCCTTACTCTCAGTTTGAGGTACCTGCTCACTCAACTCAAAATCCAAATCTGCCTCACCTTTAGTCTTTCTGTCACATGAACTGCAGGTGGCTTTGGAAATCAAAGTAGCCATGCTACCTCCTCCATAAAGGCTCTAATGAATACCAGCTGCTTAGGAAACTTCATCAAACTGGAGCCTCTCCTTTGGCAAGAGCTGCTCACCCATGAGTACCAGAGCTGATGGTGTGACAGTGCAAACCACCTACAGGTGCCCCTGCTGGCAGAACCTATCTTACGGACTCAGCCTTACAATGTATCTTGTTTGGCCATTAGCTGGGACATGAAAGATCCAGGTAATCACAGTCACCAACACTTCCCCTACGTATGATCCTACACCTGACTTGCTTCAACATCTATGTTACCTGCCAGGCCTTCTGTAGGCACCAGGCATTTGCATGTTCCTTCATGTGGCTTGTCTGGCTCCTAGTGGTGAGGCACAGAGGCCTTCCTTCTGCTTCTCTACCTACATCGGCTTCACAAGGACAGCCTGTCTTGTTAGTCTTGGGTCCCTTGTACAATTTTTTTTTTTAAAAACCTACTCTTTGGGCAGGATGTTAGAGTCCTAGCTCTGAACATTAGCCTGGAGAGCTGAACCATTTGCCAGGTTCTTGACAGCTCCTTCACCGGGGGCCAGACTCTGCTTCCAGTTTTCTTTTATGGAAGGCAGGGCCTGACTTTTTAGCTCAGTTTCCAATAGCTTTATTTTTAGGGATTGGGCCTTGCTTCTGGTGCTCCTTGACATCCACAGAGTGAGTAGGGAACTGTCCTGAGAGGATGGGGTAAAGGGAAGGGAAGTCTTGAGGGCCAGCTGAAAAGGAGGGAGGTGAAAGTCTTTTAAGGTTTCACTGAAGCAAGGAAAAGAGAAAACAGCTGCAGCCACTGCAGAGCTGAAGTTGAAGGCTGAGAAAAACTAGCCCCTGTGTCAAACTAGAAGAGTAAAAAGAGGGTATGAAATTTAGAGATGTATCAAAATTTGGCATTGCCATTGAGCCAAAATCTGCTATTTGGCTTTGGCTTTGGCAAACCCAACAACTGAATGCTAACTTCATATTGTTTCTTACATCTCTGAACTTGTGCTCATGTGGGTTCCCATAATAGCTACTCAGCATAACATGCCAGTAGTACAAATAAAGTATGCCATCTAGATTTTTGTTAATATCTGAACAATCACTCTCAGATACAAGTAAGTATTCAAGATATTATTTGGAGTGAAAATCTCCTTATATGATTTACATGTTGAAATTCTGGTAATCCTTCAAACATAAAATTTTAGTTATTACTTCAAGAGTGAAATGATGCAACAATGAAAAATGATTGTGAAAGTTAATAATTTAAAAATCAAGTTATTATTTTTATTAATAACATTAATATCACTATTAATAGTTATTTAAACTGCATATATTCCCCCAGTTTCTGGCTCTCCCAAGCCCTGACCAGTCTGAAAGCAGCTTTGCTAATTTATATTAGAAACTAAACTACATGTACAGCGTGGTCTCCCAATAGGTTATCTAAGGCAGAGCTCCCCAACCAGTCCCCCTCTTTTGCTGCAAACAAGTTACACTGTCTACTCAGAAATCAATTCCCTCAACCATAAGGCATCCAAGAAGACAGCCAGAGCCAGTCACTGCCAGCAATACCTTCCAGGGATGCTTGGAGAGCTGACTGAGCTAGCAGGGTCTGAGGTTTTTATTGTTCTGAAGATACGGTCAAAAATCTTTAACGGGACATACATAGCTTGGCATAATCTTTAGCCTCAGCTCTGGTTATACTCCTCCTTGATTTTTGTGCTTGATTTGTAATAGTCTCATTCTAGAGGGAAGTAAGGGAAGGAATAAACACTGTTGTTCCTCTAATTTCCAGGAGTTCAGGTAACGGATGCAGACTGTGGTAGCCAGTCTCTAAGAGGGCCCCCAATAATCCTTGGTAATCACACTCTTGGTATTGGAAAGAGATTTATTATAAGTGATTGGCTCATGTTGTTATGGAGGTTAAGAAATCCTATGATCTGCTTTTGGAAGCTGGAAACCCCAGAAATTCAATGGTGTTGTTCTAAGATCTAGAGGGTCCACTGTATAAGTCCTAGTCCGAGGTCAAAAGACTAATATCCCAGCTCAGTAGTTAGGCAGAGAGAGAGAACAAATTCTCCCTTCCTCCATCTTTTTGTTCTATTTAGGTCCTCAGTGGATTGGATGGTGCCTACCCACATTGGGGAGGGCAATCTGCTTTACTCAGTCTACTAATTTCAAATGCTAATTACATCTGGAAACACCCTCACAGATTCACTTAGAAATAATGTTTAGCCAGACATCTGGGCGCCTTGTGATCCAGTCAAGTTGACACATAAAATTAACCATCACAGTCCCTAAGTTTTGGGGTAATTTTCTATGCAGCAATAGATAACTGATACACAGATTCCTGAACCTTCCCTCAATCCAAGGTCATGCTGTAGAGTTAGAGATCCAGCCCTCCCACTCACAAAGAAGCTATTCTCTTTACAGTAAAGAAGGACAAGGAATTCAGAGCATTTATTTAAGGCTGCACAACTGGAAAGTAGATTTATGGTGAAAATGAAGGGAATGATAAGTAATACTTTTGTAGGACCATTCTGTAGAATATACTGCCTAAGCATTCTCTTTCCAGATGTGCTCTTAATTACTACCAAGAACATTTTTTTTCTTTTAGAAGATATGTGAAATCCATGAAATGCCTTCTTATTGAACCAACAATAAAGCTGTACATTTTAGTTTCAATATTTAGTTGGAGATTCCAAAGTCAAGATTTATATAGCAATGAGGCAAAAAGATGTTATAGATTGGAATATTATGGAGACTAAAAGGATGCCAAAATATGGTATTGTTTCTGTTTGTATACTAAGATCA
Source organism: Mesoplodon densirostris (assembly GCF_025265405.1). Classification (NCBI taxonomy): domain Eukaryota; kingdom Metazoa; phylum Chordata; class Mammalia; order Artiodactyla; family Ziphiidae; genus Mesoplodon; species Mesoplodon densirostris. Next base: position 108,445,361 of record NC_082662.1, on the reverse strand, counting down.
CTTGTTCATGTTGACAATTCTATTATTGGTTCCATTTTCCCTGGGCAAGTGTTGTATGGTTAAATGTGGGTGTGCAAGAGCACACACACAGTGGAGAAAAGCCCCCCACATGTGCCCACTGTTCTGGGCAGGGAGCCCAGTTTGCTTTAAGTCTTTTTTATTTGCACAGTGTCCCAGATTCTCTTTTGAAATGTGCAATTCACCCAATTTTATTAACCTGAATATGGAGCTATCTGATGCTTTTTTGATAGACTCTCACTCATGTCTAGGTATACCTCCTTTTGTTTTAAACAGGTCATTCATTTCTCTGTGTTGACCTTCAGGCATTTTGCCATATGAATTGAAAGCAAATCCTCACAAGGTCAGATTTTAGTAATGCAGTTTATTATTTTAAAACAGATGACATTTCACGCTTGTTATGCTAATTTGGAGACCAAACCATTTTTCATCTAAGTTCCATCAAAGGCTTTTTGTTGCTTTTGTTTGTTTTGATTTGTTTTTTAAGGAAAAGTAGATCTAGGGCCATTAAAAGAAAAAAGAATTTAAAGCATACAAGATGAAGAAAAATAATGACTCTAATGCACATGAAACAAAAATTTAGCACCTGCCAATTGAGTACCACCTCTACCACTTCATAACTGTGTGATCTTGTCAAATCATTTAAGCTTTCTAAAAAAGCAGGGATAATAATAGCATCTTTCTCACAGAATTGTAGTGAGGATTAAATGAGCTTATGCTTATACATTGCTTAAGATATGTATAATGCTGGCATGTAGCCAGTACTCAATAAATATTATTAATAATGTAAATTATACATGTAATAATAATAACAATGACAATGTTGCTGCCATGGATGTCAGTGATCAAAAATCTACATCACGAACTCTGTTTGGAACTCCTGTGAGATCTAGTACAAATCCCCTATACTTATGAGCATGTTCTGGCAAACAAGACTGAGAGAACAAGTAACTTGAAGAAGAGGTTGCAGTGTCCTGAGGCAAACATCTCCCCGCCTGCTACACCTTCCCACCATAAACACTAGCACCATCTGGTCAACATACACAACCCTCTGTGAAGGTATTTTTTACATTATCCAGGGTCTTCTCTATGGGAGTGACTGTCATCCTTTTGTCCCTTCACCTAAACACCACCATTCCCATACTGAGTGGGGATAAAACTTCAACTAAGGTTAAGCAAAAACCTCAACCAGAGGTTTCAAATATGGCTTAATACAGAGACTCCAAAAATGGAGTTTTCTCTCTCCTTCTGTCAATTATTTTCTGTGCTGGTTTTATTTTCAGTGTCTGCAAGGTAGCAAGTTATCTGCCATCAGGCCCAGGCTTACATTCTTCTTCAGGTTCACATCCATTAGAAGAAAGGTTGCCACTTTCAGAAGGTTCCTGTAGAATCCTGTCTGGACTAACTTGAGTCAGTGCCCTTACCTGAACTAATTCCTGAGACTGTGAGGAAAAATTATTCTCTTTCTTTTTAAACTGACATTAAAATTATTTTCTGTTTAAACTGACATTAAAATTATTTTCTGTTTATAGACTTAATTTTTAGAGCCATTTTAGAGTTAAATTACTCTTTTTTAAAAGGCCTGTGATACCTCCTTTTTAAACTTCATTCTCCTCATCCAATACACCAATGAACCCTGTTGGCTCTACCTCCAACTCATTCTGAATCTGTTCACTTCTTACCAGCCCCACTGCTGGCACCAAGATTTAAATCACCATTTTCTTATATCTGTACTACTTACTGGAATAGTCTTCAAAGCAGCCTCCCTGCGTCCGCTATTAGAAGCACTCTTTCACTCCTAAAGTCTGTTTTACAATAGCAGGGTGATATTTTAAAACATTTTCCAGATCATATCATGCTCCTGCTTCAAACTCTTCCTTGGTTTCCCAATGTCCTTAGAATAAAATCAACTTTTTACTATGGCCTACAAGGTCTCAGGTGACCTAGCCCAGCCCACCTCATCCCCCTTATCTCTTGCCATTCTCCTTTTGTTTAGCATGTTCCAGCTGCCTTGGTCTTCTTTGTGTTGCTCAAACATACCAAGCTTATTCCTACCTTAAGGGTTTTACAATTGAGGCTCTCCCATCATCTGCCTCCGTTCCTTTCTAACCAATAACTCTACTTTATTTTCCTTGTAAGCCTTATTACTATTAGAAATCATTTTATTTGTATATTTATTTACTTGTTTACTGTCTATCTCCTCACCAGAACTAAATTTGGCTAAATTTAGTTTCTAAAAAGAGGATACTGGAAGGGGAGACCCACAGAATCAACAGAACAGTTGAAAACTCAAAAAAAAAGGGGGGGCTCAGAAGGGACAGAAGCAGGGGAAGCAATAAGAACCCAGGCAGCAAGAAGAAACCAATTGGTCCCAACCATTTTTTCTACTCTTGTGTTGCTCCATGAAGATGCGAGGTCCATGCAGAAAGTCAGGTTATACTAGTGTGGGTCTCATTACCTTCATCTATCTAGAAGAGGGCAGGGTACTTTAATAGACCATCGCATAAGACTTTAGTAAAGCAATGGCAAAAAAAAAAAAGGGTAATTCTCCAAAGGAGATGTAGAGTTATTGCCCAGAGAAAGGAGGAATGAGTAAATGCTCCCCCCTCCAAAAAAAAAGCCAAAAAAAAAAAAGAAACAGAAAGAGAAACAAATGTCTGCACTAATCCCTGACGTGATATCTTATCATCTAGAAGACACCTACTTTACTTTAATGTAGACTGATGTATGCCTAAGAAATGCAAACAGATTTTAATATTAACCTAAATCAAATAAAAGCAGAATGATACATCTTTTGAACATCTGTTCAAAACCATACAACACACTCAAAAGATATTCACTTAAATGTTTTCTCTCTTTTATGCCCCAGAAAGATTTAGTGGTCAGGATACAGTTCTGCAAGACACCTCCTTCTGGATGTCCCACATGATAGTAATTCATTTCCCTGATATCTACTTCTCCTACCATATTGTCTCTCAGTAGATGACACTAGTAATCATTCCATAGTTGACCTAGAAATTTAAGAGTAATTCTTGTTTCCTCCCTCTTCATTTCCCATACTTCATTGATCAACAAGTGCCATCAATTCTACCTCAGAAATTCTCAAATCTAGGGGATTCCCTGGTGAAGCAGTGGTTAAGAATCTGCCTTCCAATTCAGGGGACATGGGTTCGAGCCCTGGTCCTGGAAGATCCTACATGCCATGGAGCAACTAAGCCCGTGTGCCACAACTACTGAGCCTCCACTCTAGAGCCCGTGGGCCACAACTACTGAGCCTCCACTCTAGAGCCCACGAGCCACAACTACTGAAGCCCACATGCCCTAGAGCCTGCATGTTGCAATTACTGATTGTGCCGCAACTACTGAGCCTGCATGCCACAACTACTGAAGCCCATGTGCCTAGAGCCTGTGCTCTGCAACAATAGAAGCCACCATAATAAGAAGCCTGAGCATCACAATGAAGACTAGCCTCCACTCACTGCAACTAGAGAAAGACCGTGCACAGCAACGAAGACCCAATGCAACCAAAAATGAAAATTTAATTAATTAATTAAAATTTTAAAAAAAGAAATTCTCAAATCTATCCTTTCTTCACCATTCCTACTACAACTGCCTAAGTTCAGGACCTCATAACCTCAGACCCCAAACCACTTGTAACAGCTTCTTAGTTATCCCTTCTTTTCACTCAACCCACTTCACTCCATCTCCCACACAGTTGGCACACTTATGGTTCTAAAACAAAGATCTAAGTACATCATTACCCTGCTTTAAAACCTTCTATAGCTCCACACTGCTTATCAAAAACAAAAACCTAACCACCTTTGTGTCTTAGTTGGAGTGACAGAACACAAAAGAACAGAACACAGAACACAAAATTCTCTCAGAACTGTTTATGAATGCAACAGTTCTTTAATTCAGTGGTTCTCTAAACTTGCTGTACACGCTTTTGTACATGAGGCTAGGGCCTCAATCTGAAAGAGAATGATTTAATTGTTCTGGAGTGGAGCCTGTACATAAGTTTTTTAAAACCTCCCTAAGTAATTCAAATGTATAGCCAGGGTTTAAAAATGCAATTTAAAAGATAACTAGAAAGCCACATTTACTTCCAAACAGCATGAAGTAACAGGGTCCATATTTATTACCACTCACCGCTGATAGGAATAACTAAAAACCTGGACAAAATATATGAAAGAAAGATTTTCAGACACTGGATATTAGGCAACACAGATAGTGATCCCAGAGAAAAGAGAAACAAAGTGAGGCACACAATTGCCCTAGTTTACTTCTTGGAGAGAGTTTATAGTTGGTAGTGGTAAGAGAGGGAGCCAAGGCAGAGCCTAGTTATCTCCCTAGGTTGAGATAAAGCTAGGAACTTGGGAAGGCCAAGGTAGCAAGAGTTCATAGAGCAGAGTACCAAAAAAGAGAGAAAATTCCAGAGATCTGCAAAGCAACCCCCTTGAGCATTCAGCTGTGTACTGATCAGCATGTTTGTATGAGGAAACTAAGGCTGGGGTAAGAACCACATAAGAAAATCAGAGGGACAATCTTCTTGGCTCATACAGGATGAGAAGAGTTTGTTATTCCAGCAACAGAAGTAGAAAAAATTTTCGTAATTCATGGGATATTGGGTAGAGTACTCAGCCCAGTAAAGGGGAAAGTTATGAAATGTTTCTTTAGTTCCACCTAACAAACCTTAAAAACAAGACCCAAAAGGGTCAAACTATTTCAAAGCAACTTAACTATGTCCCAGAATAAAGCTCAAGAATAATTACAGAAATAAAAAATTATCTAGAATCCAACAATAAAATGCTCAATATGTGGCATCTGATCAAATATTACCAGGTATACAAAGAAGCAGGAAAACACTACTCAAAATGAAGAGAAAAATCAATCACACCAATCACTAGAAACATACTAGGAACTGACAGGGATGTTAGAATTAAAACCATTTTTATAACATTCCATATATTCAAGAAGGTAGAATAAAGATTGACCAAGTTAAGTAAAATATATGGAAGTTATTTTTTTAAAAGACACAAATCAAACTTCTAGAGATGAAAAAGATAGTATCTGAGATGAAAAATACACTGCATGGGATTAAAAGCAATTTAGACACTGCAGAAGAAAAGATTAGTGAACTTGAAGACATACAAATAAAAATAATCCAAAATAAAACAAAGAGAAAAAAGACTTAAAAAAAGAACAAAGCATCAGTGATCTGTGGGGAAAATTCAAGTGGTCTAATACATGTGTTACTAGAGTTCCCAAAGGAAAAAAGTTAGAAGGAGTGACAAAAAATTTTCAAAGAAATAATGGCTGAAAGTTGTCCAATTTTAATGAAAACTATAAGCTCCACAAAGCCAAAGCACAAGAAACATGAAAATAACTACACCAAGGTACATTGTAATCAAATCGCTTAAGATCAGTGATAAAGGAGAACAATTTTAAAACATTCAGGAGGAAAAAACCTCCATTATGTACAGAGGAAAGAAAGATAAGAATGAGAGCAGAATACTCATCAGAAGAATTGCAAGTTAAAAGATAGCATAACAACATCTTTAAAGGACTGAAAAAAAATGTTACCTAGAATTCTGTAACTAGCAGAGTAGTCTTCTTGCATGTGCAACTTGTATTGTCACACAGTACTACGCTCAAAAAGACTGTGTTTGGTTTAATATTCTGCTGTTTATTGGTTTTTGGTTTTTTTCTGGATCTTAGATCTCCAACCAGGGATTGAACCCAGGCCCTGGCAGTAAAAGCGCTGAGTCCTAACCACTGGACCACCAGGGAATTCCCCTAATATTCTGCTGTTGATGGCTTGAAATCCTTAATAATTCTGAACAGAGGGCTCTAACATTTTCATTTTGCTTTGGGCCCCACAAATTATGTAGTCAGTCCTGATAACTAGCAAAAATATCTTTTAAACATGAAGGTGGAAAAAACACTTTGTCAGACACACAAAATCTGAAAGGATTCCCCAACAGTTTATCTGCACAATAAAAATAAGAAATGTTAAAGAAATTCTTTCAAGCAGAAGGGGAATGATACAAGATTGAAATCTAGATCTAAGCAAACTAATAAAGAAAACTGGAAATGGGAAATATGTGAGTAAATGTGAGACCTTAGAAAATATCATTCAGAAAATGAAAATCAAACCCACAATGAGATTCCACCTCACACTCATTAAGATGGCTATTACTAAAACAAAAAAGCCCAAAAAAACAGAAAATAACAAGTGTTGGTGAGGATGTGAAGAAATCAGAACCTTTGTGCACTATTGGTAATGTAAAATGGTGCAGTCACTGTAGGAAATAGTATGGGAGTTCCACATAGAATTGACACATAATTCAGCAATTCCACTTCTGGGTAAATACTCAAAAGAATTGAAAGCAGGTATTTGTACACCAGTGTTCATAGAAGATTCACAATAGCCAAAAGGCAGCAACAACCCAAATGTCCATCAGTGAATGAATGGATAAACAGAATGTGATACATACATATAATGGTATATTATTCAGCCTTTAAAAAAGAGCAGAATGCTGACACATGCTACAACATGGATGAACCTTGAAGACATTATGCTAATAATTTTCCTTTGAATTCTATCAAACATTTAAGGAAGAAATAGTGCCAATTCTACACAAACTCTCCCCCAATAATTGAAGAAGAGGGAATATTTCCCAACTCATTTTATGAGGAAAACATTACCCTTATACCAAATCCAGACAAAGACATTACAAGTGAAGAATACAAACCAATATCCCTCCTGAACATAGATGCAAAAATTCTTAACAAAATTTCAGCAGCTCTAATCCAACGGTATAGAAAGGATAGTATATTATGACTAAGTGGGATTTACTCCAGGAAGTCAATGTTGATTTTAATAATCTTAAGTCAATCAATGTAATTTACCATAATAGAATAAAAAAGAAAAATGATATAGGCATCTCATCAGAGGTAAAATCAAACATCCATTCCTAATGAAAACTCACAGAAAATTATGAATGGAAGAGAACTTCCTCAATCTGATGAAAAGTACCTATGAAAAACCTACAGGTATAAACTTAATGGTAAAAGAATGAATGCCTTCCTCTTAAGATCAGTAACAAGGCAAAGTATGTTTGCTTTTACTATTTCAATTCAACTTTGTACTAGAGGTGCTAGCTAGTGCAATGAGGCTAAATAAATAAATAAAGACATAGAGATTGGAAAGAAAGAAGTAAAACTGTCTCTCTGTCTCCCTCTGTCTCTTCCTCCTTCCCTCCCTCTTCCTCTCTTTGTGTGGATGACATAATTATTATGTAGAAAATTCTCTGAAATCTACAAAAAATCTACTAGAACTAAATGTGAATTTAGCAAAGCTACAGGATATAAGATGAGTATACAAAAAACAGTATTAACTAGCAATGAACAATCAGAAATTGAAATTTTAAAGACATTATGATTTATAATAGAATTAAAGATATTAAGAATTTAAGCATGTGTCTCGTAAGATATGTAAATTCTATATGCTAAAAACCATAAAACAGTGTTGAGAAAAAGTAAAGGAGAACTAAATGAGGGTTTCTCAACCTCACTCACTATTGATGTTTTGGGCTGGATAGTTCTTCATTGTTAGAACTATTCTATGTATTGTAGATTATTAAACAGTATTCCTGACTTCTATTTACTAAATGCCAGTATCACTCTTGCTGTGAGTTAGGATAATCAAAAATGTGTCCAGATACTGTCAAATGTCCTTTGTGAGGCATAATTGTCCCCAGTTGAGAACCACTGACCTAAACAAATGAAGAGATATACCATGTTTATGGATCAGAAGACTCAATATTGTTAAAATATCAATTCTCTCTAAATTAATATATAGACTTCAATAGAATCCCATTCAAATTCCCAGCAGACCTTTTGTCTGTGTTGACCAGTGGATTCTAAAATGTATATGGAAATGCAAAGAACCTAGTATAGCCCAAACAATTTTGAATACGAAGAATGAAATTGGAGGATTTGTACTATATTATTTCAAGATTTACAACACTATAGTAATCAAGATAGTATGATATTGGTCTAAAGATAGACAAATAGATCAATGGAACAGAATAGAAAATTCAGAGATAGACTCTCATATATATGGTCAATTGATTTCAATAACAGTGCCAAGGCAATTAAATGGAGAAAGGATAGATTTCTCAATAAACAGTGTTGGAACAACACTACATGCAAAAAAAAAAGAACCTTGATCAATACCTTGTACTAGATACAAAAGTTAACTCAAAATGGATCATAGATCTAAATGTAAAACATGAAACTATAAAACTTCTAGAAGAAAACATAGGAAAATATTTTTGTGACCTTGGGTTAAGTAATGGTGTCTTAAATGTAACATTAAAAGCAAAATCCTTAAAAAAATTTGATAGTTTGGTCTTACTTTAGCAAAATTTTAAAAACTTCTGGCCTTCAAAAGATACTGTTACCAAAATGAAAAGACAAACTATAGATTGGGAGAAAATAGTTACAAAGTACATATATAATAAAAACTTGTATTTAAAATAAAGAACTCTCAGATTTAACAATAAAAAAGCAAACAACTCCACAAAAAATGGGCAAAAATTTTCAAAAAACACTTCACCAAAAATATACAGATGGTAATAAAGCACATGAAAAGATGTTCAATATCAGTATTCAATGGGAATTGCAAATCCAAATCATAATAAGATACCATTTCACACTCACTAGAATGGCTATCATAAAAAAAGACAGTAACAAATGTCAGCAAGGATGTGGAGAAATAGGGACCTTCATACATCTCTACTGGGAATGTAAAAGGTAAAATCCCTTTGACAAAGATTTTGGCAATTTTCTAAGAAGTTAAACATATGCCTACTGTTCTGCTCCTAGAAATTCACCCAAGAGAAATGAAAGCATATGTACACACAAAGACTTGTACACGAATATTCACAGCAGCTTTATCTGTAATAGCCATAAAACTGGAAACAACCCAACAGCTGGTGAATGAATAAACTAATTGTGGTATATCCATACAATGGAATACTACTCAGCAATGAAAGAAAATGAACTATTGATACCCACAACAGTATGGATAAATCTTAAAATAACTAAGCTGAGTGAAAGAAGCCAGGCAAAAACAAAGAGTTCATGCTGTATAATCCCATTTATATAAAATTCTAGAAAAAGCAAACTATCATATAGTGACAAAAGGACCAGTGGTTGCCTGTGTGTTACTGGGGCAAGACAAGACAGAAGGGAGGGATTATAAAAGGGCAGAAGGAATATAGGATGATGGACATGTGATGATTTCACAGGTATGTATTGATACACATATTGAGACTTTTCAAACTGTACATTTTAAATTTGCCCAGTTTACTGTATGTCAATTACATCTCAATAAAGCAGTAAAAAAAAAAGAAAATAACAAAAAGAGAGATGGCTAAAGAGACACAATGGTTGAAGTTTGATGTTAGAAGTATACTGATCCTTCTTTGACGTGATTTCCCACCACCCCCAACCTCCAATAGTTGCCTGCTGGTTCCAGGCTATCCACCTAGAATGTGCAATCTGCTAGGCTTCACAAGTGCCCATTGAGGCACATTGCCATAATCTGGCAACGCACTTAATTCCTCTTTTTAAATAGTTGTATACTTGAAAGAGGAAAACGTTTGAATTAAATCCTCATAGAAAAGTTCTATCACAGCATGCGTCTCACATCAATAAGGCATTTTCCCAGGGCCATACATTTTGCTTATATCCCTCTGCTAAAATTTACTTCCTAAGAGAGTGGCATGGACATATATACACTACCAAATGTAGCATGGATAGCTAGTGGGAAGCAGCCGCATAGCACAGGGAGATCAGCTCGGTGTTTTGTGACCACCTAGAGGGGTGGGATAGGGAGGGTGGGAGGGAGACACAAGAGGGAGGAGATATAGGGATGTATGTATATATATAGCTGATTCACTTTGTTATACAGTAGAAGCTAACTCGCCATTGTAAAGCAATTATACTCCAATAAAGATGTTAAAAAAATAAAAATAAAATAAATTTTACTTCCCATCCAACCCTGGCTTCGTTATCTTGTTAAGCCAGAAAAAGTCCATCTCCTGTGTGTGTCTCTGATCCTCTGCCTCTTAGCGCCATATCCAGTTACCATTAACCATGTGGTTCATATTACCAGTATGTAGGGGCTATAACAAGGTCCTCCAGCCCCACTTCCCTATACCCCCACCATGAATTTTGCCTAAGGAAAGTAAGCTTGTCATTTGGAATTTAAATTTTACAATGAAGACAAACTGGTTCAGAGAAGAAATATGCAGACACTTGAAACAGACATAAAGATTCCCAAGCCAAACAGACCACTACCTGAAGAAATAACATGTCAGTGAAAAAAAGAAGGTGCGCATGAGAAGAAAGGTTGATCATTAATGCCACTCACCATCCAGGGCAGAAAGAACCCATCTGTATCCTTTGATACTCTGTTTGAAGCTATTACTTTTTTTTTAAAATTTAGAATTCACTGATTATTTCTCCTTATTCTAAATTCAAGTTTCACAAACAACCTTTTGATTATAATTTGGCTTCCAAATGTGGCAAGTATGCCAAGAGACCTCACTTAAATAAAAAAAAAGAGGGTCTAGTTCCCTAAAATGACTCCTCATTATAAATTAGTAATTTGCCATTCTAGGTTTATATAGTAGTCTTGTATTTATTTATTTTTTATTTCCACAGTCCATCTTACTGTTATAGCCCTTTTCCCATTCTGTAGTTAGGTGAGCAGAGTTTAGAACTATAGATTCTCAACTACCTGAGGGTAGTTTTGCATCCAGTTTTGTACTGGCCTCCACCATCATTGCCTGATTTAAAAAAAAAAACACTGAATTAAAATGAGCTGCTTAATTCCATTTTTAGTTGATTGGGAGTTAGAAAATTGGATACCAAAGACACTCCTTCCCAAGTGCAAGCCTCTAATACTCATAAACCTCTAGTACTATAGCTAAGACAGTTTGGCTTTTTTGTTTGTTTGTTTGTTTAATATGGAGTAATTTTTTGTTTGTTTGCTTGGTTTGGGTTTTTCTTTTTTCTTTTTTTTTGGCTGCTTTGGGTCTTCGTTGCTGCGTGTGGGCTTTCTCTAGTTGCAGCGAGTGGGGGCCACTCTTTGTTGTGGTGCATGGGCTTCTCATTGCGATGGCTTCTGTTTGTTGCGGAGCATGGGCTCTAGGTGGGTGGGCTTCAGTAGTTGCAGCACGTGGGCCCTAGAGTGCAGGCTCAGTATTTGTGGCACATGGGCTCAGTTGCTCCGCGGCATGTGGGATCTTCCCGGAGCAGGGCTTGAACCCAAGTCCCGTGCATTGGCAGGGGGATTCTTAACCACTGCGCCACCAGGGAAGTCCAAGACAGGTATGTTTTTAAAAGTATGTTGCACATTCCTAGAGAACTGATTTTTAAATGAGGGTCAGAGTAACACCAACCTCAGTGAAGTTTCTGACACTGTTTCATTTGAGTATTCCTGAAATGTTTAAAAACATTTCAAGCCTCATCACATCAACTAAGATGAATGTAGAGACATGTCAGATGAATAACTATTAAGGAAATAATGAAAGCATATACCTTCTATTTTAACAATTAAACCACAATTTAGAGAACTAATTCTAACACTACAAACTTTTTGTTACTGAAGACAGTAAGAAAAATCACATCTTTAGGATAAGGAGTCATGACACATTTAAAATTTTGCAATGGTAATGCTTCTTTTGATGAAAAGAGTTCACCCCAGTATATATAAAGTAGTTAAGAAACTTTAAATTATAAATATATATTCAGATTAATTTTTTTTGTTTCAGGCTTTAAAAAAAATCCAAAGTAATCTGTGAAAAATATTCAACACATCATAGATACATATGTTTAAAAAAGTAATTATGGGGCTTCCCTGGTGGCGCAGTGGTTGAGAGTCTGCCTGCCGATGCAGGAGACACGGGTTCGTGCCCCGGTCCGGGAAGATCCCACATGCCGCAGAGTGGCTGGGCTCGTGAGCCATGGCTGCTGAGCCTGCGCGTCCGGAGCCTGTGCTCCGCAACGGGAGAGGCCACGGCAGTGAGAGGCCCGCGTAACGCAAAAAAAAAAAAAAAAAAAAAAAAGTAATTATGTTTGGGCTAAATTTCCACTTTATAAAAAATCAAATAATGAATACTTCTTGCTTCATTCCTTCTTAAAAGCAATAATTTATCATGAGTTTCTTAATAGAAATGTGATTCCTTTAAGTACTGTTAACTGAACAGTCTGTTTTCTCAAACAGTGTGATGAATAAATACAATTGTCTGTGAATAAATTAAGTTTCCTCGTTCACAAATAAAACATAGTCTTGAACACAAAATACAGATCCCATTAATATTTGGTTCTGTAATTAATACTCAGAAGACACAAATCCTGATTTTATGCATAGGAAACAGGCCTAGAGAAATGAAGAAACTTTTTTCAGATCCCAGTTAGTTAATGGCAGCTTAGATACTGAAACCACTATTGCCTTGTAGTTTGATTTATGAGTGCTAGTTTCGCATAAAACAATAAGCTAAAGATGCTCTGACAAGGAAATGTTTATTTCAAAAAGTCAGCAGCACAGTCTGTCTCTTCTCCAAAGAAATAGTATGTATGGCAGACTTTCATTCTGCTGCTGCTACATGAAGAAAATTTGGGCCTAATTTGTCTGGTCTTTCAAGCCAGAGCAACGGAAGTGACTGGGTTTAGGTGGGGCTCATCCTGCTGGGCGTCATCCAGCCAACAGGCAAGGCTCCAGCTCTGCAGGAGAAGAGAGGTAGCCTAGGAAAGAACCAACCCCCACCCTGCTGTCTGTATCTAAGATTGGGAGGGAAAAAAAGGATACGATAAATTAGTGGGTACTCTTTCAACTGTACACCCACACACATTTCCTGGTCCTTTATCTTCTTTACCATTCTTAGCGCTTCCAACCTGGCATGGCCTTCTGAATCATGTGTTCATCTCTCCTTTGACTCGACCCAACTGGCATGGCCTTCCATCTCACCTCTACCAACAAAGCCGTTGACTACACGTTAAGCAAAGACCTTGGGGTAGAGACTGGGTTTCCTAAGCTTTAGTCCGGTACAATCCAGCGCCACACCTGTATTTCTAGGCAACTCCCTACTGTCTCTCCCCGACCCGTCCCCGCCACCAGCCCCATCACCCCCCTGTCCCCAGCCGTGCCCTCCAACTTGCTCCAAGCTAATGTCACCCTGTGCCAACCCCTCCCAAGCGCTCGGGGCTGCAGCCCATGGGTCCCATTCCCGAAAGCGGTTCTCCTAAACAGCGCAAAGGGCGCCGCCACTCCCGGTGCGGTCTGCAGCCTCCGGGGCTCCCGCGCCGCTCTCACCTCATCCAGGGTGCGGCTGCCGCGGCTGCCTCTTCCTCCTCGGCCGCTGCTGCCCAGCTCCCGGACGGCTCGGGATGCCGTCGTTCCCGGCCAGGAGACTGCCGTGAGGACTGTGGGGTTCGCGCCGCGTCCCTGGACCAGTAGGGCGCGTGGCGCGCCCGGCTGGACGCGCGGCAGCAGCAGCCGCAGTCGCAGCGGCGGCGGCAGCAGGACCCGCTGTCAGTCCTCTTCATGAATTTCACGGGCCTGGCCAGCCCAATCCTAGTTACCGTCCTTGCTTGGTTTTCCTAAGGTCTTCCTGCACTGCCAGGGCGCATCCTCTGGGCGTGGATGACCATCCACTCCAGTTGCCACTGTCGTGGTGGAGACCTGGAAAGACCAGGCCTCCTCCGCGGCTGCCTCGGCCACCTGCTCCGCCCAGATTGCTTCGGTCCCTCTCGCACAAACGCCCGCCGCTGCCTCTTAACCCTCTGTCATCTCCCACTTTTCTCTCCACCCACCACCTCAACCTGGAGAGCTTTTCATTCCCAGACCTGCTTTCTTTTTTCTTCCTGTCTGCTTCATTGTCACCGTCCTCAATTTCCAACCTCAAAAAGTTTCTCCTTTTCTCATTCCCTCTCTCCATATTTTCCTGGTTTTTGTCCTCCACCCTCCAAATCAGTCATCCTCTTATATTTTATGTTATTCTCCTCAGAATCATTACTTCTCCAGGTTGTTGTCTAGCCTCCTTTCCCTCTCTTCCCTTCTTATCCCCTCATTTAAAATCTTTTCCTTTCAATTTTTCTTTTAGTTATTGTAAAAACCTTTCTCCTAAACAACCTCAATTTTCCTTTCTGTTGAGACTTTCTGATTGTCATTTTTCATGAAGAACTCATAGTAAAGTATATATAGCTTGGTATCCACCATCAAGTCAGAGGGAGTTTCCATGGTTAAAAAAAAGTTCCTAGGTCAAATAAATCATCCACTAAATGTTTGTTCTGAAAATCCTTTTCTTATATTCAAGTGTCCTCTAAGAATGGAAGCTGAGTCTCCAGCAAAGCAGAATGCTCCTGATGCACTATTCTATACACAAGGCCCCCGCTTACTGGTTCCACTTAATTTTTCGACTTTACCATGGTGTGAAAGCGATATGCATTCAGTAGAAACCAGATTTAGAGCTTTGAATTTTGATCTTTTCCTGGGCTAGAGATATGGGGTAATACTCCCTGGTGATGCTGGGCTCCCAGTCAGATACATTAATAACCATTCTGTACCCATACAACCAGTCTGTTTTTCACTTTCTGTATAGTATTCAATAAATTACATGAGATATTCAACACTTTTTTATTATAAAATAGGCTTTGTGTTAGATGATTTTGCCTAACTGTAGGCTAATGTAAGTGTTTTGAGCACATTTAAGGTAGGCTAGGCTAAGCTGTGATGTTTGGTAGGTTAGGTATATAAAATGCATTTTGACTTAAGATATTTTTAGCTTACAATGGGTTTATAGGGAGGTAACCCCATTGTGACCTGCAAGACCTGCAAGGGAGAAGGTTTATCTTTGTAGTGGGTACTATGGATCCCAAGGTTCATAGGCAATAGTCACTATTATTATTATTATTATTATTATTATTTTATTTTTTGTGGTATGCGGGCCTCTCACTGCTGTGGCCTCTCCCGTTGCGGAGCACAGGTTCTGGACGCACAGGCTCAGTGGCCATGGCTCACGGGCCCAGCCACTCCGCGGCATGTGAGGTCTTCCCGGACCGGGGCACGAACCCACGTCCCCTGCATCGGCAGGCGGACTCTCAACCACTGGGCCACCAGGGAAGCCCAGCCACTATTATTGATTAACTCAGTGTGAATAAAGCTGAACTCTTCTTAACTCATTTTTTCCTCCCAAATCTGCTCTTCAGTTCTGTTTTATTAACCCCAACACTACCATCCACTGAGTTGCCTAAGCCTCAAAACTGGGAGTCATCAGAGATGTATCTCACTTGTGAAACTCATCCAGTCTTTCATTCTGCTTCTTTACTATTTCTTTAAGTAGCCTCTCCCATCATGATTCCAACTGCTTCCAGAAAATGACACTATCAGGTATCTCATTCTTTCTTTCAAACCTCCTAACTTAATCTATATCTTTACCTTTCTTTTTCCCCCAATCTATCTTACTGAAGCAACTTACTCTATCACTCTCATCTCTACTAGGGAATTCTTAATTATCTTTTGTTGTCTTAATATCTTTGGCCTCCCTTTCTCCATTAGCTCCATGCCCACGCTATAAACATGCTCAAGTTTCCTCATCCCTAAAACAAAGCCTTCCCCCTCTAACCACCATCATATCTCTCACTTCCGTTCATAACCAGTTTGCTTATATACACTGTATGCATTTGATGTCTATACTTCCTGGCTTTACATACATTCTTTGCCACCTAATTCTCTGAAATCAGGCTTCTAATCCTATTAGCTGAAGTTCTCTCCTAGCAGACTCAGACTTTGGCTTTGCCCATAGGCTAGTGGTAGATTATACCTAATACACAAATTGAAACAAATGGGGTTCCCAAATTTAAAATGAATATGCTGTCTTCATTAGTTGAGGCAGATAAACAGTTCAGTGAAGTTACTTTAAACTCAAAAGCTAAGAAGTGCTGAAACTTGCAGTTCCAGTTAAGATGGAGGAGCATGTATCAGACTGACTCTTCCCCCCCTTGGGTGGGGGGGTTGGGATAGAATAGAATATATAAATATTTATAAATATGTAAGTATTACATATATAAATATAGAATAATATACAAACAACAGTTTGAAGGCACTGACTAGTAACCTAAGCAGACAGGACTTGAATCTATGATCCTTGAGAAGAGAAGCACATGAAATGAACTCCATATTCACCCTGGGATTTTTCTCCTGAGGGAATTTTCCAAATCAGGTGCTAGAGAATAAAGGCCAAGTAAAAGATGCAGTATTACTGGGCTGAAGACTCAAATGTCAAAGTTCAGAGCTGCCAAAGTGGCTGAGACTTGAAGGAGGACTCCCAGGCAGGGGAGAATGGCAGAGAAGTAGTAGCTCAATAATCTCAGTACAAATTCCCCTCAAGATAGTGGCCAGTTTCTAAACCCAGCATACGCAAAACAAGATGCCAAAAAGCATACCAGGAAACAGCAGTTTGGAGGGTAATGAGCTAAGTAGAGATTTCAGCATCCAACACAATTTGGACTTCAAGCCTCTCCAAGGTAGAAAGACAGCCAGAGCTTTCAGTTGAGACCCCTAAAAAGGCCATACCGTTAGAGTAAGTGTAGTACAGTAATGAAACAGAATAGATCTAACAAAGCTTAAGACCCAGTCTTTATAGGATCAAAGTGATCCACTTGTATTCCTTCTGCCTACCAGAACAAAACTTAGCTCTTCGGAAGTTAGATAACATTATCCAGAGCCTCTACAATTTTTTCATCCACAATGTATAGGATCCAATATAAAATTATAAGGCATGGTAAAAATGAAATTCAAATGACTAAACACTAAAAGTTAACAGAAACATACCCAGATATTAGAGCTAACAGGACTTTAAATTAACTATGACTAGTAGGTTTAAGAAAATAGAGGAAAAGATGGGCAAAGATGAAAAGATGGATAATTTACTTCAATATAGAGTTGGCATCTATAAAAATCAGATGGATGTTCTAAATATGAAAAATACAATAAATGGAAATAAGAACCCATTGGGTGTGTGTAACAGCAGTCTGAATGCAGCAGAAGTCAGAATCAGTGAAATGGAAGATAGGTCAATAGGTGATTCCAAAATGAGGGACAGAAAAAAAAAAAGAGTGCAGCATCAAAGACTCGTGGAATACAGTAAAAAAGTATAATATATGTGTAATTACAGTCCTTGAAAAAGAAGAGAAAGAGTAAGGGCTAGAAGAAATGTTCCAGTAGATAAAGACCAAGAATTTTCTAAAACTGGTAGAAGACAATGACTTCTCAGATTCCAGAAGCTCCGCAAATCCCACGTAGAATAAATGACCAATATCCCTCAGAATATTAGAAGCAGTTTCTAAAATTCTGAAATTTGCTAAAGAGAATTCTCCAATTAAAACAAAGGGTAAATCTTGACCAAGAGGCAGTTTTCATAGACCTAGTCAATTCCATAGCATTTACACAGTGGCAGGGCTCATTGTGCAAGGGCTGAAAATGAACACGCACAAGAGAGTATAGGAAATTATGTCACTAAACAGAGATTATATTCAAATCAGCCTTTGGGTGCCACAAGAAAAGGGGGCTCAAAGGGGAAATGAAAATTAATAAATTTTGATTATGCTCATGTAAAATCAAAACCAATAAGCTCATTAGACTGATGAAATAAAATTCATATTTTATGGCAAGACAAGAAAAATTTAAACATAAAATTTTTCTCTGCCTGTTTGGGCCTCCACCCTCCCCCTTAGTGTGTGCTGTGCATCTGCATTAACCAGACCTCCTTAGGAAGTTACATTCCTTCTTAAACTATAAAGGGTCACAATTCCTTAGGAGATAACCTTCCTTCTTAATCTTGTAAGGGGCTGCGATGACCCATGACCCACAACTTGCTTTGCACCTGTAGATCAGATTGTGTAAACTGTCAATAATACATCATTTGATGTGTACCCCATTGTCTCAAAAACTTGTGTAACTGTGCTTTGACCTCAGAGCTTTCTGAAAGACTGTCTCCCAGCTTATAATCCTCAGGTCGGCTCAAGTAAAATTCTCTATTTCTTTCTTAGATTGACTGCTGATCAATTTTTTTCGTCAACAATACCATAGTTAGTAAGCTGAAAATGAGACTGCCAACCTGTAAATTTCTAAATTTTGTAACAAGGCAGGAAGATCTCAAGTGTCCTTCCCTGAAAGAGGAAACAATTTATGTAGGTGAGTTCCACCTCTACCTGCCACATTTTAAACACAATACCATAATTAACCTCTTCATGGGAAACATGTCTCTCAATGAGACTATGTTTACAAATCATAGATTACTGGCATAAAGCAGATAACTGTCATAAAGCAATTAGTAAACCAGAGAAGCTAACCCTGTAAAGATTTTCTCTTCTTTCTCTATTCTTGACACTGAGTTTCTGCTATGATGTTTAGAAACAGCTATGTGGTTCTGACATATCTCACCAAGTACTACACTGTGTTCTGATAACACCATTTGTTTGGGTAGCTCTATGGCCTTGGAGTTGATGTTTTTATTTTAATGTTTTGGCTTGATTAAATTAATATTAATTTAATGTTTTTAATAGTTCAGTAATTTAATATTAAGTATCCTATTACATTTTGGATTGTATGAAAGTAAGAGACATGAGAAACTTTGACTGAATCCTGAAATTCAGGATACTAAATAAAATTTCCAGTGAAAACAGCTCAAGCTATACCTCATGAAAGAACTCTGATTCTACCCAGGCACCTGTCTAAGAACACTGCTAGCTGAGACTGAGTAGAATAAGTAATTGGAGAATAATGATTTTTGCATTTTAATTTCTGTGAACTTTAAGTAAAGGAGTCTGGATTTTCTATGGGGTTTAATTTACAAAGGGATGGAGATTTAATCTGCCAATGTTATTTCTTTCCTAGAAATTTGATAATGAAAAAGGTTAATATCCAAATTTGAAGTATCTTCTGATAATGTACAATTTTAGTGTCTTTCTCCTGACATTTTATTTCATTACATAATTTTTAGTGTACGAGATTAGACAACATAACAGGTCAATAGTTTAACCTAGCAAATGGAATAGGAAATAGTAGGGATTATATTTTTTGGCCTTGCTTACAGTAAGTCTTTGGAATTAAGTTAATACGGACTAGCTTGACCCATTTCAGAGTTTTCTTAGCATAAAATTTATCCTCCTGTGGTTTTCAGAGTGGGGCCACATGAAGGTGGGGGAGAACTTGCCCTAATAGACTGCTATCTCCTCCCCAAGGAAGAAAGCCAACCTCTGGTTTGGCTTAATGGCGAAGCCCAAATGGTTAAGAGAAAAAAAAGCTAGATAATATTAGGAGGAAGTTCTTTTGCCACAGTGCCCATCTTTCCATAATAGAGAAACTTCCATTTAGACTCCTTTTAGGGGCATGCTCCTTATTCTTTCTCATCCCTTTCACTTATCATTCCTCCAGGAAGGAGTGACTTATCTGAATCATGATTTTTTCTTTAAGTTTTAATAATAATGAACTTGTTTTAGTTTTTTGTTTGCTTGCTTTAGTAATAAATTTGTTTTAAAACAAGACTTCAATATTTGATATCAAGTATATTTTTTAAAACCCTAAAATGACAGAGATTTTAAATAAAAAGCCCATAAAATCACACCATTAGGATGGCTACTATCAAAAACAACCCAGAAAATAACATGTTGGCAAAGATGCGGAGAAATCAGAACACTTGTGTACTGTTAGTAGGAATGTAAAATGGCGCAGCCATGATGGAAAACAGTAAGGTGTTTCCTCAAAAAATTAAAAATAAAATTACCATATCCAGCAATCCCACCTTTAGGTATATAGTACCCAAAAGAACTGAAAGCAGGTTCTCAAAGAGATATTTTGCACCCATGTTCATAGCAGCATTATTCACAATAGTCAAAAAGTGGAAGCAACCCAAGTGTCCATCAATGGATGAATGGATAAACAAAGTGTAGTAAATCAATGTGATGCCCACCCACATTGAGGAGACCAATCTACTTTACTCAGTTTTCCAATTCAAATGCTAATCTCTTTCAGAAAGACCCTCACAGACACACCCAGATAAAATGTTTAAACAGATGTCTGGGCACCTTGTGGCCTTAATAGAAAGCTTGAATAGAACAAAAAGACAGAAGAAGGCTGAATCCTCTCCCTCTGCCTAACTGCTTGAGCTGAAATATACTCCATCAGTACTCCAGTTCTCAGACCTTAGAGACTTGGGCTGGACTATACCACTGGCTTTCCTGGATCTCCAGCTTGCAGATGGCCATTCTAGTAGGTGTAGTCGTATCTCATTTTTGTTGTATTTTGCAATTGCCTAGTTGTATCTCATTTTTGTTATATTTTGCAATTGCCTAATGACATATGATGTTGAGTATCTTTTTTATATGCTTATTTGCCATCTGTATATCTTCTTTTGTGTCTGGCCAGACCTTCTTCTTATTTTTAATAGTTTTTTTTAAGATTGTTAAATTCTAAGTGTTCTTTGAATATTTTGGATAACAATCCTTTATCAGATATGTACTTTGCAAATACTTTCTCCCAGTTTGTAGTTTGTCTTCTTATTCTCTTGACAGTGCCTTTCACCCAGCAGAAGTTTTTAATTAAAATAAAATGCAGTTCAATCTATCAATTCTTTCTTTCATGGCTCATATCTATGTGTACCTAAAAAATCATCGCCAAAGTTAAGGTCGTCTAGATTTTCTCTTATGTTATCTTCTAGTTTTCTAATTTTGCGTTTGTATTTAGGCCTGTGATCCACTTTTATTTAATTTTTATGAAAGGTATAAGGCCTATATCTAGATTCATTATTTTCCACGTGCATGTCCAGTTATTCTAGCACCTTTTGTTGAAAACACTATCCTTCCTCCATGATATGTCTTTGCTCCTTTGTAAAAAATCAGTTGACTATATTTTGTTGGTCTATTTCTGGGCTCTCTATCCTGTTCCATTGATGTATTCATCTATTTTTTCACCAATGTTACACTGTCTTGATTACTGAGGTAATGTCATCCTGTGACTTTGTTCTTCCCCTCCAATATTGTGTTGGCTATTCTGGGTGTTTTGCCTCTGCATATAAACTTTAGAATCAGTTTGTGGATATCTAAAAAATAACTTGCCGATATTTTGATTGGGATTGTATTGAGTTTGTAGATCAAGTTGGGAAGAAATGGCATCTTGACAATACTGAGTCTTCCCATCCATGAACGTGAGATATCTCTCCATTTATTTAGTTTTTATTTCACAGGGTTTTTTTGTTTCGTTTTGTTTTTAGTATATCCCCGGAATTGTGCAACCATCACTGCTATCTAATTTCAGAACATTTTTATCACCCCCCCAAAGAAACTCCATAGCCATTATCACTCACCATTTCCATTCCTATCATCTGCTCTCCCTCCTCCCAGCCCCTGGCAACCACTAATCTACTTTCTGTCTTTATAGATGTGCTTATCCTGAACATTTCATATAAATAGAATCATTCAATATATAGTCTTTCATGTCTTTTTTCACTTAGCATAAAATTTTCAAGGTACCATGTCATAGAATTCCATTCATTTTTATTGCTGAAAATATATCATATTGTATGGGAATGCCACATTTTGTTTATCCAGTTGATACATTTTCAGATTGTTTGCATTTTTTGACTATTATGAAAAATGCTGCCATGAAAGTTCATGTACACACTTTTTTTAAAAATTAATTTATTATTTATTTTTGGCTGTGTTGGGTCTTGGTTTCTGTGCGAGGGCTTTCTCTAGTTGCGGCAAGTGGGGGCCACTCTTCATTGCGATGCGTGGGCCTCTCACTATCACGGCCTCTCTTGTTGCGGAGCACAGGATCCAGGCGCGCAGGCTCAGTAGCTGTGGCTCACGGGCCTAGCTGCTCCACGGCGTTTGGGATCTTCTCAGCCCAGGGCTCGAACCCGTGTCCCCTGCATTGGCAGGCAGATTCTCAACTACTGCGCCACCAGGGAAGCCCCCATGTACACACTTTTGAGTGGACATATGTTTTCAGTTCTTTTTGGTGGATACCTGGGAGTGGAATTGCTGGTCATATGGTAACTCTATGTTTAACCTTTTGAGGAACTGCCAAACTGTTTTCAAAAGTGGCTGCATGATTTTACATTACACACACACACACAATTCCCTTATCTGACATATGATTACCAAATATTTTCTCACATGTAGGGGTTTGTCTTTTCAATTTCTTGATTAAGTCCTTTGAAGCAAAACAGTTTCTACTTTTGATGAAGTCCAATTTATCTTATTTTGTTTTCCCAAGCTGTGCTTTTGAGGTCATATTTAAGAAACTATTGCTAACTCTAAGGTCATAGTTTCATTCTTATATTTTATCCAAAGAGATACATAGTTTAGGTCATACATTTAGGTTGATGATCAATTTTGAGGTAATTTTTATATATGGTGTGAGGTAGGTGGTCCATCTTCATTCCTTTGCATGTGAATATTCAGTTATATCAACATCATTTGTTGAGGAGATTATTCTTCTCCTCATTGAATTATCTTGGCACCCTTGTTAAAAATCAGTTGATTGCAGATGACATGATACTATACATAGAGAATCCTAAAGATGCTACCATAAAACTACTAGAGCTAATCAATGGATTTGTTAAAGTAGCAGGATACAAAATTAATGCACGGAAGTCTCTTGCATTCCTATACACTAATGATGAAGAATCTGAAAGAGAAATTAAGGAAACACTCCCATTTACCAATGCAACAAAAAGAATAAAATACCTAGGAATAAACCTACCTAAAGAGACAAAAGACATGTGTGCAGAAAACTATAAGACACTGATGAAAGAAATTAAAGATGATACAAATAGATGGAGACATCTACCATGTTCTTGGATTGGAAGAATCAACATTGTGAAAATGACTATATTACCCAAAGCAGTCTACAGATTCAATGCAATCCCTATCAAACTACCACTGGCATTTTTCACAGAACTAGAACAAAAAATTTCACAATTTGTACGGAAACATGAAAGACCCCAAATAGCCAAAGCAATCTTGAGAAAGAAAAACGGAGCTGGAGGAATCAGACTCCATGACTTCAGACTATACTACACAGCTACAGTAATCAAGACAGTATGGTACTGGCACAAAAACAGAAATATAGATCAATGGAACAGGATAGAAAGCCTAGAGATAAAACCACGCACATATGGTCACCTTATCTTTGATAAAGGAGGCAGGAATGTACAGTGGAGAAAGGACAGCCTCTTCAATAAGTGGTGCTGGGAAAACTGGACAGCTACATGTAAAAGAATGAAATTAGAACACTCCCTAACACCTAACATAAAAATAAACTCAAAATGGATTAAAGACCTAAATGTAAGCCCAGACACTATAAAACTCTTAGAGGAAAACATAGGCAGAACACTCTATGACATAAATCACAGCAAGATCTTTTTTGACCCAACTCCTAGACAAATGGAAATAAAAACAAAAATAAACAAATGGGACCTAATGAAACTTCAAAGCTTTTGCACAGCAAAGGAAACCATAAACCAAGACGAAAAGACAACCCTCAGAATGGGAGAAAATATTTGCAAATGAAGCAACTGACAAAGGATTAATCTATCAAATTTACAAACACCTCATGCAGCTCAATATCAAAAAAACAAACAAACCAGGGCTTCCCTGGTGGCGCAGTTGTTGAGAGTCCGCCTGCCGATGCAGGGGACACGGGTTCGTGTCCCGGTCCAGAAAGATCCCACATGCTGCGGAGCGGCTAGGCCTGTGAGCCATGGCCACTGAGCCTGTGCGACTGGAGCCTGTGCTTCCCAACGGGAGAGGCCACAACAGTGAGAGGCCCGTGTACCGCAAAAAAAAAAAAAAAAAGAAATCCAAAAATGGGCAGAAGACCTAAATAGACATTTCTCCAAAGAAGATATACAGATTTCCAACAAACACATGAAAGGATGCTCAACATCACTAATCATTAGAGAAATGCAAATCAAAACTACAATGAGGTATCTCTTCACACCAGTCAGAATGGCTATCATCAAAAAACCTACAAACGATAAATGCTGGAGAGGGTGTGGAGAAAAGGGAACCCTCTTGTACTGTTGGTGGGAATGTAAATTGATATAGCCACTATGGAGAACAGTATGGAGGTTCCTTTAAAAACTACAAATAGGGGCTTCCCTGGTGGCGCAGTGGTTGGGAGTCTGCCTGCTAATGCAGGGGACACGGGTTCGAGCCCTGTTCTGGGAGGATCCCACATGCCGCGGAGCAGCTGGGCCCGTGAGCCACGACTACTGAGCCTGCGCATCTGGAGCCTGTGCTCCGCAACGGGAAAGGCCGCGATGGTAGAGGCCCGCGCACTGTGATGAAGAGTGGCCCCCGCTTGCCACGGCTGGAGAGAGCCCTCGCGCAGAGACTGAGACCCAACACAGCAAAAATAAATAAATAAATCAATAAAAACTACAAATAGAACTACCATACAACCCAGCAATCCCACTACTGGGCATATACCCTGAGAAAACCATAATTCAAAAAGAGTCATGTACCACAATGTTCACTGCAGCTCTATTTACAATAGCCAGGACACAGAAGCAACCTAAGTGTCCATGAACAGATGAATGGATAAAGAAGATGTGGCACATATATACAAGGTAATATTACCCAGCCATAAAAAGAAACGAAATTGAGTTATTTGTAGTGAGGTGGATGGACCCAGAGTCTGTCATACAGAGTGAAGTAAGTCAGAAAGAGAAAAACAAATACCATATGCTAACTCACATGTACAGAATCTAAAAAAAAATGGTTATGAAGAACCTAGGGGCAGGATAGGAATAAAGACACAGACCTACTAGAGAATGGACTTGAGGACATGGGGAGGGGGAATGGTAAGCTGGGACAAAGTGAGAGAGTGGCATGGACATATATATACTATCAAATGTAAAATTGATAGCTAGTGGGAAGCAGCCACACAGCACAGGGAGATCAGCTCGGTGCTTTGTGACCACCTAGAGGAGTGGGATAGGGAGGGTGGGAGGGAGACGCAAGAGTGAAGAGATATGGTGATATATGTATATGTATAGCTGATTCACTTTGTTATAAAGCAGAAACAAATACACCATTGTAAAGCAATTATACTCCAATAAAGATGTTAAAAAAATTTAAAAAAAATCAGTTGACCATAGTTGTATAAATTTATTCTGGACTCTCAGTTATGTTCCATTGATTTATATGTCTAGTATCATACTTATTCTAGTATCATACTGTCTTGATTACTGTTGCTTGCAGTAATTTTTAAAATTGGGAAGTGTGAGTCCTTTAACTTTGCTATTCTTTTTCAAGATTGTTTTTATTATTCAGGGTCCTTTGCATTTCTATATAAATTCTAGGATAAGCTTGCAATTTCTACAAAAAAAAAATGCCAGCTGGGATTTGATAGGGATTGCAATGAATATGTAGTTCAGTTTGAGGATCATTGTCATCTTAACCCTATTAAATCTTCAGATCCAGGCACATGGGATGTTTTCTTTCAACTATGTTTTGCAGTTTTCAGTGCATAAATCTTTCGTTAGATTTACCTAAATATTTCATTTATTTTGATGCTGTTATAAATGGAATTGAATTCTTATTTTTGGATTCTTCATTTCTACTGCACAGAAATACAATTGATTTTGCATATTGATTTTGTATCCTACAACTTTGATAAATTCACTAATTAATTATAAATTTTTGTGTGGGTTCCTTAGAATTTTCTATATACGAGATCAAGCCATTTGCAAACGGATTTAGAGTTTTCCTTTCCAATTTTGTTGGCTTTATTTCTTTTTCTTGCCTAACTGCCCTAGCTAGAACTTCGAATACAATGTTGAGGAGAATTGGGGAGAGTGGACATTTTTGTCTTGTTCCCAATCTTAGAGAAAAAGGCTTTCCGTCTCCCACTTTTTTTTTTAATATAAATTTATTTATTTATTTATTTTTGGCTGCATTGGGTCTTCGTTGCTGACGCAGGCTTTCTCTAGTTGCAGTGAGCAGGGACTACTCTTCGGTGCCATGCGCAGGCTTCTCATTGTGGTGGCTTCTCTTATTGAGAAGTATGGGCTCTAGGCGTGCAGGCTTCAGTAGTTGTGGCACACGGGCTGGGTAGTTGTGGCTCGCGGGCTCTAGAGCACAGGCTCACTAGCTGTGGCACACGAGCTTAGTTGCTCTGCAGCATGTGGGATCTTCCCGGACCAGGGCTCAAACCCGTGTCCCCTGCACTGGCAGTTGGATTCTTAACCACTGAACCACCAGGGAAGCCCCCAGTCCCTCATTTTAAGTATAATGTTAGCTGTGGGTTTCTCATAGATGTAATTTATCAGGTTGAGGAAAACCTCTTCTATTCCTAGTTTGTTGATTGTTTCTAAGAGGAAAAAGTGTTAGATTTTCTCAAATGCTTTTCTGCATTTTTTGAGATGATTATGTGGGTTCTGTCCTTTATTATATTAGTATGGTACATTACATTTATTGATTTGCATATGTTGAACCAACCTGTGTTCCTGGGATAAATCTCACTTGGTCATTATGTATAATCCTTTTTATATGCTGCTGGGAATAGTTTACTACTACTTTGCTACTTATCTTTGTATAAGGCATATTGGTCTGTCATTTTCATTTCTGGTGAAGTCTTTGGTTTTGGTATCAGAGTAATAGTGGCCTCATAAAATGACTCGGGAGGTGTTCTCTCTTCTAGTTTTGTTTTTCTTTTTCTTTTTCTTTTTTTTTTTTTTTTTTTTTTGGTAGGGGGAAGAGTTTGCAAAGGATTAGTGTTCTTTAAACATTTGCTATAATTCACAAGTTAAGCCTTCTGGACCTGAATTCTTCCTTGTGGGAAGTTTTACTACTACTACTATTACTGCTACTATGACTGCTACTACTCATTTAATCTCTGGTTATAGGTCTATTCAGGTTTTCTATTTCTTCTTGAATCAGTTTAGGTGGCTTTCTTGGAATGTGTCCTTTTCATCTAGTTTATCTAATTTGTTGGCATACAATTGTTCATAGTATTCCCTTATAATCCTTTTTATTTCTATGGGAAGTAGAAATATGCCCTCTTTCATTTGTAATTTGATCCACGTATTTTCAAGAAAAAATTGTGTCCCCACCAGCATCTCCTCCCCTAAAACGAAACCTCCAGAAAATTCCATTTGAGACAAATTTCAACAGTTACAAAGAGCAACTTAAAAATAAAAAAACACAAAATGCTTCTGGTGCATTTACATAAATGTGGTAAATGGTATTTGTATCCAGTCTAACATGGATGTAAACTACCTTCTTGAGTTCTTTTTGTTCACTCTTCAAAAAAAGTGGTTTAAAATTTATAGAAATTTTATAAGAGCTCTGACAGCACTCAAATATCATCCAATATACATAATACCTGCTTCCCAGAGTGCTGAAGCACTTTAGAAGTTCAACTGAGGCTTCTGTCCTATGGGTATTTTTAGGTTTTCTAAGCAGTATTTATCACCTTTTTTTTCATAGAGCATATTAAAAAAAATCAAATAGCAACATAAAACTTGTTAAAAACCCAAACTCAATTGTAGTAATTTAAGCTGAAGTTTTGCCATTTGTGGTAACAAAAATGATGGATACCAACAAAAATATACTTCCTATCCCCAGAGCAATATAAAAATCTAATAATTTTATTTTTGGAGAAAGAACTTTTTCATAAACTGGGGTACATACAACACACAGTCAGAATGAGAAGACTAATAAAAAAGGCATGTATCATCCAAAATTTAAAAAATTCAAATCCTCCACAAAATGTATATTGTAATACAACCTCTTCCCAGCTAAAGGCTAGCAGAGAGAGAACACCTGGAAGTCTATGACCTCCAGCCATTAAACTAGAGGGAAACAAAGGTGCTAAGATCACTTCTGTCCCCTGGTAGGGCCTAGGTCCTCCTCTGTGTAGGGCTGTATCCAATAATAGGTGAGTATTTTTGAGAAGATGCTGGCCTCAGTGCAGGTACATTCTAGTTTGCTCTCTCTGTGTGGTAAAGAGTCTGCCTGCCTCTTTAGCAAAGCCCTGCTGTTTCTAAGCTAGATGGGTAAGTCTGCCTAATTCTGGGGTAAAATGTTAGTAAGGCCTTTGCGTCATCACAGATGTAAATCCATGTTCCCCACTTAGTTTGATCAGTAGTAAAAGTAGTATTATTATTTCTCTGTTTGGTTCCTATGTCTATTTCCCAATTTGATATCAACTTATAAGAGGAAGAAAGGATTGTTGTCTTGATCCCCTAAAACCCCAACCCAAAGCTGCCATTGTCATGTCCTCAAAAAGCAACAGGTTGCATAAATAGCAGATTTAAACAAAAGGAATTGCTTCTGGGATTTTGGTTAACATCTGCGTAAGGGCTCCGAAGGAGGTAAGCCTCCTTCGAGAAATGGCACATAGGCCTTTGGGTCTGACTGTCAGATTCCCAGAATCAGAGGATCATACTCCCTAACAAAGTAGGGAGAAAAAAGTCCCATATCAGATAGTGATGGAGTGAAAGGATGGGCTAGGAAGCTGGGGGAGGATGAACACAAGAGACAGATTAACAAAAATTGTGTCTTTGGAAAGGACAGAATTTACCACAAAGAAGAAACATCAGTAAGTTAGGTTGTTCCCCATTTAGTCACATTTAATGTCATATTGGATTCGGTTTTATGGCACGTAGAGCCAAGTAAGTCAGGCTAATAATTTTTTGAAATAAGGAAGGATAACAAAGATTAGTAATAACTGAAAGATCTGACCCTTAAGATTGCAAAGAAAATCACTCAGAAAGAAAGTTGTTCACTCATTTCTGAAACACCAGTATGGGTAGAAGAGAGTAAAGAAGCAGGAGCTGAAGGACTATAAGAGGAGGAAGCTAAACAACACTTGAAGTTGTTTAGACAACGGCAGCTACAATCAGGAAATTGTCATGGCTGCTAGGAACAACTCAAGCCATTTGGACTCCACAGAAAGGGAATAGGGCTGCAGGTCTGAGGGGACAAGCTGGGTAGACACTCGGGGAAAAAAAAAAGAAAAGAAAGAAGGAACTACCCAAGGCTTTTATTATTCCAGACTGAGTGGTGGGAAAGCAATGGAGGTGGAGGTGGGTTGGGGGATAACGGGAGAGAGACAGAACCAGGTCTCTGTTAGAAAAATGTAACCTCTACCAGCAAACAACATGTTCCTTTTGTTCACCTTTGTATAACCCAGTGCCTGCTATTTCTAGCCAATTGAACAATAAATATTTGTTGAATAACTAACTGGATGAATGTAGAGAATGGTGATGGATATGTCTTCACTTTTCTTGCAGACCTCTTCTCTTAAGCGACAGTGTTCAGTCTGGAGGTGGATACGGGCCACAGGTTGCTGGGACTGTTATTTATTCATTTCGTCACCTAGCTCAGTCTCTGGCATATAATTAGGCACTCAAAAATTGTTTAAAAATAAATGGAGGGGCTTCCCTGGTGGCGCAGTGGTTGAGAGTCTGCCTGCCGATGCAGGGGACACGGGTTTGTGCCCTGGTCTGGGAAGATCCCACATGCCGCAGAGCGGCTGGGCCCGTGAGCCATGGCCGCTGAGCCTGCACGTCCAGAGCCTGTGCTCCGCAACAGGAGAGGCCACAACAGTGAGAGGCCCGCGTACCACAAAAAAAAAAAAAAAATGGACACAAGCCTCTAACCATTGCTTCCTTTGATCCCACTTCTAAAATCTCTGCAACCTTGTGACTCTGCTTTAATGGAAAGTATCATTCTGTTTCAGCAGCTTAAGTTGATTTAGATATGTGTTTTACTCAGTTTCTTTGATAAATGTTGTTTTACCTTTTTTATCCTAGTACAATTTAGTACAGTATCAACTGTGAATTATGCTGTACACATATGCTGTACAACTAATGAAGTATTGTCTCAATCCATGAGCATGACATTCATTCGGTCATTTTTTCAATAAACATTAATTGAGCATTTGCTAGGTTCCAGGAACAGGATACTAGACTCTGGGGAATAAGAAATGACTACTGTTTCTGCTCTGAAAGGATTTAGAGGCTATCAGGGGAAGAAAGAAACATGTTAAAAATTTCTTTTAAATTCAATAAAATATTTTAGATGCTATCAAAACTACTCCAACTATCCTCACAACCCCACCTTCTCAAACTCCAAGGGATGGGCCTGGTCTCTGCCTGGCTTTCCTGACAAAGTAGGGAAACTGGACAAACACGATGAAAGACAGTTGC
Source organism: Mesoplodon densirostris (assembly GCF_025265405.1). Classification (NCBI taxonomy): domain Eukaryota; kingdom Metazoa; phylum Chordata; class Mammalia; order Artiodactyla; family Ziphiidae; genus Mesoplodon; species Mesoplodon densirostris. Next base: position 108,415,041 of record NC_082662.1, on the reverse strand, counting down.
ATGAGGTAGCTTCTAGAAGGCAGGGAGAAGTTTTGCTAAGCCTCGATATTTGAAGTGGGTCTCTAAGGTAGTAATTACTTTAAATAGGGGCTTTCACATTACTTACAATGTGCACTTTGTTCATTTTTCCTCCTTCCTCCCCCAAATCTTTACTTTCACTTTAATGTCTGGACCAAGTCTGTGAACGAACTGAAGACTGAACAAGATACATTTCTGCTTTCACGGAACTCGCATTGTAAGAAGGCTCAGTCAGGGATGATAATTCAAAATAAACACCAGCACAGACATCATCACTACGTGCACCTGGGTCGCTGCTTCCAAACGACGTCAGGACCTACGTGGAGAGGCGCGTTCTACACGAGGCGGAAGGGCCGACACCACGGTGGAAGGCGGGACCGTTCTGGTGTTCCGGGAGGTAGCCAATGGCCACCTGGAAGGCGGAGGTTTTGGAACTGACTGGCATGGAAACCGGCCAATCAGAAGCTAAGTTGGATGAATTGCTGAGGCGGAACCCGAAGAGTTTTGGCGCTGTTTGGTAGGAGGTGCGGGCTGAAGAGAGGCAGCTTAGAGAAAGTGCTTTTTACTAATCTGAAAGAAAGCGTTTCAATTTTTAAATAACCGGTCAGCCGTACTAGCGCATACGTCTGGATAGCAGCCCAGCTATAGTGGTTATCTATTTTTTTGTCTGCCAAGAGCGTCACCTCCTAAGAAATGCTCTTTTCATTTTTGCAATTATGTAATTCAAACAGAAGCTGCTGTTTACTTGTAGACCTCTTCTCTGAAGCGACAGTGTTTGGTTTGGGGGTTGTTACGGGCCACAGGTTGCTGGGACTGTTGTTTATTCATCTTCGTCACCTAGCTCAGTGTCTGGCATTTAATTAGGCACTCAAGAATTGTTTAAAAATAAATGGACACAAGCCTCTAACTATTGCTTCCTTTAATCTCACTTGTAAAATCTCTAATCTTCTGACTCTGCTTTATGCAAAGTCTCATTCTGTTTTATCTGCTTAATTTGATTTAGATATATGTGCTTTACTCGGTTTCTTTGATAAGTTGTAAGAATTTGCTGTTAGCTCTGATATTCAAATTTGTTTACCCTTTTTTTCCCCCAGTACACCGTTTACAAGCTCCAAGATTCTTGAATTTGACCCATTTCACCGTGCTGTTGTCAGGTTTCAGGCAAACAATGGGCCTAGGGAAGAGCCTAGATTCAGGAACTGGAAAGAGGCTGGGATTCTTGCTCCAAATTTGCTTCTCCGTGCATTCTCTCTCTGCTTCTCTCATCCACATAGCCATACCCTTAGTTAAAATACTTGTATTATTAATTTCTCATTACTGGAATTGTTGCAGCAGAGGCTGTGACCATAATTTGAGACAGTGGTAGAAGACATTCCTTGTTGACTGGTCCGAAGGGAAGTTAGATCAGGTTACATCTGTGAGCTATTCTAAATGTAAGATATGATTTTACCAGCTTAGGCTCCCGTATACACAAGGATTGCTTTCTGTTTCACTTTCTCACTGTCTCTGTTAATAGCACCATCAGGTTTTTTGTCTTGTCTGTATCCCAGTCCTTCATCTTTTGTGTGGAGTCAATCATTAGGTCTTCCTCCCAAAATCCTCTCCAGAAACAATACTAGTTTTCTCCTAATAGCTGTAGAGTTGTAGAAGAGGTAACAAAAGCATGAGCTCTTTAACCTATGGTTAAATGTTAAGACAGAGTCATATCAGGATTAAAAGCATAGGTTTTGGAGTTCAACCTCAGCTCAAATCCTGTTCCCATTACTACTAGCTGTGTCACCTTAGAAAAATTACTCTCTGAGGCTTTTTCTCCAACTCAAAGTGGGGACCTAATATTAAATAACATTGCTGAGTTGTTTGGTTAAATAACTAGTATCCATAAAGCACTTAGCAGTGTTTCTATTAATGCAAACACCAATTAGTGCTTAATAAGGTGTAGTTATTAGTATAAATAATAAATACAACATTTATATAACTTCTTTTTTAGTTTACAAAATGTGTGCACCTACACTTTCTTGCTAAACACAAATATCCTGAGAGGCAGATAATATTCTCATTTTAGAGATAGGGACACCAAAGAAAAAAGAGATAACACTTCCTCAAGTGGAATTGTCTAGAGGTTGCTCTGTTAGGGAGTGAATGCAGTTACTGGAAGTTTTGCAAGGCTGTCCTGCTACCTATCACCATAGATCACAGCTTTTGGAAGGGTGACTGAGCTAGGTGATTTCTGAGGTCCTGTAACTTGGTCATTTATTCACACATGCAATTAGTATTTTTTTTTACCAGAAAGTGTTCAAGGACCTGGAGATACAGCATAAACAAGCAAAAAACCCCAAGACAACATGCACACTCACACACACAGACAAAAATCTCTGCCTAGAAATATACAAATACAGAAAATATTTTGTACAGGATATACAATATAAAAAATTAAATATGAAAATATCAGTATATAAGCTTGTCAGTTTTTTCATATACCCTTCATCTAAGTATCCATTAACTCCCACCCTCCTTCCCAGCCCTCTCCCCAAGCTTAAAGTATCAGAAACTAGAAAATTCTATTTCAGTTTGTGTGCCATGCCCTCTCACGCGTCAAGGCTTATTCGAAGCTGGAAATCCAGAAAAGTGGATAGGGCCTTGGAAGTTTCTGAAGGTGGAAGGAGAGACGCCGGAACTTGTGTGCGGTAGCTGTGGTTCTCGGTGGGAAGCCAATTCTGAGGACCGGTAGTGGAGAGCTCTGGAGCTTGTTTCCGGCCACCTCAGCGGGAATCGGAGACGCGAGCAGCTGGGTCTTTGGGAACTGAGGTAGAGGTTTAACTGTTGTCGCGGCGGAGCAAGTCAAGACGCACCTACGGCCGTCCGGGCCAGTGTTGAGTTTCGGTAGCCTGTGAAGATGGTGTTGCTCACGATGATCGCCCGAGTGGCGGACGGGCTCCCGTTGGCCGCCTCGATGCAGGAGGACGAACAGGTGAGCTGCTAGATCCCCGGGACCCCAAGTTCCTGTCAGAGCGCTGTGCTCTCAGCACGGGATTCCTCCTTAGGACGCGGGAGACCCTTGTGGCCCAGGCGTTTCTGACCCCTCTGAAGTGCTTTTCCTCTTTTGGCAGTGGAGAAGACTACCTGTTAGAATAAATCTTTCCTGAAGGCGGAGGTAGATTTTTGTGTTACCTGTTTCTTTTTAGAAAAACTCTCTGGAGAAGGGATAGGTTTGGCTGATTGTGATCATCCAGTGTTCTGTAATTCCTTAGGGACTTTGTTAATATTCAAGATTTTTTTTTTTTTTTTTTTTTTTTTTTTTTTTGCTGTTAATAAGGCTGACTGACAGGTCCTGGGAAAAATCAGCTCCTAAGTTAAGTCCTCTTTCCGTAGCACCTGATCCTTGACCTAGTTTACTGACATCTAGTGAAAGCAGATGAGGTATTATTGCCACATGTATGCACCTGTTTGAAGTTCAGTACAGTACCTTCTTTCAAAGTTATGCCCAATTCCCACCTCCAATAAGCCTTACTAAATTTCTGTTGTTGGAATTATAACCCTTGTGTTATATTCCTGTGATGCTTTGTACCTTTATTTTACAATTTTGCCTTTGTCTTTCAAAGTTTCCTAGCAGGCAAATGAGAAATCTTAGTCATCTATGTGTTTCCCATAGCTTTTACAATAGCAGCTTGTGCTAGTAGGTGCTCAAAAATGTATTGCGTTGATTAAAAAAACAACACAAAACCTCTAGATAGCTTGAGAGGAAGAGGCTTTGTGCCTTAAAATCACAAGGCAAATTTCTGGTGTGAGACAAGTTCCTGGAGCAAGGTCAGGAAGTTCCTGAAGAAAGGAGGCTGAGAATGAAATTTATATAATTTATTTAAAGTGTTCAACTTTATTTTACTTTCTCATACAACCCAAGTAATGTAATTTAAAAAAAAACAAACCTCAAGGCCTAAAAAAAGAATACTTTGCACATTTTTTTGAACTTTTCATTCATATATTCATGAAAAAAAAACCTCGTTAAACACATCAGATGTGCCAAGCATGGTGTTAATGCAGGGGTTTGGGGAACATAGTCCCTACTTTCATGGAGCTTACAGTTTAGTGGAGAAACCAGATAACTAACAATTATAATGTAGTATAACTGCTATGGAATAGGAAGAAGTTTCTGTGGTTGAACATGGAAAAGGTATCTAAATTGATTTTTGGACCTCAGGAAAGTGTTCCCTGAAGAAATGACATCTAAGCCAACAGTAGTGTCTCCTAATTAGGAAAGCTTCTATTTGGTTATATGCCTTTTTAGGTTTGATTTGGAAATATGTTTACGTTCACTTCTAGGAGAGTAATGATACAGATTGTGAAGTTGCTAAGTTGCTTAGCAGGTCATGCTAAGTGAAATGTTTTCTATTTATTCCACAAGACAAAGTCTAAGTTGAGGTAAAATTTGAAAAATATAGTATACCCTGAATTTTCAATTGTGAAATATTTTTCTCTTATCCAATGTTAAACATTTTCCAGGACTGTGCAGAAGCAGTGAAATTGTTAAAATGAATGCAGGAACATGATTTGAAACAAGGGAGATTGCGTGGGGGAAATTTTCCTTGAAGGATATGTAGTTTGATTAAGAAATAGTTTTCCCAAGGGGACAGAAATCTGGTCAGTTTTCCAACTATTGCTTTGAATTCCAATGTGGGCAAAGAATATAAATTGGATTTGGAAGTCCATATATCAGTAGGCTCTTATTCTCTGCCTTCATACTTTATTGAAAAAATTAGTTGACTTATTACGTGTTTCTTAATTCCAAATTAGGTATCAGTTTACCAAGATGGGTTGCTTTGTTTAATTGACAAGGAAAGATATTTTACACAAAAATATTTTTGTGATTGTAATTCCATAGTGATTTCCTTTAGGAATTTTGACTTTGAATGATAACGTCTTTCCAAAACTTTTAATATCTGCAAAAATATGAATCTTTGACTTATTTTTACTGTTATAATAGTATACAGAACATTTATAGAGTGCCTACTACATACCAACCGTTGTGTTAAGCCTGTTAAATGCATGATTTCATTCAATCTTCATACCAACTATTAGGATAGGTACTATTATTATCCCCATTTATAGATAAGGAATCTCTGAGGCTAAGAGAGCATAGGTCTCTTGCTTAAAGTCGCACAGCTAATAAGTAGCATAACAGAATTTTTCACCAGGGTTCCTCCCTGCCTCCTTTTTTTCCCTTCCTTCCTTCCCTGTTAACTTACAACCACTATGTTAGTTCCAGGTACATAACATAGTGATTTGATTGTTCTGTCATCAGGGTTTTTTAACTTCGGCACTGTTGACATTTTGGAATGGATAATTCTTTGTTGTGGGAAAACCGTCCTGTGCATTGTAGGATGTCTAGCAGCATCCTTGGCCTCTACACCTTATATGCCAATAGCACTACCACCACCCTCCGTCTAGTTGTGACAACCAAAAATATCTCCTGACATTGCTGCATGTCACCTGCGGGGAGGAGGGGCAAAATCACCCCTGGTTGAGACCACTGTTTTGGTTTAAAAAAAAATTTTTTTTAATTAAGATACAGTTGATTCACAATATTATACAAGTTTCAGATGTACAACATAGTGATTCACAATTTTTAAAGGTTATACTCCTTTATAGTTATACACGTTTATAATTACTATAAAATATTGGCTATATTCCCTGTGCTGTACAATATATCCTTGTAGCTTATTTATTTTATACATAGTAGTTTGTACCTCTTAATCCCCTACCCCTATCATGCCCCTCTTCCCTTCCCTCTCCCCACTGGTAACCACTAGTTTGTTCTTTTTAATCAATATCTGTTTGATTCTACACTACAGGCTTAGTACCTAACTGCTTCACTTGTTCTAAGACATTTTAATAATGTATTTACTTCTTAGGAGTCTGGAAATAACTTTTTAAGAAATGGATATCTTGATCAAATAGTTTTATAGTTAAGTACCCTAATTGTCCGGGCCAAATAATTCAGTGTATTCTTTCAATTATTTACATTGATAACAGATACCATATCTTAGGTGGTTACTAGATGCTAGTCCTTGTACAAACTGTCTTCTTACTGGAGATGAACAGTTATTCAAATAATACAATAGAGCATTACAAAAAAGATACAGAGTATCTTATGCACTGTTTCCTCTGTGCTATAACTAGAAATGTAGGCCTAAGACAGGTAGACAGATGAACTTTTCTTTTCCAACCTAGACTCCCTGATATTCTATCTATTTCTTCCTTTCTGATATATTTCTCCTTTTTAGATGTTTGCAATTTCTTTATCTACCTTTCTGTTCTACCTCAAAATGAACCATGTTCTCTTAAGGTGTTAGATATAACTGAGTACAGGGCAGGGAACTCCCAAGAAGCAGATAGTCTTTTGCACAGTTAATCTGGCGCACTCACCCAATCATTGAGGGTTGATTAATCACCTTACTGTTATTGCTGTTAGAAGAAAATGGTTGGTTCTTGGTGCCCCTGGCCTTTGATCAATAGAGTTCAACAGGAATTTACAAATGATAAGAGCTTAGCTAAACATTCTTATAAAGGCAAAAGATGGCATTTGATACAACTACTTGTTCAGCAGTCATAGGTGACAGCAATAAAAAGGATTGTGGTGTGTGGCAATTTACTAGCCTGTACCTCCTGCACTTTGTATACAGAACCACATCCTAAATATACTGATGATCTCAAATTAGTTTCAGAATTTGTGTAGACATTCACATCTACTTCATTATTGGATTGCTAACAGCTGTCTTCCATTATACTATGTGTAAGTTTCATCAGGTCTGTTCTAGATGAAGTAGAAAACAGAATTAGGACATCTAATCTAACTATTTTTAGATAGACTGGCTGACTGTGAGCCCTTTGTGACTGTAATCTTAAAAGTGAACCTAGGGTTTATCTGTAAAGCCATGATTATGTTGTTATGTGAGATCTAGATCAGAGCTGCCATGTGGTTTCTTGAGCATTTCTTATGTATTAGATTTAATATTAAATAGTAAGATATCACCTAGAAGGTGGATCTACCATTACTGAAGCAATTTTAATTATACAGGTGATATAGCATGCTTAGGAGCAGGGGCTTCAAAGCTAGAATGCCTGGGTTCAAATCCTAGCCCCTCCTCTTATTGGCCCCAAGTCCTAATATTGTTCAAATCCTAGCCCCTCCCCTTATTGGCCCCAAGTCCTAATATTGTGGGTGCAAATACGCAGTAAATAGGAATGGATGAATGAATAATTTTCCCATTATAAAATTAATTTCTGATTATTGTAGAAAATTCAGTAAATATATACAAACAAAAGGACCAAAAAGTTAATGGTGATTTTTTTTTTACCATTAAAAGTAGTGGTAAAATTAAGTAATCCCTACTTAAATTATATCCACTTGATGTCTAACCTTAATCTTGGTGTGTGTGTTTAAAATCAAATAATGGGTAATACTGTAATACTGTTCACCTAATTTTTTTCACTTAGTGTATAATGAATATCTTCTCATATCATTAAATATTACACAGCATCATTTTAATGGCTCTGTAGTATTCCATTATATAAATATATACCATATGTTATTCTTTTAACATCTTTATTGGAGTATAATTGCTTTACAATGTTGTGTTAGAAGGTGTGGAATTGTTGGATAAAACATTATGCAAAGTTTTAAAATTTCTAATATATATTGTCAAAATAACTACCAGAAAGATTGTGCCAGCATCTTGTTCCCAGGAATGGTAATGCCAACTGAACCAGCACTGTAAAATGTTGGTTGGCGTGCTGTAATTCCTATGTAGATATGTCCCCAGTGTTATACATCGGCAGTCACTGCTTTGTTCATTGTAAATTCCTGAAATTGTAGCATGCTTTTGGCCATAGTTTCTTGTAGTTCGTACAGTTGTTAGTCTCTTTCTCTCAGATTGCAGTAATATTTACAGTGCCTCCTATAAAGTCAAAGGATTTGTGCTAATCTTCATTTCACTGACAGTTTTTTGCCGTTTTTTTAAATTGAAGTGTAGTTGGTTTACTATATTAGTTTCACACTTAGAATATAGTGATTCAATATTTTTATAGATTATACACTATTTTAAAGTTGTTATAAAATATTGGCTGTATTCCCTGTGCCGCACAATATATCCATGTAGCTTTTTTATTTTATACATAGTAGTTTGTACCTCTTAATCCCCCCTACTGCTGTCTTGCCCCTCTTCCCTCCCCTCTCTGTACTGGTAGCCACTAGTTTGTTCTCTATATCTGCGAGTCTGTTTCAGATTTGTTATATTCTTTCATTTGTTTTATTTTTTAGATTCCACCTATAAGTGATAACATACAGTATTTGTCTTTCTCTGACTTATTTCACTAAGCATAATACCCTCTAGGTTCATCCATGTTGTTGCCAATGGTAGAATTTCATTCTTTTTATTTGCCATGTATTTATTTAACTAGTTCCTTTAAGGTGCTCACCTGCCTTTAGCTGTCAAAAAACTTATAATTAACATTTATGGTTGTGATTATTTTATGAATACCTCTGAGACACTGATTTAATTGATTTGGGGGTGGAGATTGGGCAGGAGTAGTTTTTTTAAGATTTCTAGGTGATTCTAGTGTGAAGCCAAGGTTGAAAATCATTGGTCTATGTTGGTATTATTTCTTGGCACTTTAGTAGCATCTCCAGCTTTGTTTGCATCCCTTTAATCTACTGTTGTGGGGTCAGATATCTTTGGAATGCCACATAACAACATTGGTGAAGCCAACAGATTGGCAAGTACCACTCAAATTTAGGAACATAGGATATTGTGCACTAGTTCAAAGCATGTGATGGTGGTATTCACTCTCCCCAACTGGCTGGCCAGTCATGAGAAAAACAATATATAGATTAGCGATACTGTTTAATATGATAATGTTAATATACATTATAATGTTAATTATTACAAAGTATTGTTAATATATAACAATATACATATACATGTTAATGTAGGAGTATTTCTCAAGTGAACAGCCTTATAACAAATCGTTGCCATAAAAACAGTGTTAAACTACAAATCGATACTTCTGGTGGTCTCTGCCTAACTCCCCTGGTTCACCTCATGCTTATTTACTTCCTTATTTATATTGAAATTTCCAGTTTCCCATTTATTTTTTTAATTTTATCTTATTTTGAGTTATAATTGACATATAACGTTGTATTAGTTTCAGATATACAACATAATGATTCAATATTTGTAGACACTGTGAAATGATCACCACAATAAGTCTAGTTACCCTCCATCATGAAAAAATAGTTACGAAAATTTTTATTCTTTTTTCTTCTTGTGATGAGGACATTTAAGTTTTACTGTCTTAAAAACTTTCAAATAATGCAATACAGTATTATTAACTATAATCACCATGCTGTACATTATATCCTCATGACTTATTTTATAATTGGAAGTTTGTGCTTTTTGATTCCCTTCACCCATTTCGCCCTCTCCCCCACCCACTTCCCCTCTGGCAGTCACCAGTCCATTCTCTATCTATGAGCTTGTTTTTTGAGCAGGATTCCAGTCTTTTTTAATGGCTGAATAGTATTTCATTGTGTATATATACCACATCTTCTCTATCCATTTGTCTGTTGATGAACACTTAGATTATTTCCATATCTTGGCTATTGTAAATAATGCTGCAGTGAGCATAGGATGCATATATCTTTTTAACTTAGTGTTTCGTTTTCTTCAGATAAATACCTAGAAGTGGAATTGCTGGATCATGTAGTAGTTCTATTTTTAACTTTTTGAGGAACCTCCTTACTGTTTTCCATTGTGGCTGCACCCATTTACATTCCCACCAACAGTTGACAAGGGTTCCCTTTTCTCCACATCCTCACCAACACTTGCTATTTCTTGTCTTTTTGATAATAGCCATTCTAACAGGAGTGAGGTGATATCTCATTGTGTTTGGGGGTTTTTTTGGTTTTTTTTTTTTTGCCGTACGCGGGCCTCTCACTGTTGTGGCCTCTCCCGTTGCGGAGCACAGGCTCCGGATGCGCAGGCTCAGCGTCCATGGCTCACGGGCCCAGCCGCTCCGCGGCATGTGGGATCTTCCTGGACCGGGGCACAAACCCGTGTCCCCTGCATCGGCAGGCGGGCTCTCAACCACTGCGCCACCAGGGAAGCCCTCATTGTGGTTTTGATTTGCACTTCCAGTTCACTATTTTAAATATAGCTTAGAATCCTATACTTGTACATTTGTTTATCTGCAAGTTACACAATTTTATCATTGCTTCCTTGACTGATTTTACTCTCAGCTCAGTGGTTCACTATCTGGAATTTTAAGTTTCACTCTGTACTTTCTCATAGTTATACCGTAGGTCCAATCCCTGGGAGAACCCTGTGTAAACACTTTTCTATTTAAACATTTAGTTATTAAACATCTACCAAGGAGAGACTGTGTTATATCTTTCAATTCAAACTAAATAATTCAAAATAAAACAATTCCTTCCCATCACATGGCAAAAGTTATTTGTTTGTTTCCCCCAGTATGTGGATGAATAAATAATGTATATTTGCTTCCCATTCTTCATGCACTTCTTTTCTATTTTGGATCTAGTAGGTTATTGAGGTATGATTTTCTCCTTTTGAAATGACATTGCTGTTTCCCCCAGTAGACTTCTTCCTCTCTTTAAAAAATATTGTAAAATCATTTAGAAATTGTTTAGGAAAATACTGCCTGTAACTCTATCATCCAAATGTTATTATTTTCATTTTTGTATGAACATACCCCTTGCTACCCAGACTTTTGCTATCCAAACTCAGGAACCTATAGACTTATTTAGTAAAGGATATTTGACTTTCCAATCTTTGTCCTTGCTCTTATTCATTTTTACCTAATTGCAGTTATAGTGTTCATAATAATTTGCAGTCATGGGTGCACACAGTTTTGCTTAAATGCTCAATACTGTAACACTTTATGGAAGATTTTGCTTGATATTTCAGCACAGAAATGAGATGATTCATTCAGTCTGTTGTTCCCAGGACTTTCCCCTGAGTATGGAACATGTTGTACAGCTCTGCGCTAGTAACTGTGCAACTGAAATGGGTTAGGAGGAGGTCACTGACGTAATAGTGGAACGAACACTGGATTGAAAGAGTGCCTTAAGGAGTACACTTTTGCTTTTTAGCAAATAACTATTGTGACTTTGTTGAAAAACTCGGGATTTGGTCCTCCTTTTTTCTCTAAAATAGGCCACTTTTATTTTGTTAAAATAAATCTTACTAACCTGTAAATGAAGGACCGTATTCACATAGTGTCCTCAAAATATGATGCTTCTCACAAATTGGTACTGCTTTTTTGGTGGAAAATTCTTAAATGAAGGTGTCTTCTTTCAGTCTGGCCGGGACCTTCAACAGTACCAGAGTCAGGCTAAGCAACTCTTTCGAAAGTTGAATGAACAGTCCCCTACCAGATGCACCTTGGAAGCTGGTGCCATGACTTTTCAGTGAGTATAGTCCTGATTTCTTTGTGATTATTTAAATATGAAATACAGTAAATACAAGTAACACCTGATAAGAATGGTAACTTTTTTAAAAGTAAAGGTAACTTTAAAAATACAGTCGCTCCATGGAAGCAATTTTCCTGGCTCTAATTCTGCAAAACTGAAATTTTGGTTTCTTTATTCAATTTCCATACAATAATTCAACCTGTTATCCTGTGTCTAGTAAATGTTATACATATCATGCAGTAATAGGTAACTTTTGCTTTGGGAGCTTCTTGGAGCCAGACACATGTAGGTTAGTACCCTTGCTCAAACATTTACTGACAATGTAACCTTGAGCAACTCACATGTACTTCTCTGGGCCTCAGTTTCCTCTATAAAATAGGGAATCATAGTTCTGTGAGGATTATGAGAGAATCCATGTATATCACTTAACATCTTGTCTGGCACATAGAGAATAGTCAATAAGTGTTAGTTATTATTTAGAAAAAAGAAAATTATAAAAGATAATTTAAGGGCATCTAATCAGTGGTTATAGACAATGCATACAGCTGAGAGAGGGATCAAAGCGACTTTATTGGATTTCAAATTATCTACAAATAATTAGTATTAAATGTTTAATACATGTCAAGTTTGAAGGTGATAAAACAGGAAGGATTAAACAAGAAAAGAGAGGGCAAGAAGATCAGGTGAAAATAAAAAAGAATAAGCTAAATAATCCTTACTATGTTAGGAACGCAGATACTAAGATAATATAGACCTGGGAAGAACCTGCTCTGTTTAACTCAAACAAACAAACCCTCTACTCATCAAGAACAAGCAAACAAGTATAAAGAATCAAAACCAAAACAAAACCCGGGCCTATTGGTTAAGAAAGTAGTGAATATTAAGTTTTGTAAGGTATTTCAACATCAAAAAATATTAGAGGCACTTCATTATATAGTATTTTTATCTCTACCATGCGTTAGGAACAAAAAAGATGTAGGAAAGATCTCATGGAATTGAAAAGAGATTTTCTTCTGCTTGGTTCTTTATAATCTCATCTCTTCCTTTATTTCCATCCAAGAACTATTTATTAAAGATTTATTCTTTGCCAGACAGTGTATTAAGTCTTGCCTGTAATGTTTTAGCTTATCCTCTTATTAGCAGAGAGAGACACATACACAAACAACTATACTGTAATACCTTAGGACAAGAAGAGCTGTAGAGCAGAGAGAAAGAAGCAATAAATTCCCATTTATAGAGAGTAAGTTTCAGGAAAGGGGAAAGAGGGAGGGAGAATAGAGAGAAATTTCACAGAAAAAATTATAGTAGAATTGAGCATAGGAAAATGAACAAGGTTTCTCCAGGTACATAAAAGAATATTATAGTTAGAAAAAAACAATATAAGCGGAAGTCCACGAGCATGTGAAAGAACCTAGCTTATTGGAGAACAACATGTTGTTTGGTGTGTTGGGATATATGGGATATATGATGGAAAGCAGCCTACACTTGTTTTGGAGGGCTCCGAATACTATACCAAGGTGTATGATTTTATTTTATAGGTATTAGGGAACCTCTAGAGTTTTTAAGCAATATCATATTTACTTTTTAGGAATAAAGCTAGTGGTTTAGAAGATGGTCTAGACTGAAGGCAAGGGGACTGGTTAATTTAGGTGCCCAAGCAAGAAATAGGACAGCAGTATTATTGTTATTGTTATTATTGTTGTTGTTATTATTATTATTTTAAAGGTCATGAGAGATCATATAATATAATAGGCTATAAACTATGCTCTGTGGAGTCATAAGATGCCTTAGGAGCCACATAGAAAGGACAGGGGTGGGGGTATGTGTAATGCTTTGGGCCCTTAAACTCCTACTTAAGCTAAAGAACTTCTGATTTTATTTTCTGTACATATTAGTCTTCTGGATATAATTTTTGCTGAAATAAAGAGTACTATGGCTAAAAAGTTTGAATACCACTGAGTAACCTAACCTCTTTCCAAAACTATCTCAGACATGTAGTCATATAGCCTCTTCCAGACTGCCAGGGAGCTCACTCTCACAAGAGGAGTCAGTTCTGTTATTGAACAATTTGCAGTCAATACAGAGTTCTCCTACCCTGGAAATTCGGGAATATTATTAGTCCTGAGATTATTTTCTGTACCCAGTAAATATTGTGACATTAACTTCCAACTTTTAAGTATCCACAAAAATTTCCAGTTCCACTATTTTTCTTACAGCTGGAAGAAATTTAAATGTGTATATACTTGTTTACCACACATAATCAAAGGGTAGATGGAGTCACAACTCCGAGTTTTCAAGAAGAAGTCTTAGGTATTAAGATATTTTAGTTGAAGAATTATGTAATGAATAAATATGTCTAAATATTCCTTTTGGAATATACTTCTAATAATGGGAAGATGTTTGCTTTCTGATTCCAGTGATTTGTGGTTTGAAATTGACTTTCTGATTTAGTTAGCCTGAAAGGGCTTGGGCTAGAATATTTTCAAAAGTTTGTATAGGGAATTCCCTGGCGGTCCAGTGGCTAAGACTCCACACTTTCACTGCCAAGGGCCCAGGTTCAATCCCTGGATGGGGAACTAAGATCTCACAAGCTGTGTGGCATGGCCAAAAAAAAAAAAAAAGGTTTGTATGGCACTGAGAGTCTATTTCAGATTGTTGGAGGTATTGTTAATCTACAAACAACTTTTTCTTGCTTTTTTTTTGTCTCTGCAGCTACATTATTGAACAGGGGGTGTGTTATTTGGTTCTGTGTGAAGCTGCCTTCCCTAAAAAGTTGGCTTTTGCCTACCTAGAAGATTTACATTCAGAGTTTGATGAACAGCATGGGAAGAAGGTGCCAACTGTGTCTAGACCCTATTCCTTTATTGAGTTCGGTAAGTTTTTGCGCCTCACCTCTCTATCAAGGGAGTAGTCGATATGCAGAAGCTATTGATATAATTTTGACACTTTTTTTTTTTATGCTTACCTACTGAAGTTTTGGATTTTCCCTGCTAGTCCATGTCTTTTGTCCTTTTGAATGAATGAGGCTTCCTTCTCATAAGTAATTTTCTCTGGTCTTTTGATTTTTTCCTCATAGAACTTGTTGCCCTTTGCTCTTTTTTGTTATTTAGTTTGATTCTTCATTAGGATGAAAAACTGTGTCTGAAGATCTAGATTGACATGTAATAACTGAGTTCTTTTTTCCCCCAACCCAACCTCCTCACCTCCCCCGCCACACACACACTCACATACTCATAGTGAGACTCATTTTATGGAAATCAGAATTTGGAAATCAGAAGGAATGGTGAACGAGATCCTCTAATTTAAGTACTAGAGGATATATGGTATTGGGGCATAACATTTACTACATGCAGAAGTAGTGAGCATGGGTGTACATATTTGTATAAGAATTATAGAAAGACTCATTACTGTTCAGATCTGGTAAAGTATCTGATGGCAATAGATCAAAGGAAATGGCCTTTAAGTAGAGGAAGTGAGAACAAGTATGATTAGACTACATCACTGACATTTTTAGTTAAAAAAGAAATTGGTTTACTATCTCTGAATTTCTGAAGTATTTCGAGTTTGCTAGATAAATGGGTCCTCTTGCTTTTTAGAAATAAAGAAATCTAGCAAAGCATTCCAGTGTTTCAAAACTATAAACTCTCCAAGTGCTAATTTTTGTAATGTCTGGTTTTGCAACTTTTATTTTTGTAGACAATAGCAGTTCAGTAAACCCAATAAAAAAATAAGACTGCTGTATCAAGGTCACACAGGAAATAGTTGGTATACTCAAATTAGCTTAAAGGATTTATATACAGAGATATGAATGGGTTATAGATGAACTGTAAGGTACTGTAACCTGAGACCAGTAGCATGGTAATTGTTATCATCCCTAAGCCTGAATGGGTAAGAGAAAGCAGTTTCTGGAACTAAGAAGGAGAAAATTTATGGAAAAGGCCCATTTGAGAGTTGCAGTAACTTTTGGTGCAGGTATACTGCCAGCCCAAGATGACTTCTCAGGGAGGAGCTAGGGGAATAAATACTTTGACATCACTATCCACTCCCCTTCTTCCGTACTCTTGGGGCTCCCCCATTGGCTGAACCTAACCGGAACCTAGAGGGCAAGGAACCCATTGATGTAATCCATGCAGGTCAGCTTCCTGTAGGCAGAAAGCAGGCCCAGAAGAGTGGAGAGGAGATCTAGAGGCAAATGAAGTGTATCAAGCATGCACATCTTAAGATTTTTTCCAAAAGTTGAAAATAGAATCTTTAATAATCATTCTTTTCATAGTTTTGCGTTATATAGACATTGGCAAAAATGAACGAGCCTGCAGTTTTGTAGTAGTATTTTGGGAAATGCCTGTCCCGTTGATACTCATTCAAGAGCTTGGTTAATCACGAACAGTTGCAGATCCAGGACGAAACTCAGAATTTACTCTTTCCTACTTCTTTGATGGACATGAAAGAAGTTGTTAACAGTCACTTTTCTTCATCATTCTAGATACCTACATTCAGAAAACCAAGAAGCTTTATATTGACAGTCGTGCTCGGAGAAACCTAGGCTCCATCAACACTGAATTGCAAGATGTGCAGAGGATCATGGTGGCCAATATTGAAGAAGTGCTACAACGGGGAGAAGCACTCTCAGGTCTCTAAAAGCAGTATGAGTCTTATGAATAAGTGGCTCTTATTCCATAGGCAAGGATAGCTTATTTGGGAGTACCTTTTATGCTGTCAGATTCTATCTAGTACTGTTAAGAATTCATCTTTCAAAGAGCTTCCAATATATATGTTTCTTCCTAGTGTGGTTAGTTTCTATTGAGTTGGAACAATGTAGTCTCATTCCATATCAGAAGTGATTACTGTTTCCAAGATACTTACAAAATTAAATCAATATTTACAGGAACACATAAGTTAAGGGAAATGAAAAGAAGAACGAGAGGAAATTGTCAAAGATTTATTGCAGTAGTTTCCTGAGTAGCCACTTTGGGAGACTTTACTGCTGCCAAATCAAATGTTATAAAATGCTATTTTCATCAAGGCATTCCTCTGCTGAAAAACTTTTAAAACCTGTGACTGCAAGATAAGGTCTAGTCTCATCTCAACTTACTTTTCATTCATTCAGTCATTATTAATTGAGTACTTGTAATGTGCAAGGCACTGTGTTCTCTATAATGGAAGATAAGGAGATTGCAAACGTCTCTCATTCTCCCTAGTTCACAAATATTCTGCCTCAGCCAGGTCAGTGTCCTTATCATTCTGGACCTTCTTTAGGATCTAGATAAGAACTGCCTCTTCAAAGAAGCCTTACCTGATCCTCATATCCCACAATGCATTAATCTCTTTTGTCCTTCAAATTCTTAAAGCACTTACATATGTAATGTTTTTTAGCACATAATGTGTTATGTGTATGTGTGTGTACTAATTTACCTAAAAATATATATGTTTACCTAATGCTTAAATGTTACCTAAGTGTTTAATGTGAGCATATACTTTTTAAAAGTAGTATGTATGTGTTTCATATCTATTTCATATACTTCTTTTATTTCTTTCACAGTAATCATCACAAGTAGTTACCTTAATGTGTATTTTTTGAATTCAGCCTTGTTACATATTCATGAATAATGGGTTTTCCTTTATTATGAATTGCAGATTTTAACCTTTATGTTTGTAGTCAGCAGTTGTCCCAGCATATAGCTTCAAACTCTTTAAACATCAAATTTTGGATGAGTGAGTCTGTGTAAATTTTCATCATTACAGACTCACAGGTTCTACTTGGGATAAAGTAAACCAGCACAGGAATTTTTCTTAAATCCAAAATGTATATACTGGTCAATTTATCAAAAGTGTAACAGATTTTCTTCTAGTGCTCTGCTGATTGCTACAAAGCTGATATGCTGATTAAAAAAGAAGTACAGTTCTACCCTTAAATAACTTCATGTGATTGGGAAGATAAGAAAGATTGTCACAGAGTAATTTATAGATAGTATAAGGGAACAAACATCAATTGAACACTTACATTGTGCTAGGCAATATGGTAGGGGGACTTTACATATATCTTATTTATTCTTTAGAGTAATCCCATGTGAAGTGGGTGGTATCAAACCAGTTTCACAGATAAAGAAGGAAAGACTCAGAAAAGTAGCTTACTATAAAAGTTACACTGCTAGTACCTGGCAGAATTTGTTGGCTTATGGAGTCCTTGTCCATCTTCAGTGAATGACAGTTTTAAATCATTATATAGAGATCTATAGACAATAAGAGCTATAAAAATGTAGAAGGAAGTAGATTAATGAACAGGAAAGATTTCTTGAGTTTTGATAGATCAGGAAGGAGTGAAGAGTGGTGTTTTAAGAGGAAGAAAAAGCATATGCTGAACAGAGCATATATGAAGACAGTGGAAAGATTAGCCCACCTCAAAAAATGTTTTCTTCCTCTTTAAGCTGTATAATAAGAGTCCATCTTTTATGCCTTTTTCTCTTTCTAAGTTTTAAAGTTTTAGAGCTAATCAGCTTTGCATTTATGACCCAAGAATAGTTCCTGTGGGTTCTTCTAGCAAGATCAAATTATGCCCTTTTTACTGCCTAAATATACCTGTTTCTTTTAAGCCATAGGTTTTATTTTTTATTCAAAGGTGTCACCCTATTAGACTGTAAATTCCACAAATATAGGGATCATGTATGTTTTGATCATAATTGTATCCTCTAGCACTTCTCATGGTGCCCATAACATGAATATTTGCTAAATGACTTCTCCAAGCAACAGCTTTGTCTTTATGATACTACGTGTTTCCAAATGTTCCAGTGTAAAGGAATTCTCTTAACTATTAATTATTTCATATGACCTAATATTTATTTCTTTGCCCAGTTATTCTCAGCAGATTTAGGTTCATGTAGCAAATATTTATTTATTGATTTTTCACTGTATTTTTCACTGACTGTATGCCAGATCATGTTCTAGGCACTGGGAATATAGTAATAAACACAGTAGTAGTTAAAAACCTCTGTCCAGTGGATTGTACATTCTAGTAGACTGGCTGGAAAGATTCCTTGCAGCATTGTCATGGCTATTTCTCATCCCTTAACTGTTTTTTTACACTAGGTGCTTTTCTTACAGGACAAGTTCTAATTTGGAAATGGCTGGCATGCCTGTGTTATTAAGTAATGCCACATTTCTCAATCAAAACCAGTCTCTATTAAGCAACTCCAAATATTCCAAAAGCATTCTCCAAGGAAGAACAAATAAATTCAGATTGCAATATAGTTTTTCAAAATTTTAAAAAAGTAAAAATTTATTAGAATTTATTTATGCCAAACAGAGAGTTTGTTTTTATTATTAAAAATATGCCGTATATTTTAAGCCCAGTCTAGCTTGTGTGTATCTGACTATTTCTCTAAGTGCTCAGTTAACAATTAAAAGAAGATACTGACATTACAAATGTCCTTATAGGAAAAAAGAAAAACTTTGCCTAAGATTCTAAAAAGCTTAATTTAGTAGATATTGGTGGTTTTCTAGCACCTGTGATTGTATTTTCATTATAATACAGCTTTCCTATATCTGTTAAAATATAATTTCTGATAGCTTTATCTTCATAATAATAGTCTTTACTATGTGGAAAGTCTTAGAAATTTGGTAGCAGTCACCATTGAGATATAGCTTAATACTCAGTGTCTGGTTCTTTGAATTTTCTGGTTACCTGCATCTTTTATCTTACCTGGATTATCATTTGTCAAAATATGAGCGAATATGATTTAGACCATTAAGAGATTATGAAGATAGTTACGGTCAGCTAACATTTGTCAAGTGTTTACTGTATGTAGGCATTGTGCTCACTTTACAGGCATCCTATGATATGTTTATTGTTACTATATAATCCCTATTTTTATAGACAAAAGAAGCTGGGTCTTAGAGAGGCTGAGTTGACCACTACCACATGACTGGTACAGCTGAGATTTGAACCAGGGTCTGAGGCCAGAGCCTGCATACAGTCTCAAGAATTTGAACATAAATTGATCTGATAATTTTAAAATGCATTGTAGATTTTACAGTGCTTCAGGATCATGAGTTAATCAGTGTATGCAACCTTACCCTTAAAATAAAAATGATAATTTAAGCTTCATGGTTTGAAATAGTGCCACTGATTTTGGTTATTTTTATGTCTTAATACATTTGATAAAATACTTTAAGGGACTAATTGATGTTATCCTTTTTTCTTTTTTGACAGCATTGGATTCGAAGGCTAACAATTTGTCCAGTCTGTCCAAGAAATACCGCCAGGATGCGAAGTACTTGAACATGCGTTCCACTTACGCCAAACTTGCAGCAGTAGCTGTATTTTTCATCATGTTAATAGTGTATGTGAGATTCTGGTGGCTCTAAAGTAGTGAATCCAGTCACTGGCAAGGGAGAACCTAGAACCCAGCAGGTGTATGTTTTCAGGAAGCTGAGCTCACAGAGATGCGTATTAGAATCCAAGTGGAACTTCTGCCTCTAAAGACCTTGCAAGGAAAGACATGTCCTGAAAATGAAAGATTACGCCTCATTTAATGAAGCTTAGCCCTATGTAGAAAGTATCTTTTGGGGGCAGAGGCTTTCTCTGGGTGCTAAGCCATATATGTTAGGGAACAGTAGATTGTTTTATTTGTTTTTTTCCCTCCCAGTATTTTACATTTTTAAAACAGCACTGACTGGGCATTCTCATCTCTAATGGAGCCGTCAGTGAGATTTGGCTTAACCAACCTGTGCTAGCAACAGTCTGAAATCCCTTCAGAGAAGGCAGCCCTTTGGAAAGTTTTTGGACTCTGTTTAATCAACATTCCGTTTGTTGGTGACACTTGTGATTTTTCAGGAATCTGAGTTGTTGAAGGCCTTTTAAACAAGACTCCAGTATGTGAAGGTTAATTGCTGTGCTGCAAGAGATCCTGTCTATTGGCCCCTGTAGGAAGTTAACCTTTGTTGTTTCCCATTTATGATGTTTTGCTTATTGCACAATTGCTTTAGGGTTAAATGAATTATATTGATGCCTTGAAATTATAGCACTCCGTGATTAAGAAGCTAAAATGTTTTCTGTCATTTACTCCTTAAAAGACTTAAATGTTTTGTTTGGGACATTCTTAATTTTATTTTTCCGCATCTGGTTTATATTAATCTAAGAGTGAATGTAGCATACTGGTAGCCAGAGGCCCCTTACTTAGTGACAAAGAGAGGCCGGCTCATGACTGCAGCTTTGTCCTGCCCCTTTCTCACTTTTTCTCCACTACGATTTTCCCCACTCTTCCTCCTGCCACAATTTGCTAACATTTTTTAAATTCCTCTATGTCCAGTAGTTTCATGTCCCTCAGGATATCCTCAAATTTCAAAATGGAAAATATTCAGTTGCGTAGTTAATTAAATTGAAATTTTTCAGAGCAACTACTCAAACTACTAAATACATTTATCTGAGAAAATCTGAGAGCACCTTGTATCTGCTTCAGTTATGTAATTCTCTGAGAATGTTCTAGAAATAGGTAACTCATTTACAGTAGCTTCTATTAACAAATAAAAGTACCTATGATTTTTCCCTTTTTTGCTCAGGGATAATGGGGATTTCCTTTTACCTTCTGAGGTAGAATTTTTTAAATGGGGAGAATAGGCCTTTTAAATATTGTCACAAGGGTCTACAATATAACCTATAATTCCTACACATACTGCAAACATTTCTTTAAATTGTACAGGAAAATGAGCCTACTTCTTAAAATCTTTGGAAAGAACTTTAACCAGTAAGCAATTTTATAACTCAGGATCATCAAACCTACTGTTCTGATTCCTGATAGAGAAAAAAAATTATATTTCTTTAAAACAAGGCAAGGAGAAATGCTTATTTTATTCCTGATAATTTACAGAACTAGAATAAAATTTTTTTCTTTCCATTTTGGACCTATGTCTGCCAATTGGAGTTTTGTGCATGAAATAAGAAGTTACTTTTTATAGAGAATAAGTGCTTTGAAGTCCCTGAAAGGCTCATCCTAAGTAATGATATTGGTAATAAAAGCCTTTGAAAGGCTGAAAACCTAAGTAGTGGTACCATAGCATTTGGTACTTCTGTAGGAGTGGAGAGTGGCAGCTCGTTGAGAGTTGCATGCTGCAACCAAGTAGTCAGCAATGAAATAAATACTTCTAGAATGTTCCCTTTAGTGTGAAGTTTTGTTATCTAGTTAATTTACGTGCACATCTTCTTCTATAGGTACACTTCTACCTAAACTCAGTGGGTTCATTAAAAAATGAGTTGGGGTGGGGGATGATAAACAAAGGGATAAGAAAGTAGTTTAAGATTATGATGGTAGGAATTGAGAGAACAGGACTGTCATGATATGACTCCTGCTTCTGTTCTTTATTGGAGGAAGTGGGAAGATCTGACTAGATAAAATGAACCAGAAACCAAACAGGTATCTAAAATAGAATGTGATAAATACTGTTCAGGGTTATCGGGGGCACATTAAAAAAGGACACCTAATTTACTGTGGAAAGGGGTGTGGTAAGAGAAGGAGAGTGGGATTTCCCAGACGGAGTCAATGGCTTGTGCAGAGTCATGAGTTAAAAGAGTGAGGCCCATTTGGGGGATCATATAGCTTGGTTCAACTTAACTCATAGGGTAATGTAGGCAACTGAGACTTGAGGAAGAAGAAGTAGATGGTACACTGTCATGCAAGTCAATCAGACTATACTAACATCAGTGGCAAGAGATGGCATCAGATTTATAACTTCAAATGATCATTCTGGCCATGCTATAAAAGATAGAGAGGAATAAGCCTGAAAGTAGGGAGATGAAACTAAGGAGCCATCAGAGTAGAATGAGACATAGACAGGTTTCAAGTGATTTTCAAGAAAGGAATAATCCTACATTCTGAAATATTTACACAATGCTTTCTTTGTTAGGAGCTTATTTTAATACTCATGTTGACATTTTGAAGTAAATACTGTTCACACCATGTGAATGAAGAAACTTTACTGCACTGAGGCACAGAAGAGTTGAGTAATTTATCCAAAGATGCAGAGCTAGCAAGTGACGGAGCTAAGATTTGAACCTAGACAGTTTGACTCCAGAGTCTGTGCTTTTCTCCATCATACTATACCACCAAGAGGTCAAATCAAACAAGTACCACAAAATGTATTTTGAATTTAACAATTAGGAGCGTAATCATACAAGCAGAGTAATTCCAGAGCAGTAGAGACACAAGTCAGATTGCAGTGGGTTGAGGATTGTGTGAACCACTAGGAAGTAAAGACGTTGAACTACTCTTTAGAAATAGCTTTTTTGGTTATGGCGCTGAACTTCATAACATGTTTTAATTAAGAAATCTCACAAGTGTTAACATAGCAATATTTGGCACATTGTACATACATCTGTTCATTTAAATAACTGGTTCTTAAGCTTTTTGGAAAACCTTTGAAAATCTGGTGAAATGTATGTGCCTTTACCCCAGAACAATGTTCATGTGTACATGTATACCAAGTATCACATACTATGCCAGGGTTTTCAAGAACTCTACAAAGCCTGTTCATCACCTGTGGTCCATGATCCCCCAGCTAAGAACTCCAAATATAGAGGATGTGGAACTCAAAGGAAAGAATCCAGAAACCTTGAAAACTGTACAGCTGAGGTGAACTAGAAAAATTCTACAGTTGGAACTAACTTTGTGGATGAGATTCATTCTTAAAAAATTGCATAAAAAAATTCTTTCAGGGCTTCCCTGGTGGTGCAGTGGTTGAGAATCTGCCTGCCGATGCAGGGGACACACGTTCGTGCCCCTGTCCGGGTAGATCCCACATGCTGCGGAGCGGCTGGGCGCGTGGGCCATGGCCGCTGAGCCTGCGTGTCTGGAGCCTGTGCTTCACAACGGGAGAGACCATAGCGGTGAGAGGCCCGCGTACCGCAAAAAAAAAAAAAAAAAAAAAAAAAAAAAAAAATTAAATATTTTTGGATCTTGTTCTACAGAAAAAAAATATTTGGTCCAGTTCCTCAAAATCAAAATCAAGGATCTTAATTTTTTTATTTCTACTTTTATCAGTAGGAAGTCTTGCAAAAGCAAGTTAAGAAGGCAAATGGATAATCATTTCTTCATACATAGTATTTAATAATACATGTATGAGAAAACATCTCAATTTAAATTCCCATCTTATTGGGAGTTTTCATGACCTAAGAGTTTGAATATTGGTGGACACACAATTAAGGCTTTTAGTTAGTGTATTTAGCAGAACGGACTGAGCCCCACCTGGTTGTCTTTTTAGACAGCTCAGCAAAAAGGCAAAGAGCAGTGGTTGTAAAGATGCTACTACTGTAAATGCACATTAACTAATTGCACCAAATAAATAGCTTGTACTTTTTAAAAGTCCCAAAGAAAAATTTGTAACATGTGTGACATAGTTTGAGGTAGAAGGGGCAAATTGAGTCTCACATCCTATTAATCATTACAGACAGGGTTGACCCAACAGTATAAAACTGTCTTGAGCAATTTAATCACTCCATTCTAATAAAGTTTATTTCAAGTGCTGTAATTGAATCCATGTCCTAGATTAGAAAAATTGTTGGAAATTTGACTTCCGTATACTAATCAAAACTGGACTAACCTTCTATAACCTTCATTAATTGAGCATATGTGTTAGTCATTTTTCATGTATTATTACAGTCCTCATAACCGTTTTCCCAGCTTGCCCAAGCAAGTTGAAGTACTTGGGTTCAAATCCAGGACTGCTAGACACCCAACCACTACATATACTGTTTATTCCTAAATTATGATATAGAAGTGTTTGTCCTAAGCACTATTTCACTTTGTCCTGCCAAGTTATTTGTTTTTGTCTTTTTTTGGAAAAGTTTGGCTTTTTAAAAATACAATTTCATTTTATTATTTCCATCTCTTTTTCATTTACTTATCTGTCATTTCTCCCTTTATTTTTTAATATTTTTTGCTCTCGGGTTCTTGTTTGCCTTTTCTCATTCTTGGCTTGTAACACTTTTTTTTTTTTTTTTTTTTTGCGGTACGCGAGGCTCTCACTGTTGTGGCCTCTCCCATTGCGGAGCACAGGCTCCAGACGCGCAGGCTCAGCGGCCATGGCTCACGGGCCCAGCTGCTCCGCAGCACGTGGGATCTTCCCAGACCGGGGCACGAACCCGTGTCCCCTGCATCGGCAGGCAGACTCTCAACCACTGCGCCACCAGGGAAGCCCTTGTAACACATTTTTTAAAAACTTTATTTCCTATTGGAGTACAGTTGATTAACAATGTTGTGTTAGTTTCAGGTGTACCACAAAGTGATTTGGTTATACATGTACATGTATCTATTCTTTTTCAAATTCTTCTACCAATTAGGTAGTTACAGAATATTGAGCAGAGTTCATGTGCTATATAGTAGGTTCCCATTGGTCATCCATTTTAAACATAACGGTGTGTACATGGCAATCCCAAACTCCCTAACTATCCCTCCCCGCCACACACCCTACTCCCCTGGTAACCATGTTCTCTAAGTCTGTGAATCTGTTTCTGTTTTGTACATAAGTTCCTTTTATCATTTTTTTTTAGATTCTGCATATATATGTGATATCATACGATATTTCTCTTTCTCTGTCTGACTTGCTTCACTCAGTATGACAATCTCTAGGTCCATCCATGTTGCTGCATATGGCATTATTTCAGTCTTTTTAAGAGCTGAGTAATATTCCATTGTATATATGTACCACATTTTCTTTATCCATTCTTCTGTTGATGGACATTTAGGTTGCTTCCATGTCTTGGCTATTGTGAACAGTGCTGCAATGAACATTGGGGCGCATGTATCCTTTCAGACTATGTTTTTCTCTGGGTATATGCCCAAGAGTGGTAATGCAGGATCATATGGTAGCTCTATTTTTAGTTTCTTAAGGAACCTCCATACTGTTCTCCATAGTGGCTGCACCAATTTACATTCCCACCAACAGTGTAGGAGGGTTCCCTTCTCTCCACACCCTCCAGCATTTATTGTTTGTGGATTTTTTGATAATAGCCATTCTGACTGGTGTGAGTTGATATCTCATTGTAGTTTTGATTTGCATTTCTCTAATAATTAGTGATGTTGAACATCTTTTCATGTGCCTCTTGGCCATCTGTATGTCTTCTTTGGAGAAATGTCTATTTAGGTCTTCTGCCCATTTTTTTTTAAATTAATTATTTTTGGCTGCATTGGGTCTTTGTTGTTGCGTGCAGGCTTTCTCTAGTTGCAGAGAGCAGGGGCTACTCTTCATGGCAGTGTGCGGGCTTCTCATTGCGGTGGCTTCTCTTGTTGCAGAGCCCAGGCTCTAGGTGCACGGGCTTCAGTAGTTGTGGCTTGTGGGCTCTAGAGCACAGGCTCAGTAGTTGTGGTACATGGGTTTAGTTGCTCCATGGCATGTGGGGTCTTTCTGAACCAGTGCTCGAACCCATGTCCCCTGCATTGGCAGGTGGATTCTTAACCACTGTGCCACCAGGGAAGCCCTTCTGCCCATTTTTTGATTGGGTTGTTTGTTTGGATGATATTAAGCCTCATGAGCTGTTTGTAAATTTTGGAGACTAATCCCTTGTCACATCATTTGCAAATATTTTCTCCCATTCTGCGGGTTGTCTTTTCATTTTGTTTATGGTTTCCTTTGCTATGCAAAAGATTTTGAGTTTAATTAGGTCCCATTTGTTTATTTTTGTTTTTATTTCCATTACTCTGGGAGACAGATCGAAAAAGATATTGCTGCAATTTATGTCACAGAGTGTTCTGTCTATGTTTTCCTCTAGGAGTTTTATAGTGTCCAGTCTCACATTTAGGTTTTTAATCCATTTTGAATTTATATTTGTGTATGGTGTTAGAGAATGTTCTGATTTCATTTTTTTTACATGTAGCTGTCCATTTATTGAAGAGTCTGTCTTTCCTTCATTGCATATCCTTGCCTCCTTTGTCATAGATTAATTGACCATAGGTGCGTAGGTTTACTTCTGGGCTTTCTATCCTGTTCCATTGATCTATATTTCTGTTTTAGAGCCAGTATCATACTGTTTTGATGACTATAGCTTTGTAGTGTAGTCTGAAGTCAGGGCACCTGATTGCTTTGGCTATTCGGGTTCTCTTGTGTCTCCATACAAATTTTAAGATTTTTTTTGTTCTAGTTCTGTGAAAAATGCCATGGGTAATTTGATAGGGATTGCATTGAATCTGTAGATTGCCTTGGGTAGTATAGTCATTTTGAGAATATTGATTCTTCCAATCCAAGAACATGGTATATCTTTCCATTTGTTTGTGTCATCTTCGATTTCTTTCATCAGCATTTTATAGTTTTTGGAGTACAGGTCTTTTACCTCCTTAGGTAGGTTTATTCCTAGATATTTTATTATTTTTGATGTGATGATAAATGGGATTATTTCTTGAATTTCTCTTTCTGATCTTTTGTTGTTAATGTATAGGAATGCAACAAATTTCTGTTTGTTAATTTTGTAACCTGCAACTTTACCAAATTCATTGATGAGATCTAGTAGTTTTCTAGTAACATCTTTAGGATTTTCTATGTATAGTATCATGTCATCTGCAAACAGTGAGTTTAACTTCTTTTCCAGTTGGGATTCCTTTTATTTATTTTTCTTCTCTGATTGCTGTACCTAGGACATCTAAAACTATGTTGAATAAAGTGGCGAGAGTGGACATCCTTGTCTTCCTGATCTTAGAGGAAATGCTTGAAGATTTTCACCATTGAGTATGATGTTAGCTGTAGGTTTGTTGTATATGGCCTTTATCATGTTGAGGTATGTTCCCTCTATACCCACTTTTTGGAGAGTTTTTATCATGAATGGGTGTTGAATTTTGTCAAAAGCTTTTCCTGCATCTATTGAGATGATCATATTGTTTTTATTCTTCAATTTGTTGATGTGGTGTATCACAGTGATTGATTTGCAGATATTGAAAAATCCTTGCATCCATGGGATAAATCCCACTTGATCATGGTGTATGATCCTTTTACTGTATTGTTGGATTCAGATTGCTAGTATTTTGTTGAGGATTTTTGCATCTATGTTCATCAGTGATATTGGCCTGTAATTTTATTTTTTGTGGTGTCTGTCTGGTTTTGGTATCAGGGTGATGGTGGCCTCATAGAATGACTTTGGGAGGTTTCCTTCCTCTGCAATTTTTGGAAATGTTTCAGAAGGACAGGTGTTAACTCTTCTCTAAATGTTTGATACAATTCACCTGTGAAGCCACCTGGTCCTGGACTTTTGTTTCTTGGAGTTTTTAAATCACAGTTTCAATTTCATTACTTGTGATTGGTCTGTTCATATTTTCTATTTCTCCCTGGTTCAGTCTTGGGAGATTGTACCTTTCTAAGAATTTGTCCATTTCTTCCAGGTTGTCCATTTTATTGGCATACAGTTGCTTGTAGTAGTCTCTTATGATCCTTTGTATTTCTGTGGTGTCAGTAGTAACTTCTCCTTTTTCATTTCTAATTTTATTGATTTGAGTCCTCTCCCTTTTTTTTTCTTGATGAGTCTGGCTAAAGGTTTATAAATTTTGTTTATCTTCTCAGAGAACAAGCTTTTAGTTTCATTGATCTTTGCTATTGTTTTTTTTTTAATTGGGTGCTGTCTCAATTATCCTTTATTTGTAGTTTACCTTGAATTACTCTGGTAACCTATTGAGGTTTTTTTTTTTTTTTTCCTCCAATTCGCGCTGTCTCGGCGCACGTATGTGTCACCAGCTCTTTTTTTTTTTTTTTTTTTTTAAATTTATGACTGTGTTGGGTCTTCGTTTCTGTGCGAGGGCTTTCTCTAGTTGCGGCAAGTGGGGGCCACTCCTCATCGTGGTGCGCGGGCCTCTCACTATCGCGGCCTCTCTTGTTGCGGAGCACAGGCTCCAGATGCGCAGGCTCAGTAATTGTGGCTCACGGGGCCAGCTGCTCCGTGGCATGTGGGATCCTCCCAGACCAGGGCTCGAACCTGTATGTCCTGCATTGGCAGGCGGACTCTCAACCACTGCGCCACCAGGGAAGCCCCTTTGCTATTGTTTTATTCATCTCTATTTCATTTATTTCTGCTCTGGTCTTTATGATTTTCCTTCCTCCTACTAACTTTAGGTTTTGCTTGTTCTTCTTTCTCTAGTTGCTTTTGGTGTAAGGTTAGGTTGTTTATTTGAGATTTTTCTTGTTTCCTAAGGTAAGATTGTATTGCTATAAACTTCCCTCTTAGAATTGCTTTTGCTGCATCCCATAGGTTTTGGATCATTATGCTTTCATTTTCATTTGTCTCTAGGTATTTTTTGATTTCCTCTTTGATTTCTTCAGTGATCCATTGGTTGTTTAGTAGCATATTGTTTAGCCTCCGCGTGTTTGTGATTTTACAGTTTTTTTTTCTTGTAGTTTATTTCTAATCTCATAGCGTTGTGGTAGGAAAAGATGCCTGATATGATTTCAATTTTCTTAAATTTACTGAGTCTCACTTTGTGGCCCAGCATGTAGTCAGTCCTGGAGGATGTTCCATGTACACATGAGAAGAATGTGTATTTTTCTGCATTTGGATGGAAGGCTTTGTAAATATCAATTACATCCCTCTGGTCTAATGTGTCATTTAAGGCTTGTATTTCATTATTAATTTTCTGTATGTATGGTCTATCCATTGGTGTAAGTGGAGTGTTAAACTCCCCCACTATTATTGTGTTACTTTTGATTTCCCCTGCTATGGCTGTTAGCATTTGCCTTATATAATGAGGTGCTCCTACGTTGGGTGCATATATATTTAAAATTGTTATATCTTCTTCTTGGATTGATCCCTTGATCATTATGTAGTGTCCTTCTTTGTCTCTTATAACAGTCTTTATTTTGAAGTCTGTTTTCTCTGATCTGAGTATTGCTACTCCAACTTTCTTTGGATCTACATTTGCATGGAATACATTTTTCCATCCCCTCATTTTCAGTCTGTATGTGTCCTGAGGTCTGAAGTGGGTCTCTAGGAGGCAGCATATATACAGGTCTTGTTTCTCTATCCATTCAGCCAGTCTGTGTCTTTTGCTTGGAGCATTTAATTCATTTACATTTAAGATAATTATTGATATGCAGGTTCCTATTGCCGTTTTCTTAATTGTTTTTGGTTTGTTTTTGGGTTTCTTTACATCTTTATTGGAGTATAATTGCTTTACAATTGTGTGTTAGTTTCTGCTTTATAACAAAGTGAATCAGTTATACATATATATATGTTCCCATATCTCTTCCCATTTGTGTCGCCCTTCCTCCCACCCTCCCTATCCCACCCCTCTAGGTGGTCACAAAGCACCAAGCTGATGTCCCTGTGCTATGCGGCTGCTTCCCACTAGCTATCTATTTTATGTTTGGTAGTGTATATATGTCCATGCCACTCTCTCATTTTGTCACAGCTTACCCTTCCCCCTCCCCATATCCTCAAGTCCATTCTCTAGTAGGTCTGTGTCTTTATTCCTGTCTTATCCCTAGGTTCTCCATGACATTTTTTTTTCTTAGATTCCATATATATGTGTTAGCATATGGTGCTTGTCTTTCTCTTTGTGACTTACTTCACTCTGTATGACAGACTCTGGGTCCATCCACCTCACTACAAAGAACTCAATTTCATTTCTTTTTATGGCTGAGTAATATACCATCGTATATATGTGCCACATCTTCTTTCTCCGTTCATCCGATGATGGACACTTAGGTTGTTTCCATCCCCTGGCTATTGTAAATAGAACTGCAATGAACATTTTGGTACATGACTCTTTTTGAATTATGGTTTTCTCAGGGTATATGCCCAGTAGTGAGATTGCTGGGTCATATGGTAGTTCTATTTTTAGATTTTTAAGGAACCTCCATACTGTTCTCCATAGTGGCTGTACCATTTCACATTCCCACCAGCAGTGCAAGAGGGTTCCCTTTTCCCCACACCCTCTCCAGCATTTATTATTTCTAGATTTTTTGATGATGGCCATTCTGACCAGTGTGAGATGATATCTCACTGTAGTTTTGATTTGCATTTCTCTAATGATTAATGATGTTGAGCATTCTTTCATGTGTTTGTTGGCCATCTGTATGTCTTCTTTGGAGAAATGTCTATTTAGGTCTTCTGCCCATTTTTGGATTGGGTTGTTTGTTTTTTTGATATTGAGCAGCATGAGGTGTTTGTAAATTTGAGAGATTAATTCTTTGTCAGTTGCTTCATTTGCAAATATTTTCTCCCATTCTGAGGGTTGTCTTTTGGTCTTGTTTATGTTTTTCTTTGCTGTGCAAAAGCTTTGAAGTTTCATTAGGTCCCATTTGTTTATTTTTGTTTTTCTTTCCATTTCTCTAGGAGGTGGGTCAAAAAGGATCTTGCTGTGATTTATGTCATGGAGTGTTCTGCCTATGTTTTCCTCTAAGAGTTTGATAGTGTCTGGCCTTATATTTAGGTCTTTAATCCACTTTGAGCTTATTTTTGTGTATGGTGTTAGGGAGTGTTCTAATCTCATACTTTTACATGTAGCTGTCCAGTTTCCCCAGCACCACTTATTGAAGAGGCTGTCCTTTCTCCACTGTATATTCCTGCCTCCTTTATCAAACATAAGGTGACCATATGTGCATGGGTTTATCTCTGGGCTTTCTATCCTGTTCCATTGACCTATCTTTCTGTTTTTGTGCCCGTACCATACTGTCTTGATTACTGTAGCTTTGTAGTATAGTCTGAAGTCAGGGAACCTGATTCCTCCAGCTCCCTTTTTCGTTCTCAAGATTGCTTTGGCTATGCGGGGTCTTTTGTGTTTCCATACAAATTGTGAAATTTTTTGTTCTAGTTCTGTGAAAAATGCCAGTGGTAGTTTGATAGGGATTGCATTGAATCTGTAGATTGCTTTGGGTAGTAGAGTCATTTTCACAATGTTGATTCTTCCAATCCAAAAACATGGTATATCTCTCCATCTATTTGTATCATCTTTAATTTCTTTCATCCCTCAGTGTCTTATAATTTTCATCAGTGTCTTTCATCAGTGTCTTATAATCAGTGTCTATCATCAGTGTCTTATAATTTTCTGCATACAGGTCTTTTGTCTCCTTAGGTAGGTTTATTCCTAGATATTTTATTCTTTTTGTTGCACTGGTAAATGGGAGTGTTCTCTTGATTTCACTTTCAGATTTTTCATCATTAGTGTATAGGAATGCCAGAGATTTCTGTGCATTAATTTTTTGTCCTGCTACTTTACCAAATTCATTGATTAGCTCTAGTAGTTTTCTGGTATCATCTTTAGGATTCTCTATGTATAGTATCATGTCATCTGCAAACAGTGACAGCTTTACTTCTTCTTTTCCAATTTGGATTCCTTTTATTTCCTTCTCTTCTCTGATTGCTGTGGCTAAAACTTCCAAAACTATGTTGAATAAGAGTGGTGAGTCGTCGTGTCTCCATTGTCATTTGTTTCTAGGTATTTTTTTTTTTTTTTTAATTTATTTATTTATTTATTTTTGGCTGTATTGGGTCTTCGTTTCTGTGCGAGGGCTTTCTCTAGTTGTGGCAAGCGGGGGCCACTCTTCATCGCGGTGCGCGGGCCTCTCACCGTCGCGGCCTCTCTTGTTGTGGAGCACAGGCTCCAGACGTGCCGGCTCAGTAGTTGTGGCTCATGGGCTTAGTTGCTCCACGGCATGTGGGATCTTCCCAGACCAGGGCTTGAACCCGTGTCCCCTGCATCAGCAGGTGGACTCTCAACCACTGCGCCACCAGGGAAGCCCCTCTAGGTATTTTTTGATTTCCTCTTTGATTTCTTCAGTGATCACTTCGTTATTAAGTAGTGCATTGTTTAGCCTCCATGTGTTTTTAATTTTTACAGATCTTTTCCTGTAATTGATATCTAGTCTCATAGCATTGTGGTCAGAAAAGACACTTGATACAATTTCAGTTTTCTTAAATTTACCAAGGCTTGATTTGTGACCCAAGATATGATCTATCCCGGAGAATGTTCCATGAGCACTTGAGAAAAATGTGTATTCTGTTGTTTTTGGATGGAATGTCCTATAACTATCAGTTAAGTCTATCTTGTTTAAGGTATCATTTAAAGCTTGTGTTTCCTTATTTATTTTCATTTTGGATGATCTGTCCATTGGTGAAATTGGGGTGTTAAAGTCCCCTACTCTGAATGTGTTACTGTCAATTTCCCCTTTTATGGCTGTTAGTATTTGCCTTATGTATTGAGGTGCTCCTATATTGGGTGCATAAATATTTACAATTATTTTATCTTCTTCTTGGATTGATCCCTTGATCATTATGTAGTGTCCTTCTTTGTCTCTTCTAATAGTCTTTATTTTATCTATTTTGTCTGATATGATAATTGCTCCTCCAGCTTTCTTTTGGTTTCCATTTGCATGGAATATTTTTTCCATCCCCTCACTTTCAGTCTGTATGTGTCTCTAGGTCTGAAGTGGGTCTCTTGTAGACAGCATATATATAGGTCTTGTTTTTGTATCCATTCAGCCAGTCTGTGTCTTTTGATGGGAGCATTTAATCCATTTACATTTAAGGTAATTATTGATATGTATGTTCCTATTCCCATTTTCTTAATTGTTTTGGGTTTGTTATTGTAGGTCTTTTTCTTCTCTTGTGTTTCTTGCCTAGAGAAGATCCTTTAGCATTTGTTGTAAAGCTGGTTTGGTGGTACTGAACTCTCTCAGCTTTTGCCTGTCTGTAAAGATTTTAATTTCTCCATCAAATCTGAATGAGATCCTTTCTGTGTAGAGTAATCTTGGTTGTAGGTTTTTCTCCTTCATCACTTTAAATATGTCCTGCCAGTCCCTTCTGGCTTGCAGAGTTTCTGCTGAAAGATCAGCTGTTAACCTTATGGGGATTCCTCTGTGTGTTATTTGTTGTTTTTCCCTTGCTGCTTTTAATATGTTTTCTTTGTGTTTAATTTTTAACAGTTTGATTAATATGTGTCTTGGCATGTTTCTCCTTGGATTTATCCTGTATGGGGCTCTCTGTGCTTCCTGGACTTGATTAACTATTTCCTTTCCCACATTAGGGAAGTTTTCAACTATAATCTCTTCAAATATTTTCTCAGTCCGTTTCTTTTCTTCTTCTTCTTCTGGAACCCCTATAATTCGAATGTTGGTGCGTTTAATGTTGTCCCTGAGGTCTCTGAGACTGTCCTCAGTTCTTCTCATTCTTTTTTCTTTATTCTGCTCTGCTGTAGTTATTTCCACTATTTTATCTTCCAGGTCACTTATCCATTCTTCTGCCTCAGTTATTCTGCTATTGATCCCATCTAGAGTATTTTTAATTTCATTCATTGTGTTGTTCATCATTGCTTGTTTCATCTTTAGTTCTTCTATGTCCTTGTTAAATGTTTCTTGCATTTTGTCTATTCTATTTCCAAGATTTTGGATCATCTTTACTATCATTATTCTGAATTTTTTTTCAGGTAGACTGCCTATTTCCTCTTCATTTGTTAGGTATGGTGGTGGGTTTTTATCTTGCTCCTTCATCTTCTGTGTGTTTTTCTGTCTTCTCATTTTGCTTATCTTACTGTGTTTGGGGTCTCCTTGCTGCAGGTTCATATTTCCCGTTGTTTTTGGTGTCTGTCCCCAGTGGCTAAAGTTGGTTCAGTGGGTTGTGTAGGGTTCCTGGTGTAGGGGACTAGTGCCTGTGTTCTGGTGGATGAGGCTGCATCTTGTCTTTCTGGTGAGCAGGTCCACGTCTGGTGGTGTGTTTTGGTGTGTCTGTGGACTTATGATTTTAGGCAGCCTCTCTGCTAATGGGTGGGGTTGTGTTCCTGTCTTGCTAGTTGTTTGACATAGGGTGTACAGCACTGTAGCTGGCTGGTCATTGAGTGAAGCTGGGTGTTGGTTTTGAGATGATCTCTGGGAGATTTTCACCGTTTGACATTACGTGGAGCTGGGAGGTCTCTTGTGGACCAGTATCCTGAAGTTGGCTGTCCCACCTCAGAGGCACAGCACTGACTCCTGGCTGCAGCACCAAGAGCCTTTCATCCACACGGCTCAGAATAAAAGGGAGAAAAAGTAGAAAGGAAGGAAGGAAGGAAGAAAGAAAGAAAAAGAAGGAAAGAAAGAAAGGAAGGAAGAGGATAAAAGAAAATAAAGTAAGATAAAGTTATTAAAATAAAAAAAAATAAGAACAAAATTTTTTACGTAAAAAAAAAAAACGGATAGAACCCTAGGACAACAAATGGTGAAAGCAAAGCTATACAGACAAAATCTCACACAGAAGCATACACATACACACTCACAAAAAGAGGAAAAGAGGGAAAAATAATCTTGCTCTCAAAGTCCACCTCCTCAATTTGGGATGATTCGTTGTCTATTCAGGTATTCCACAGATGCAGGGTACATCAAGTTGATTGTGGAGTTTTAATCCACTGCTCCTGAGGCTGCTGGGAGAGATTTCCGTTTCTCTTCTTTGTTCGCACAGCCCCGGGGTCTCAGCTTTGGATTTGGGCCCGACTCTGCGTGTAGGTTGCCGGAGGGCGTCTGTTCTTCGCTCAGACAGGACGGGGTTAAAGGAGCAGGTGATTTGAGGGCTCTGGCTCACTCAGGCCGGGGGAGGGAGGGGCATGATGGGGGGCGAGCCTGCAGCGGCAGAGGCCGGCAGAACATTGCACCAGCCTGAGGCGCGCCGTGTGTTCTCCCAGGGAAGTTGTCCCTGGATCCCGGGACCCTGGCAGTGGCAGGCTGCACAGGCTCCCAGGAGGGGAGGTGTGGATAGTGACCTGTGCTCGCACACAGGCTTCTTGGTGGCGGCAGCAGCAGCCTTAGTGTCTCATGCCTGTCTCTGGGGTCCACGCTGTTAGCTGCGGCTCACGCTCGTCTCTGGAGCTCCTTTAAGCAGCGCTCTTAATCCCCTCTCCTCGTGCACCAGGAAACAAAGAGGGAAGAAAAAGTCTCTTGCCTCTTCGGCAGATCCAGACTTCCCCTGACTCCCTCCCAGCTAGCCGTGGTGCACTAACCCCTGCAGGCTGTGTTCACACCGCCAACCCCAGTCCTCTCCCTGCGCTCTGACCGAAGCCCGAGCCTCAGCTCGCAGCCCCGCCCGCCCCAGCGGGTGAGCAGACAAGCCTCTCGGGCTGGTGAGTGCCAGTCGGCACCGATCCTCTGTGCGGAAATCTCTCCGCTTTGCTCTCGGTACCCTTGTGGCTGTGCTCTCCTCCGTGGCTCCGAAGCTTCCCCCTCTGCCACCCGCAGTCTCCACCCGCGAAGGGGCTTCCTAGTGTGTGGAAACCTTTCCTCCTTCACAGCTCCCTCCCACTGGTGCAGGTCCCGTCCCTATTCTTTTGTCTCTGTTTATTCTTTTTTCTTTTGCCCTACCCAGGTACGTGGGGAGTTTCTTGCCTTTTGGGAGGTCTGAGGTCTTCTGCCAGCATTCAGTAGGAGTTTTGTAGGATTTTTTCCACGTGTAGATGTATTTCTGATGTATCTGTGGGGAGGAAGGTGATCTCTGCATCTTACTCTTCTGCCATCTTCCCCCTCTCCCTTGGGTTTGTTTTTATAGGTCTTTTTTCTTCCCTTCCTGTCTTGTTCTCTTCTCCTGGAATTTGATGACCATCTTTAGTGTTGTGTTTGGGTAGCATTTTCTTTTCTTTTTCCTTTTTTTTTAAAATTCGTGTGTGTGTGTGTGTGTGTGTGTGTGTGTGTGTATCGTGTTTTTGGGTTTGCTGATCCCATAGGTTTTGATATAGCAGTCTACATATGTACAAGGTTGTTTTCAGTTGCTGGTGTCTTTCCTGTCTAGAGAAGTTTCTCTTTGCAATTGTTGCAAAGCTGGTTTGGTGGTGCTGAACTCTCTTAGCTTTTGCTTTTCTGTGAAGCTTTTGATTTCTCTGTCAAGTCTGAATGAGAGCCTTGCTGGGTAGAGTATTCTCGATTGTAGTTTCTTCCCTTTCATCACTTTAAATATTTCGTGCCACTTCCTTTTGGCCTGCAGAGTTTCTGCTGAACAATCAGCGGATATTCTTGTGGGAGTTCCCTTGTATGTTATTTGTCATTTTTCCCTTGTTGCTTTTTTTGTTTGTTTGTTTTTTATTTTGTTTGTTTTTTGTTTTTTAACATCTTTATTGGAGTATAATTGCTTTACAGTGTTGTGTTAGCTGTATAAAAGAGTGAATCAAGTATATGTATACATATATCCCCATGTCCCCTCCCTCTTGCATCTCCCTCCCACCCTCCCTATCCCTTGTTGCTTTTAATAGTTTTTCTTTGTCTTTAATTTTTGTCAGTTTGATTACTGTGTCTCAGCATGTTCCTCCTTGGGTTTATCCTGCTTGGGACTCTCTGCACTTCCTGGACTTGGGTGATTGTTTTGTTTCCCATGTTAGGGAAGTTTTCAGCAATTATCTCTTCAGATATTTTCTCAGGTCCTTTCTCTCTCTCTTCTTCTGGGACCCCTATAAAGTGAATGTTGGTATGGTTGATGTTGTACCAGATGTCTCTTAGATTGTCTTAATTTCTTTTTATTCTTTTTTCTTTATTCTGTTCTGTGGCAGTGATTTCCACCATTCTGTCTTCCAGGTCACTTATTCGTTCTTCTGCCTCAGTTATTCTGCTATTGATTCCTTCTAGTGTATTTTTCATTGCAGTTTTAATATTGTTCATCTCTGTTTGTTTGTTCTTTAGTTCTTCTAGGTCTTTGTTAAACATTTCTTGCATCTTCTCGATCCTTGCCTCCATTCTTTTTTGAGATCCTGGATCATCTTCACTATCATTATTCTGAATTATTTTTCTTGAAGTTTTCCTATCTCCACTTCACTTAGTTTTTCTGGGGTTTTATCTTGTTTCTTCATCTGGGACATATACCTTTGCCATTTCATTTTGTTTAATTTTCTGTGATTTTGGATTCCATTCCACAGGCTGCAGGATTGTAGTTCTCACTTCTGCTGTCTGCAGAAGTGGGTGAGGCTGGTGGATGAGGCTGTCTAAGAGTCTTGTGCAAGCTTCCTGATGGGAGGGCCTGGTGGTGGGTGGAGGTGGGTCTTGTCCCTCTGGTGGGCAGGGCTGTGCTCAGTAAAACCTTAATCTGCTTGTCCACTCATGGATGGGGCTGTGCTCCCACCCTGTTGGTTGTCTGGCCTGAGGCAACCCAGCACTGGAGCCTACAGACTGTTTTGTGGGGCTAATGATGGCCTCAAGGAGGGCTCATGCCAATGGGTACTTCCCAGAACTGCTGATGGCAGTGTCCTTGTCCCCACAATGAGCCCCAGCTGCCCTCACCTCCTCAGGAGACCCTTCAATACTAGCAGGTAAGTCTGGCCCAGTCTTTTATGGGGTCGCTGTTTTTTTCCCCTGGGTCCTGGTGCACACCCTCTGAGAGTAGAGTCTCTGTTTCCCCCAGTCCCGTGGAAGTCCTGTGATCAAATCCCACTAGCCTTCAAAGCTAGATTCTCTGGGGACTCTTCCTCCCATTGCTGGACTCCCAGTCTGGGCAGCCTGACATGGGGCTCAGAACTTTCACTCCTGTGGGATAACTTCTGTGGTATAATTGTTTTCCAGTTTGTAGGTCGCCTACCAGCAGGTGTGGGATTTGAATTTACCATGATTGCACCCCTCCTACCATCTTGCTGTGGCCTCCTTTTTGTCTTTGGATATAGGGTATCCTTTTTTGGTAGGTTCCAGCGTTTTTTATCAATGGTTGTTCAGCAGTTAGTTTTGGTGTTGGTGTTTCGTAAGAAGGCGGTGAGCTCACGTCCTTCTACTCCTCCATCTTGAGCTAATCTCCTGTAATACATCTTATTTTATTTGTTTCATTACTTTTACATTTGATCTCAGTGTTAATTCAACATTTTTCTACATCTGATTCACTTAAGGTTTAGCAAAGTGATTTTTAAAAATAAATCTCCCCTTTTTTTCTTATGTCCTTTTGCCCATTCTCTTCTCTTTTTCCCTTACTTTTTCCTCACTCCTATTCTATTCCTCTCCATTTTACTTCATTTCCCTAGATGCTGCTTTTACTTAGCAGTTAATATTTTACTACAACTTTACTTCTGTAAGTGAGAGCTTTAAAATTAACTGTTATACTTACTCATTATTTTTAGATCTTAATTTATCTTACCTTTAATTGATTTCATAATATACTGTGTTCTCTTATTAGTCAATGAAGATATGCCCCTGCTTTAAGGAATCCCTTTATAAAATATTTCAAACACTGCAAGAATTCAAGAAGAAGCTCCTCTAGTTTGTCTTCTATATTTAGGGCTTCAACTATCACTTGTATTACTGATAGCTCCAAATATACCTGTCTATCCTTAAACTTGAGATCTAGATCCAATTTTTTGCTGCTTATTGGATATCTGTGTTTGAATATCCCATAAAACTTAAGTGCACCTAAAACATCTTATTACTTTCATTCCATTACCTTCAAAGTTAAAACCTCACCTGTGCTTCCTAATGTATTTCTAATTTTTAGACATCACCTGCAACTCCTTTACCTGAGCTACAAGTCATGAATTGCATTTGACTCCTCTGTTTTCTCCTTCCGCCTCTCAACTGTTAACCAAAACTTGTTTTTCTTAATGGCCAATACATTTCTCATTCATCACTTCCTTTCTTTTTTGTCTTAGATTCAAGCTCTCATTAACTTTAAGTTGGACTCTTGCAGTAGCCTTCTTACTACTTTCCTTACACACGTCCCTCTTTCAACCCAGTACTACTACAGTGTTAATACCGAAAACTTTCATAAAGAGCCAATCGCACCCCCATTTCCTATAGAATAAAAGGTCACATACTCCAGTCTGCCTTCCACAGTGTGACCTTGTATAGTTTCAGACTCATCTGCCACTCCCCACCACCTCTTTTGTTTCATCCACACGGAATTCTCTAGCTTTCTCTAATCAGTCAGATTACCACTTTACCTTGTGCCTTGGCTCATTGGGACCTTCTCTCCAGAATT
Organism: Mesoplodon densirostris; assembly: GCF_025265405.1. Lineage (NCBI taxonomy): Eukaryota > Metazoa > Chordata > Mammalia > Artiodactyla > Ziphiidae > Mesoplodon > Mesoplodon densirostris. Next base: position 108,375,682 of record NC_082662.1, on the reverse strand, counting down.
TCTTTTTGTGTGTGTACTTTACCCCTTTCCTTTTCACTTTCAATCTACTAAAGTTCTGCTCCTCTCTCAAAGACCCAGCTCTAACACCTCCTTGTAAAGCCTTTCTAACGTTCTCACATCCTCTTTCTTATCAACCTGGGAGAAGTTGTGGTTTCATCCTCCCATAGCAACGTGTTCATATTTCCAGCATAGAACCTACCAATTTAAAATAGTGGTTGATGTGTACTCATTTGTCTCTTTGGCTGTATACCGTGTGAAGTCCCTAAGGTAGAGAAAAATTGATATTCATGTCTTTGAGTGCTTGGCACTCAGTACAGTGACACGTTGGAGGTACTCAGCAAATAATTGCAGAATGAGTACATTGGATTACAAAAATTTATGCACAAGTTTTCTGGAACTGGGCTGTGCTTTAAGTCATGGATATACACATAATTTGAATGGAAGGGGAAAACAAACTGGGGTAAAATGGTATAGGCCTAATAAGGGAATTGGAAAGGAGAGAGTCACATTAAAAAGAAGTCAGAACAAAAAAGAGGACCAACAGGAAGATTCTATGTATATATAGTAAACACATTGGGGAAGAGGAAGAAAGATAATATAGCAAATGAAATTGGTTCTTTAGGACAGAAACAGTTGAAAGGTAAAAGGGTGAAGAGTAAGGCATGGAGTCAAATTAGACTTGAAGAGAAAGCACAAAAGTTAGACTGGCAGATCTCAGTCTGGAAATGTTTCCAGTTGACCACAGAGCCTGTGGTTGCTTGTATGTTGTGTGGATAATATTAAATGAGCTTTTCATGTCACTTAACTCCTTACCAATTTGTCATCTGGAAAAGTGACTCCAGTTCAGCTATAAATACCTTGACCCATATGCCATACAAAGTAAGACATATTTTACCATGCTAAAGATAAGAAACTGGTTTAAGACTTAGTTTTGACCAACCGATGGCAGTTTGCACCTGCCAGACTTCTCTCAAGGATTCCCTTACAAATAGTGTAGGTAGGCATTGAGGTATGTTGAACTGGGCACACAGGGGGAGGTAGTAAGGACTGAAGAGCTTATCATTTGCATGTCTTTTCTTTGGCTATTTGCATAAATATTCAGAGTGTGTTAATCTGCACACCTAGAACTTTAGAATAAAAGTAACTTGACTTTCAAATTGGTTTTTCTTGATTTTTTTTTCATTTTTACACTCTGCTTTTTCTTCCATCTTTCTCAAACTCGATTTTCCCCAGGAGTAGAGTTGGGAGTTAATAGTACAAAACGCTGCTTGCTAAAGATTCTTTAAAAATAAAAAAGACTGTAAAGAACTTCCAAGAAAAAGTTTAAGAATTTCTGCTGTAGCCCATCCACTTGCTTGTGGTATTTTTGTAGATATATTTGGGGGGGGGGGGTTGTTCTTGTTTTTGCTACAATAACCATAGCCTTGCTAGAATCATATACAAATTTATTTTCATCAATTATGTGAACATTATAGTGTAAAATGGACATTGCTGAAGAAGGATAGAGATTTATATGAACTGCAACAGAGACAAATTACTGACATCACATGCAGCAGTGGTCTGTGGATATGAAAGGGTAGAAAATACTAAGTTGGGAGTCAGGAGACTTGGCTTCTAGATCATCTCACACTCTGCAGCTGTAAGACTTTGGGTAAGTTATTTAGGCACTATGTACCGCAATTTCCCATGGTTGAAAAAATGGGAATGGTATCTGCTCTGCCTACTTCACATGAACTATTTGAGTATAAAAGGCGGTAAAAATGCAATAATAGTTCTGAGGGTTTTATGAACTGTGAAGTGACCTGTAAATACTGCACTGTATTACTATTATTACTATTCTAACTGATCAAGGAAAGCATTCGTTATGAGTGCAACCCTGCCTGTTCCTCTGAAAACTAACAACCCAGTTCCATAATTATTTTACTCTTGATACTGCAGTCTGGCTGTACTGCAGTATTTAGGATCCTTTAGCACAGTGCATTTCTCAGGCTATGACTTAGTGTTTCCAGAAGAGGGCAGCAAAACTCCAATATGAGGAGTCTGCCACTTCCTCAAAGTAAAGCAGTGTTTCCTTGAGAGGAAAACAACTGTATTGTAAAGAGAACAACAGCACTTAAAAAATGATGGTCTTTAGGTGACAGATGAGGCAAATCCCGATACTATAAATGCCAAAACAAACATTCACTCATTTCAAATAATATTTTCCTTTTCTGTAACCTCTGAAGAAAATAATTGGGGATGTTTCTTTAATCTCATTTTAATGATTTGACCTGTGTAGCCAGAACCCACCCCCCACCCCCGCCTCCAGCCAGTTTTTCCATTTAACCCCAGATTTTTAGATCTCACATTGCACCGGTTTTTAAATAAAAATGTTTTTAATAAGATGAAAGTAAGATGTTTAGGCCTGATTCTTTCCATTTCAGGTGCCCGGCTAAAAGTCCAAAGAATGATTTCCACTGGTACCTAAATGTCTGTTATAGAGTGTGTCTGTGTCATTTGGAGCAAATATTATCTGTATCATCTGTATCTATCTTTCTTATTTTTTATTATTTAAATTTGTTTTAAAATATCCTTCTGCTTTTATACCTTCTAAGAACATCGGCAGCTAACATTTGAACTGATTTTTTTTTTGAACTGTTCTTAATAGCATATAAGGTACTCTCCTACCTGTTTTCATGTGAGGTTGATAGCTATGCTCCCCATTTTACAGATAAGTTTTCTCATCTGTAAGCAGACTAGCTGTTCTCTGCTTAAAGAGGAAAGTTCAGGGAGATGCCTCATATGTCAAGAGAGTCCCAAGGGGTGGGTGTTTTCTCTTTCCTAATGAATGATAGAAGAGCCAATTCAGAAACTGATGCTTTTTCTGTCTGCTTTACTACAATCAGAGATGGGGTAGAAAGGCTTTCAGTGACAGTTTTTCAATTCATTCTGCTCTTGTCGGTTCATTTCTGGCTCTGCACTTTGAAAATTTTCCTCTGTTTCTCACTCTGCCCCCTCCGTTGCCTTCCCCAAGTCAGAGTCCTCTTTCCATTCCAGCTAAACCTCTTCCTGTTCCTAAGCATTGCATCACATTCTGGGCTTACGGTAGACCAGCACCCCCACACTGGCACCAGGGAGTACACAGGCCTCTTCTTTATTGGCTGAAAGTTCTTGTCTGGTGAGCACAGAATAAGTCACTCACTTCCTGACTCCCAGCCCTGGCTGAATTTGCCTCTGGAAAAAAAATATATCTCAGATTTTTGTTTATTTGTTTATAAATCCCCTTCACTTCGGCCATATCCTTGGAATGAGCAAGATTTTACCAAGTAGGAACGGTATGGAAGGGCTTTTGAGGTAGAGGGAGTAGTATGTGTGCCTCTCTGAATGAGCTGTCTACCCTGTTGTTTCTAATTCTTCATTTCACCCTCACTTTTCAACCCAGTCTAATCCAGCATTGGCTCCCACTGTGTTGAAGGGTTGAAAGGGCTTTCACTAAGGACAGTAATGCCCCCCCCCATTACTAAATCCAGTCAGTGGATATACATCAGTCTCTATCTTACTTGACTGCACAGCATCTGATGCTCTTGACCTTCTTGATGGACCCACCATCTTCCTTTGGTTTTCACACACTGTTATTTTCCTACCTTAGTCATGGATCTTCAGTATCCTTTGCAAGCTCCTCTTTCTGTAGGAACTTTTAAGTGTTGGTGTTCCTTAGGACCCCATCTTATGTCAGCTTTTCTTTCTTCTACACATTCTCTGAGAAGTCACATCCTCTTCCATGGCTTTAGTTGAGATCTATATACCAATGACTTCCAAATCTCTACTTCCACTGAACTCCAGACTTATGTATCAACTGCCTTCTAGAACCTGTCCAGTTGGAAACTCCTAAAACCATACTAACTCGCTCCTTCAACCTATTCCTCTTCTAATGTTCCTTATCCAAATATATGCCACAACATCCATCCAGATACTCTAGCCAGAAACGTAGGATTCATCCTCGATTACTCTTTTGCTCACCCTCCACATTCAATCAATAACCAAGTCCAGTAAAATCTGCTTCTTTGGATCTACCCACTTACCCTCATCCCCATCTGACCAAAGTGATCACCTCTGGATTTTTGAAAGTCTTTGCTAGTTTCCTGCCTCCAGTTTTTCTCCCCTTGGATTGTTTTCCACCAGTCACCAGAAAGCTTTTTATAAATGTAATTCTGATAAGTTCACCTCCTTTGTTTAAAATCATTTAGTTGCTTACCACTGTCCTTAGGCTAGAGTCCAAACTCCTTAGCATGGCTTATAAGCCCTTCATGATCGGCAGCCTGCCTACCTGCCATCAGTCTGTGCTCCACTCCCACTGGATTCCAATGTTTCAAATACACAGTACTTCCTCTTGCTTCTTGGCCTTCACAAATACTCTTTCCTTTGCCTGGAACACTCTATTATAGGGCCTCAAACATATCCAGTCTAAATTCTACCCCCAACTTGTCATTTATCTTATTCCTCAATCAGAACTGAATTTGGATACTTAATTTTAAATCAGTTCTTGAATTAAAACCCAAATTAACCTTATCTCATCTGATGTTTTTCTTATTTCTTTGAAAAATACATCCAAGGGTGTGTTCTAATGAAAATGTATTTGAACTAATTAACTTAGATCAGGATTGAGTTTTTCCATAGCTGAATGTGAACTGGAACATATTTTTTAAATTACTGGAATGTTTTCTTGATTATTATTCATCATGACATCCTATCTTTGGAATTTTTTGTTCATTTCCAGTTGGTTTCTACTACTCCCCTTTCCTACCTCTCAACCCTTCCCCTCTGGTTACCCTACACTTGCCCCTCAGTGGATCCAGTTTGCATGCAGCGGTAGCTGCTGTGGGGCTGCGGTTAAATAGAACTGCTCAGACTGCAACAGGAAAGCATTGAATCGAAAGCAAGGGGGAGGAAGCACAAACCGATACCCACCACAAAGCTGCTGAGTGCCCAGCATGACCCAAGCCGCACCCTCTGATGAGGAGTCTTGTGGAGGAGTAAGAAGCCACAGAGCTTAATAAATCATCAGCACAGCCCGTTCTCCATTTCCCGTGATCCAGCCTTCCTGGGTCACCATGAGTGTCACCAGGTACTGGCCTAAGAAAGTGGGTGAGGACAGAAAAGCCACCAGAGAGGTAGAGGCTGGGGGAAAGTCCCTAAAATGAATGACTGTGGACCATTTATCTCAAACTCCCCACATGGTCCAGCTCTGTGAGCAGGAAGATCCCGGGTATATGAGTGTTTCAAAGGAGCTCTCTACCTGGGGTGAGAGATGTAGGCTCCCATGTTCCCTGAAAATTCCTTTGCTACCTGGCTGAAAGGCTGGTTTAGTAGTGGCCAAAACTTTTTTATTTTATAACTGAAGATAAAGCCCCCGTGAGATATAATTAGAGAGCTTTAAATTCACGTTAAGGTATAAATGACTATTTTTAGATTCTTTCCTGACTTCAGTAGAGGGAGAAGGAGAAGGGAAGGAGGTGAGAGCATCAAAGATGTATTCCACCTACTTTATGATTTAGCGCATGCCTACCCTGACTATTTATGCTTGTCACCTTTGCTATCAAAGGAGATACTAATTCTTCAGCAGCCAGAATTATAGGGAAGGGGATGAAAAGTATGGAAAAATGTGTAGTAACTAGGTCTAGATTTTAATCACTGGTAAGGTTGGGAACTCCTTGGAATTGCAGAGTCTCACAGCAGCTCATTACTCATTACCTCAGAACCTTGGGAGGCGAGAGCTGGGCCCCACTTTTGCAGCTGGAGAGGGAGAGCACAGAGACCAGGGGTGACCATCTTGGTCTGGAAGAAAGTCTGCTTTGCTTGGCTGGAAGTGGGCACTTGTGTCTTCACAGAGTGCCAGACTCACACTTCAGATAACAGAACAGGAAGTATGGTTAGTGCAGCTGAGAGGTGAGAGAGAAATTACTGTGTACCCAAGACCATTAAGTTACCCATTGACCTTTCAGCATCACACTTTTCTATCCTGTAAGTGACAGGGACCGAGTGTGGGGAGCACTGGGAAGCAGGTGAAACGTCCCCTGAGGTGTACCCCCTTCCCTTGCAGCAGTCTCACCTCTCCAGTCATGTTCAGCTTCTTTCTTCTCTTCAACCCAGAAAATCTTCCAAGATCTAGATCATCAATGAAATTTAAATGGAGGAGTATGGGCACTTTGATAGGAGGTGAGGGAAACAATTCTTGAGTAGATGGACCATCTTCTCTCACAAGGCCAGAGCTACAAGTGATAAAAATGTGGCCTCTGTTTTAGCAACACCAACAGCAGTGAGTTGGAAGGGATCCTAATCAAGGAAAAAGGGAATGGAATTGTAGTCAGATGACTTTGTTTTGAAACTATCCTCCTTCCCTCCTTTCCTGCCTCCTTCTTTCCTCCTTTCCTCTCAGAAAGGAGGAGAGGGAAATGTAGCCATAGAATGGGAAGCTCCTTGAAGCTCAGAGGAATGCTGCAAGCTTCCCAAGACTGAGTGCCTGCCCAGAGGTTGCCTACTTTCTTCAGCGGTCAAGGACATTCCTCTTGTTAAACCCTCAAGTTATGTTTAATAATTATGTGTGATACAAGCTGCAGGAGCTGGGTGACTGTGCTCCCCAGGTGCCATCTTTCAGCCGGTGACCTGCCTTAATACGTTCCATTACTTAGACAAGGAAAATTCACAATATGAGTGCAAAGGGGGAGACAGGGAATGTGAGCTACTTTTTGAAAAAGCTTACTTATGAAAGAAGAGGGGTTGGCTAGAGGACATACAGAGTAAAGAATGGACTTCTTTTTTTTTTTTTAATTGAGAGGTTTAGGGAAGTGCACATACTTGAGAAAGAGTGTGGTGAGAGATCTTAAGCAAGTTACTTCATTCTAAACTTTGATTCTCTCATCTGGGGAAAAAAAGAAGTTTCTATGAAGATTACAATTAAATTAAAATCAAATCCACAGTAGTAGCTTGAACACTGCAAAGCCCTTATAAACATGTTGATTATTATAACTATCATCATCTAGTGACTATACAGATGAGTAAGCCCTGGTCACAGCTGTTCTGTCTCTGTGTCTTCTACCCTATATGACAGCTGTGAGGACGAGATGGGCTCTTGAGTAGGCAGGGCCAAGACATACAAGGAAGAGGCTAATAAATAGTGGTATGATTTGTATCTTGTCATGCTTTGAACCTTGGGGGATGGTGTCTGTGTGTGTGTGCATGTGTGTGTCTTACTAGATACTTTGTTACCAAATAATACTATTAATAATACTATTAATAATAATAATATTAAATAATACTATTTTTGTTTCTTATTTTATTATCTATTATTTTAAATTCTTATTAAAAAAATGGACACATTCAGATCCAACATCTCTCCATAAAGCTCTAATTTAGGGAAAACATTTTTAGAAACTAAAAATACCCTTCTTGAAATGCAAGGGAATGTACAAATAATATTATAGACATGAATTTCTGCTGAGACAAAGGAGCAGTTTCCTAGAAGTTACCTAATGTTAATCCAGTTTTGTAGGAAGGGTTAACTTCTTATCTTTTCTGGCTATTTACAGGATCACATTATAATTTTGCTTTGAAACAAATTTGGCCACAGCAATCATGATTCCTTTTATCAAACAATTCCCATCAGCTCTACACAGCTTTATATACTCAGCGAATCAGTCTTTATCCTCGTAATTATTTGCTTTGCAACTTTGCTTTGAGCCATCCCACCCCCATTCCTACACAGTTTGCAGTAAAGATATCCTACAAATTCCACTCCCACATTTCCTCTCCCTTTCCTGTGTGGTTTTCCAACCTTGAGATGATTTATGCCTTCATTTCTGGGCGCATCTCTTCACCTATTCCTTATCGTCCCTCCTCCATCCCTTAGTCCATCCTCCTCTTCCCCTGGCCCCTCTCCACCTCCAGCTTTTATTACTAGCAACCCCTCAGGCCAATCCATAGCATGCTCCTTCATGCATTACATGAACAAATTTTTTGAGGACATTGAATGGAACAACCTGGTGTCTTTTTCCAATAATGAATGAAAAATAACCATATTCAGATATAATTTATATGCTGTAAAGTTCAAATGTTTAGGGTGTACAATTCAGTGGTTTATAGTATTGATATATAAATAGAGAGAGTTGTACATCTATCACCCTAATTAATTTTAGAACATTTTCATTATCCCCCAAAGAAACCTTATACCAGTTAATAGTCACTCACTATTTTCACTCCCCTCCTCACCCTTTTGCTCCTACTAATTCTAGGCAACCACTTTCTCTTTTTATAGATCTGCCTTTCCTAAACATTTTACATAAATGAGATCCACACATTAGTGGTCTTTTGTGACTGGCTTCTTTCACCTACATAATGTTTTCGAGGTTCAACTATATTGTAGCATGTGGCATCTGTACTTCATTCCTTTTTATTGCCAAATAATATTCTATTGTATGGTTATATCACTTTCTGTTTATCCATTCATTGGTTGATGAACTTTTAGGTTGTTTGCATTTTTTGGCTATTATACGAATAAAATTATTATGAACATTTATGTACAAGCTTTTGTGTGGACATAAGTTTTCAGTTTTCTTGGATAGAAACCTAGGATTGGAATTGCTAGGTCATAAGGTAACTCTATTTTTAGCATTTAGAGGGACTGCCAAATTGTTTTCCGAAGTGGCTGCATCATACTATTTACTTTCTCATAAGCAGTGTATGAGGGTTCCAATTTCTCCACATCCTCACCAAAATTTGTTAATGTCTGCCTTTTTTTATTACAGCGATTCTAGTGAGTGAGAAGTGGTATCTCATTGTGATTTTCATTTTCATTTCCTGAATGACTTTCTATGTGCTTATTAACTATTTGTATAAGCATTTTCTTTGGGAAAATGTCTATTGTAATTACCCATTTTTAGACTGGATTTTTTTGTCTTTTTATTATTGAATTGTAAGAGTTCTAGATACAAGTCCCTTCTCAGATTTATGATTTGCAAATATTTTCTCCCATTCTATGGGTTGTCTTTTCACTTTCTTCATACAGTCCTCTTTTAAAACACAAAAGTTTTAAATTTTGATCAAGTTCAATTTATCAATCTTCTCTTTTATCGCTTGTGTGTTTGGTGTCATATCTAAGAAATTGTTCCCTAATTCAAGGTCACAAAGACTTCCTCCCATGTTTTCTACTACAAGTCTAATGGTTTTAGCTCCTACATTTAGGTCCATGATCCATTTTGAGTTTCGGTAGAGGTCCAAATTAATTCTTTTGCACATAGTTATTCACTTGTCCCAGCACTATTTGTTGAAAGGACTATTTTTTCCCTATTGAATTGTCTTGGCCTCTTTGTCAAAAATCAGTTGAGGGCTTCCCTGGTGACGCAGTGGTTGAGAGTCCGCCTGCCAATGCAGGGGACATGGGTTCATGCCCTGGTCCGGGAAGATCCCACATGCCGCAGAGTGGCTGGGCCCGTGAGCCATGGCCACTGAGCCTGCACGTCCGGAGCCTGTGCTCCACAACAGTAGAGGCCACAACAGTGAGAGGCCCACGTATTGAAAAAAAAAAAAATCAGTTGAACTGTTATGGTTTATCTGTAGATTCTTAATTCTGTTTCATTGATTTATATGTCTGTCCTTATTCTAGTACCACACTGTCTTGATTATTGTAGTTTTTCAGTAAGCTTTGAGATCAGGAAGTGTGAGTCCACCAACTTTTTTCTTTTTCAAGATCATCTGACTATTCTGAGTTCCTTGCATTTCCATATGAATTTTAGGATCAGCTGAAATTGACAAACTGATCCTAAAATTCATTCCCCACTTTTATTAAATTATTAAAACATTTTCTTCCATACTCAAGATGAAATTGGATAAGAAGGATTGAGTAAAGTACACTTTGGAGTTGTGTAAAGCAGGGTGGTCCTTTGAAAGGGGGACCAAACTGATGGAGGAGGGGAATAAGGGAGCCAAAAAGTTTGGTGAACTTCCCACCCTAGTGAGAGGAATGTTTGTTCAGAGAAGGCAGTTTGATCTAGCACCAGGGGACATTGTGAAAGATAATTGAAATTGTTAAGTCCATTGATCTCCCCAGAAGAAAAAAAGATCTCCAAGTAAGCAGTATTGTTAGTTTGTTGATTCTTACAGAAGAAGATTCTCATCTAACTAAGGGAAGCAGCTGGCCCTTTCTTTGGGCTGTAAGACAAGAAAAAATGAAGAAATTCCTCCCCATCTTACCTCTCTCTGTGGCCAGCCCTAACCTTTGTCCATCTTTGTTCCCCTTCCCCTTTATAAGTTCCCCAAAAGGAGAGGGAGGGGAGGGAGAAAAAGAAGAAAACCATACTGGGAGAGAGGGTTAGAGATGCTGGAGTGGGAGAGGAATTCTGGAGCACTTAAAATAAAGATCTTTAAGGTACCGTGGGAGGAGCCCACTCTGGAATATGACAATATGTAACAAGAGGTGTCAGGATGATCACATTCTTTGCCTCAGGAATCCAACTCCTGATAGTTTATCCTAAGGAAATAAAACATGAAAAAGCTGTGAGTGGCAATGTTAATGAGGGTGTTATCTATAACAGCACCAGCTGAGACAACCTAAATCTCTAAAATAAATGTTTTATGACATCATGGCACGTAAATATGGTAGATTATCATATCAGTTCCATGGTCAAAATATACCCTGGGGCTTCCCTGGTGGCGCAGTGGTTGAGAGTCCGCCTGCCGATGCAGCGGACATGGGTTCGTGCCCCGGTCTGGGAGGATCCCACATGCCGCGGAGCGGCTGGGCCCGTGAGCCATGGCTACTGAGCCTGCGCGTCCGGAGCCTGTGCTCCACAACGGGAGAGGCCACAACAGTGAGAGGCCCGCGTACGGCAAAAAAAAAAAAAAATACCCTGAATGGCATCACTTCGCACTGCATTCTCTACTACCCTGGGTTCAAGTCACATAATCTCTCACCTGAATTATTTCAGTGACCTCCCAACTGTTTTTTCTGCTTTCACCCCACTCCCTTGTCTACTCTCAACACAATAGTCATTGGAACCCTTTAAAAACTTAAACATGTCAATCCTCTATGTAAAAACTTTGGCTCCCCTCTCATTTAAAGCTGATGCCTTTTGTTGGCCCCAGGCCCTACCTCCTCTGGCCCCCATTACTCTCTGACCTCATCTGATGCTACTTTTCCTCTTTCACGCCCCACTCTGACCATACAGCCCTCCTTACTCTTTCCTGAACACACCAGGCCTTCTCTTGCCTCAGTGACTTTGAACCCACTCTTCCCTCTTTTCCCAGATATCCATTTGGCTTGTTCCCTCACCACCTTCAGCTCTCTGCTCAAATGTCATAGGTGAGATTTTCTTTCCCTGGACCATCCTATTTAAAATTGCTCTCTGCCCCCAACGCCCAGCTCCCAGCATTTCCTATTTCCCTTCCTTGCTTTATTCTTCCCCATTGCATTTATCTGACTTATGTATTTGGGTTACTATCCAATTCTCCCCATAGAATCTGTGCTCTATGGGAGCAGGGATTTATGTATGTTGCTTGCTACCATATTGTCAGTGTCTTGACTTGCCTTGAACAGAGAAGCTGTCTAAAAAATATTTGTTGAATGAATGAATACTTCCATACAAGTAGTAATTATCAAAACTAGTTTGTAATTTTGCAAGTGGGAAAATATAAAGATATAAACGTGACGTCACATGGTGCATGCACCATGGTGCATGGTGGCAGTGGCAGTGTGGCCTGGGAGTAGTGCAGTCTGGGAGCTGCAGAGTTGGAGAGGTCTGGACTCAGATCCTGACTCTGCCACTTTCTAGTTGTGTGACCTTGGGCAAGTGGACATAACCTCTCGGTTTCACCCTCTGTGAACCAGGTATGATAACGCCTCCCTCGTAGTACTGTTGTAAAAATTCAATGAGAAACTATAGGTGAACACCTGGCACATAGCAGGTGCTCTATGAACATTAAATTCCTATCTTCTCCTGAGGAAGACTGTATATCCAGTGGATAAGAATTGGGTGGATACAAAAGTAGAAATAGTTGGGTATGGCAAATAGAGGGATTAAGAATATTTCATTTTATTTATTTATTTATTTATTTTTTTTTGCGGTACATGGGCCTCTCACTGCTGTGGCCTCTCCCGTTGCGGAGCACAGGCTCCAGACGCGCAGGCTCAGCGGCCATGGCTCACGGGCCCAGCCGCTCTGCGGCATGTGAGATCTTCCCAGACCGGGGCACGAACCTATGTCCCCTGCATCGGCAGGCGGACTCTCAACCACTGCACCACCAGGGAGGCCCTCATTTTATTTTTTTAATAAACAAGCCCTCCCTATGCATGGGTATGTGAACAGAGTGGTAGGCTGGGGGTAAGGTTCTCCCAGTTACCTCCGGAGTCTGGTTTCACCTCTGACACTTATCAGATGTGTGACATTAAGCAAATCCTAACCTCGCTGGGCCTGTTTCATTAATTGTAAAATGAAGAGGTTGAATTTAGAGACTTTTAGTGCCATCAGTGCTTAGAATTTCATAATTCAAATAGGCAAGCCATTCCACCTGGCTTTGCCCCACTTCGGCCCAGCCTTACTCAAATGTGATGGCCAGATGTTTCTAATCTTAGGCGCATAAAAGACTCTATTCTTTGGTTTTCAGAAGCCAAAAGAAACTGGAAAGTTTAGGAAAAGTACTAAGCAGATGAGCTTTCCTTCTCTCTGACTCTTAAGCCGTCACATTCATATTGTTCAAACTTAAGAAAATATGAAAAGCAAAACAAAATAAATATTCACCTTTGGGTTTGAATCAACTATGTGAAGTTTTAAGCCATGAAGGAAAGTGTATGTATGTGGTTTTTTTTTTTTTTTTTAAAGTAGTGACTGAAAAGTAGATGTCAGCAGTTTTCAACTGTAACTATAACCTTGTACCCACATGGCTGTGAGCTGAAGCCAGGAGGGAAAGGCTGGAAGGGAATGGCTGGAGCCTTCCCCTGCTCTGGAAAGCTTGTGGCTTTGTTTTCTTCGCATTGCTACACCAAGGCAGAGGAGAGGAGGATGTTTGGGTTTGCAGGCTGCCGGCCACTGTCAGCAAGTTTGAAGCCCTGGCTTCACTTCCCTGAACGGGGGTGAGAGAGGGGGGTCAGCTGCCCTGGCCTCCCTCTAACAACGGAGCCACAGAGAATTCAAATACTCCATCAGTTTCAAGGCTCTGACTTTACTCAGCTGAAAACTGACGATCTCATCTGGGAAGGGTCAGTTAAAAAATGACAGAACTGCCCAAAGTAAACAGAGGGAACAACCACAACAGAAACTTTCTCTGCAATGTTTCCTTAAAATTACTGGCCCGGCCCACCAGAGCTCTGGCTAGAGTGCCCACCCACCCTCTCTGTTGCCCCCATGGCCTTGTTTGGGTAAGCCCTGGCTGACCTGGCCAGCGCCTCCTGTCCTCAGGCCTCTCTCCAGTGCTCTCCCCAGAGAGCAGGGAGAGTCCACATTGCAGAGTGTTTTCAGATTGGAGTTTGGGTATCGTCAAACAAGAAGACTCTGTAGAGCTCATTTACTCGGACCCCTAATCGACAAGTAAACTCAGCTTAAATGATGTGCCCAAAGGTGGAGACTAAGCCTGGGGCAGAATGGGTCTCTTCGTTCCTAACCTAGTGCTCTTTCCAGATTATCGTACACTGTTGTAAGGGGTTAAAAGTAAGGAAGTTAACTTTAAAGTTCTCTTTCTCCACCTTTTCTTTCTAACCAAATTCTATTTTGTTGACCTTCAGGGCTTTGTAGAAAAACGTATTTTGAATTTAGACTTAAGGACGAGAACTAAATCTTACCCTATGTGTACCTTGTGTGTACTTCAGAGTTCATGTTACTTATCTGCCCCTCCAGGCAGCATTGTGAGGTCAGTGGCTGAGCAGAGTGGGCAGGGCATGGGCTTTAGAGTCCAACAAGCCTCAGAACTCAGGCTCTGCACATTGTAGCTGTGTGAACTTGGACAAATTATCTACTCTCTCCACAACTTAGTTTCCACACGTGTGAAACGGAAACAATCATAGCATCTACTTTGTCATATTTTCATGAAGATTTCACAGGATGGTACATGTTATGCACAATGAAAAACCCAACGAATGTAGAAATTGTTAATACCCTAGGAGGCGTTTATTGTACCCTTTTTACAGATGAAGAAAATAAGGCTCAGAGAGGCTAAAGGGCTGTAGTCTTACAACTGGTTAGTAAGAGAGTCAGGATTCAGCTCAGCCTCCTTACACCACATCCAGGGCACTTGCCACTCCACTGCTGAGTGTAGATGGTTGAAGGTGGCTCTGGGCCATGGGTCAGAATTGACTGTCCCTAGCATCACAGAATGACATGTTATTTATTAAGCCCTCACATGCTCGAGGTACTGGGAAATGGATGCTTCTGGGGTGAGGTAGGCTTTCATGTGCAGCTTTTTTATCAGGCAGTCTTTACACAGACACCAGCTAGGAAATGAAGCCTGGCACTAATCCCTAGCCCAAGCCCAGGGAAGTTGGGCTCAGGGGTTAGGTCAGAAGTCCTCGAATATTCTCAACTTTCCTTTCCTTTGGCAGTGCTTCCTTGATGCTCTAAGAATACTTTGTTTACCCTGCTATTAGAGCCTTCTTCACACTCTCTCGTGTTACAGTATTATTGAGTATCCATCTGATTTCCCCTTGGAACAGTGAGCTCCAAAGTGGGTTGCCTAAGATAATACACTGAGACGTGGGAAGGAAATATGTGAACACTTGCTTCTATTTATTCTTTAAAATATGAAGAAAATTAAGCTTTACCAATATTTAAAGATTAGTACTGTATAACATATATAATTTATAACAAGTATGCTCAATATTTTTGATGGAGTGGAATGATGAAAAGAATTTGCACATAACTGTTCTAGAATGTAAGCCCCTCAAGGGCAAGAGATGTGCGTATTTCTGATTTATATCCCACTTTCATCCTCAGTATCTAGCACTTAACCATTCCCCAAACAAATGAATTTGCATCTATATGAACTTGGTTGTCTTTCTTTGCTTTTTCCCCTCCTTTTGTCATCCATCTGATATAATCCCATGTCTTGTTCAATATTCTGCCAAGACCTGAGCAAATAATAAAGCTGTGTTTGAGAAGTAAAGAGTGCAAGTACCATGAGAACGTTGAAACGTACAAAACTGGAATAGAAATAAAAGCAAAAATAAACAAGTGGAACCTAATCAAACTTATAAGCTTTTGCAAAAGAAAGCATAAACAAAACAAAAAGCCTACAGAATGGGAGAAAATATTTTCAAACGATGCGACTGACAAGTGATTAAATTTCAAAATATACAAACAGTTCATACAACTCAATAACAAAAAGACAAACAACCCCAATCAAAAATTGGGCAGAAGACATAAATAGACATTTCTTCAAAGGAGACATACAGATGGCATACAGACATACAATATACATTAAAAGATGCTTAACATTGCTGACTATTAGAGAAATGCAAATCAAAACTACAGTGAAGTACCGCCTCACACAGGTCAGAATGGCCATTATTAAAAAGTCTACAAATAATAAATGCTGGAGAGGATGTGGAGAAAAGGGAACCCTCCTACACTTTGGTGGGAATGTAAATTGTTGCAGCCACTATGGAAAACAGTATAAAAACTAAAAATAGGGACTTCCCTGGCAGTCCAGTGGTTAAGGCTCTGTGCTTCCATTGCAGGGGGCACAGTTTGTATCCCTGGTCAGGGAACTAAGATCCCACATAAAGCACAGCATGGCCAAACAAACAAACAAACAAACAAACCTAAAAATAGACTTACCATATGATCCTGTAATCCCACTCCTGGGCGTATACCTAGAAAAGATGAAAACTCTAATTCAAAAAGACACATGCACCCCAATGTTCACTGAAGCACTATTTACAATAGTCAAGACATGGAAGCAACCCAAATTTCCATCTACAGATGAATGGATAAAGAATATGTGGTACATATATACAATGGAATATTACTCAGCCATAAAAAAGAATGAAATAATGCCATTTGCAGCAACATAGATGGACCTAGAGATTATCATACTAAGTGAGGTAAGTCAGACACAGAAAGACAAGTATCATATGATATCACATGTGGAATCTAAAAAATGATACAAATGAACTTATTTACAAAACAGAAAGAGACTCATGGACATAGAAAACAAACTTATGGTTACAAAAGGGGAAAGGGGGAGGGGAATAAATTAGGAGTTTGGGATTAGCAGATACAAGCTACTATATATAAAATAGATAAGCAACAAGGTTCTACTGTATAGCACAGGGAACTATATTCAATATCTTGTAACAAATTATAATGGAAAAGAATATGAAACAGAAAATATATACATATTCAGTTATAAACGTATATATAGAACTGAATCACTTTGCTGTACAACAGAAACTAACACAACATTGTAAATCAACTATGCTTCAATTATAAATTAATTAATTAATTTAAAGTGCAAGACTGAAAGTCCCAAAGAAGATAGTTAATGGTAGTTTAATGTACACAACAGGCAAAAGTAAAACATCATGGAAGAACCATGGGCAGAAAGTCAGATATGGAGTACCAGCTCTGCTGTCTGAGAAATAAAGTGTGGTCTGAGCATCTGAATGTTTTCAAACTGAGCATTGCCTTCCCTCTTCCTCCTAAAGCTTCAGAAAACAACACAACACAATACAATGAGCAAGGATCTTGGAGAAATTTCAATTCTGTCACTCTCCCTGGCTGGGTGATCTTGGGTGAGGCCCCTAACCACTTCTCCCTCCTCTCCTCTCGGGAAAATAGCTCTTTACCTACAAATGAGGTTGGACTACATGATTATGGAGGTCCCTTCATGCTCTGAAGCAGCCATCAATATAGATGAAGTTGGTGGTTTTCTACATGAGACAACTACATTTTGAGGGGCACCATGAGGCCCACTGGACCAAAAACATCACCTTACCACCAGCCTTCCATGGTGCATGACATCCCCCCCTCAGACACTGTGTTTCTATGAGGGGCTTACCAGACCACCAGTAACTACTGACATGCTGCCACTTTCATTCAGTCTCAGCAATGTCCATTATATATGTACAGTGAGACAGCAAGTTATAAAAGACTATTTGTATGTTGTGTATATCTATAAATAAATATAAATATATGTGTTTATACCCAGAAAAAGAACTGAGAGATACCCACCATACTTTTAACATTGATTATTCCTAGGGTGTAGGAGAGTGGAGATGAGGGTAGAAATTTTATCAGTTACTTTAAATCCTTCTATATCATTAGCTTGTTTTTAATAAACTACTTTAATAATTAAAGATAAAATTGTTTTAAAAATAAAGTTTAGAAGTCCTATACAAATGTTTCAACAATAGTTGTAATAAGTGGCACCTGCTATTCAAGAAGAGGCTCTGCTAGAAACAAATCTGCATCTTTATACTTCATTAGAGGCCTTGCTAAAGTACCGAGTATGCACAGATTCTACAGAGGACAGAGGCCCAGACTGGGAAGCCCTAATCACATCATCAAAATTCTCATTTAGTCACCTTGGGCAACTTGAATTTGCCCAAACTTAACTTGAGTTTGGATTTCTCGATGACAAAACAAGGCTGTTAAACCAAATAACCTACAGGGACCTTTCTACTCTGAAGACCTATGGTTCTGAATACGGTGCATGCAAAGAGCCAGCTTGGAAAGTGTGCATGACAGATGGGAGCCAGGAGAGAAGTTCTTACTTTCCTCCAAACCAAAGTGAAAATTGATGGAAAACTCTCTTCCTCCCCTACCCCTCTTTTCTTTGCTACTACCCATTATCTAAACTTTCTGTATTTGGGACACACCCCACTTTATGGGCCCTGATGGGTTACAGAGACAACCTCCCTTTATAGAAGCTGAAAATATGTCTTAAATATGTTTTAATGCTCAGTGCAAGCATATTCATAGGATAAATTTCTGACAGTGAAGTTGCTGGGTCAAAGGGTATAACTTTTTAATTTTGACAGATAGCACCAAACTATACAAGGAGATTGCATCAATTTTTTTTTTTTTTTTTTTTTTTTTTTTGCGGTACGCTGGCCTCTCACTGCTGTGGCCTCTCCTGCCACGGAGCACAGGCTCCAGACGCGCAGGCCCAGCAGCCATGGCCCACGGGCCCAGCCGCTCGGCGGCATGTGGGATCCTCCCGCACCGGGGCACGAACCCGTGTGCCCTGCATTGGCAGGTGGACTCTCAACCACTGTGCCACCAGGGAAGCCCCTGCATCAATTTTTAATCCTGCCAAAATGCTTTAAACTCCATGTCTCTCCATATTCTCACCCAATGAATGTGTGTTATTAGATTTTTATAGTGTTGCCATTCTGATAGGTGAAAAATGATTTCTCATTGTCTTAATGTTTATTCTTTAAACCATAAGTGAGGTTGAGTATTTTTCTTATATATAAAAAGAAAAAGCATTTTCTTATACATACTATTTATTTACCTATGTATTCTATTCATGCCCTTTGCCTGTTTTTTTAAATTGGATTTTGATCTGTTTTAAATTATTTTGTAAGAACTCCATATTTTAAGGGAACTAGCCCTTTTTCATATTTTTTACAAATATTTTTTTCCCAATTTTTTTTGGTCTTCTGACCTTGCTAATTTTACCCAGTTTTTTGGGGGGTTTTTTTTTGCCTCGCAGAAATCTTTAATTTTTGTGGAGTCAAATTTGCCCATATTTTTGCTTAGAAGGCCTTTTGGTTGGGAAGCTTCTTATGGTCTCAACATCAAAGCTGCTTATTTAGAAAAACAACACTTGAGATTTCTGGTTGAAGACAGAAGATTAAACTCATGCACTGTATTCTGATCCCTCCTAGAACTCAACCACAAGTTAATGTTTGATGAGGTAACACATTCATGTGGTTCTAAAGCCAAAAAATGTAAAAAGGCACAGACCAAAACGTTTCCCTCATCCATGTCTCCCATTGGCCCAGGACCCACCTCCTTCCTCTTCATACGTAAGCGCTGTTACTAGTTTCTCATGTGTGTTTCCAGAGTTTCTTTATACGTATGTAAGGCAATAAAAACTTAGGTAAAAGGATAAACCTACAAAGACAAAGAGAATGTGAAAGGGACAACAGCAGGATGACTTTAATAGCTGGAATGTAGATAAATGAGTGATACCTGAATCAAGAGAAAGCTGAGTTCTAAGCCAGCAGAAGAGAAAGCTACAACAACTTGCTTTACATTTCAGAATCCTCCATGTACCCAGCAATTGGAGACACCAGGTACTTTTGTGAGTATTTTGTGAGTAAAGTTGTGGTTAAAACAGTAGGCTGAGTTGAAATTCAGTTCAAGAAGCAGTGAGGTCCCTAGACCCCTTTTTCCCCTTGCTGCTGTCAGGTGGACAGACTCTTTTTTTTCTTCTGATGGGAGAGCCAGACAGAGGGAGGACCAGGCACAGTTGTGTGAAAGGACAAAATACTGAAAACATTACCTAGACACCCCCTGCCTTCTTCCCTTACATAGGTTGTACAATTCTGGCATCCAGCCAGGAGATAGGAACGCATTCTCTAGGAGCCTGACACACTGGAGAGATGCCCTAAAGATCATTTGGAAACAGCAGCATCTCTGAGAGGACAAGAAAACAAAAAATTATTAATATCCTCAGAGAGATAAGAGGGGATAGTGCACACATGAAATAAGAATGGAAAGCTATTTTTTAAAGAAACATGTAGAGAACAAAAGTGAGATCTTAGAAATTTAAATATGATTACAGAAATAAAAAAGCTCAGTAGAAGCTTTGGAAGGTAGAAAATAAAGCAGAGAGATGAGATATGGGAAATGGAAGATAAAGAGCAAAAGTAGTTTATTTTGGAGATGATCCCAGCAAACACCTGAAGGGCAGTAGGGAAGTGAAACAAGGAAACCAATATAACCAGCAAGTTACTGTGAATAGCTGTAACTTGATTCCTTTGGGGAACTTTGGGAGGCCAGTGTAGAAATCATACCTCAATGTTACCCCCACTCAGAGCTGAGGAAGCTGGGGTATTTATCTACCAATTCTCATTAAGGGCTGCTCCTAGGGAGGAGGGGGTTAATTCACCAATACTTCCTAAGCAAACCTTCACTGGCCAGAAAAAGCCCTCATGCAAAGGGACATCGTGCTGGTAATTTAGAATGCCTGGATTTAGTAGGTACCAAGAGAACATGGGCAGGCACTGAGGGCAGCTGTTCTATCTTTCCTGCACTGTTTCTTAGGAAACTACTGGAAGATGTGCTCTGCCCAAACAGTGGAGTGAATCAAGAAAGAGGAAGAGGTGGAATTGAGAGGAGACTTAAACAACTGGAGGACAGTAGGGATTAAATTAGTGGCATGCATAGGAAATCTAGGCAATTATTAACTCCAGAGAAAGCAAAATGTTTTTCAGGAAAATGATTATAATTTATTATACAACACAGGTGTGAGTAGTATTTATTTGGTCAAAATAATGTAAATACTGTGTATCAACCCAATAATGATATAGCTATATAAGTCCAGGAAATATGTGTGTGTGTGTGTGTGTGTGTGTGTGTGTGTGTGTGTGTGTGGTATGGAAGGGGTGAAAGCTAAATCCCCATTTCCCACATTAGAAAGTCAATAGATTAAATTAAGAAGGAGCTATTTAGAGATATGGTGAGTCAAAAAAAAGGATTAGTTAAAGCATTAGAAGTGATTTCCTCTGAAGAGTGAGAAGTGGGGGGATGTGGAGTGGGGGGCTGCTATTTAGTAATGTAGAACTATTCAATTCTTTAAACTATGTGCATATTTAATTTTGATATAAATAATAAAAATTGGTAATTTATCTTTTTTATTCTGCTATATGAAAAAGGGAGGAAGTGAGATGGAGAATGTGCATCATTCCCAGCTGAGAAGGAAGCTGGGAAGGTAAAGTGAAACTTGTTTCTTGAGTCTATCAACCCAGCAAAGCTATTGTCTTTTCATCTCCTGTTGAGGCAGGGAAAAAAAATTACGAGCAACTGGGAAATTAAGACTTAAAAAATTTTAAAACAGCTGTTGATGCCAAACTGACCTGAAATCTGGGGCTGACCTAGGAGGATTTTGACCCAAGGAAATGATCCAGGTAATTGCAAAGAAATAATTCTACCAAATTAAAAAACAAAAACAGCATTACATTAAGGGGGATATTAATAGCACTAAAGTGTCAATGGAATAAATTCTTAATTGTGTCTGGATATACACTTCTTGAAATTTTACTTTAAATGCCTATTGCCTTAAAATCCAAAATTTAAAAATATGACTATTTTGATTTATAATTTTAATTTAAAGAAAACATGGAAATGCTTTCTACAGAGTTTTGCTTAACCATCTCTATGACTGAAATCACATTGTTTAGGTCTGTGGCCCCATCAAGACACCAGAGTCTGCCACCTTCTATTGCAGGCTAAATATCCATGGGGATGAGGCCTCTTGAAAGCTGAGTTAGTCCTCTTTTCTCATCCTGTCTTCAATCTCTCTCCATTGGATCCTTCTCCTCAGCCTAGAAAAATGCTCAAAAATTACCCATCTAAAATAAAAAATGATCAAAGAAGAAATTCTCACTTTAGCTATCACCCCAACTTTCTCTTTTCCTTCATCATAGTACTTCTAAAAAGAACACACGCTAACTTCCTTTTCTTCCTCTACTTCCTCACCACATGCTGCCTCTTCACCTTGCGCAATCTGGCTTTCACTCCGACCATCGCACTGAACCTGCTACCCTCAGAGGTCTCAGGACTTCCTACCTGCTAAACCCTTGGTCCTATCTAGTCCTCATCTTCTTCAACCTCTCTAAGCCTTTGGTTTTTTTGTTTTTTTTGTTTTTTTTTTTTGCGGTACGCGGGCCTCTCACTGTTGTGGCCTTTCCCGTTGTGGAGCACAGGCTCCGGACGCGCAGGCTCAGCAGCCATGGCTCATGGGCCCAGCCGCTCCGCGGGCATGTGGGATATTCCCAGACTGGGGCATGAACCCATGTCCCCTGCATCGGCAGGCGGACTCTCAACCACTGCGCCACCAGGGAAGCCCTAAGCCTTTGATTTTTAAAACCTCTTCCTGCTAGCTCTCTGTCTCTGTCTCTCGATTCCCTTCCTTCTCCCATATTCTTCACCTCTCACACTTCCTGGTTTTCCCATCTCTCTTAGTCTCTCTTTGGCTGCCCTCTCCTCCACCCGCCTCTGCAGAATAGGCATCCCCAGAGATCCACTGACTCCCCGCCAGATCTGGCCTCTGTCTCCCACCTCATGTGTACCCTGTCTCCCTTGCTCACTACACTCTGGTCACACTGACTTTTCCTTCAGCTCCTCTAATGCACCAGCTCTTGTCGCCTTAGGGCCTCTTCCCTCTACCTGGGCCGCTCTTCCCCACCCCTCCATCTGGCTATTTCCAGCTTGACTTTTAGGTCTCGGATTTCTATCACTTCCTCAGGCTGCTCCTCCTGAATGGCCTCCCCACCCCACCCCCACAAAACTAAATCTGCTTTCCCACTTCTTGGTCTTAGAACTCATTTTTTTTTCTTCAAAATATTTTTACAGTTTGTAATCACAGGCTTTCGTTTCATTATACGTTAATTTGCTTAAATATCTACCTTTCTCTCCAGAGTGTCAATTCCATGAGGACAGGAACCGTGTCAGTTTTGTTTACCACCTTATACTTAGCATTCAGTACCGTCCCTTGAACAGTAAATACTAATTTTTGTTGAATGAATGAATGAGTGAACGAATGAAGTGATTTCTTCATGCCAGGTACTACAGTTAATTCTTTACATAAGTCACCTCATTGTTATTCTCACATCAACCCATATTCAACCCCTATTATCAGGCAAGGAAACTGAAGCTTAGAAAGACTGAGGCTCTTACAGGAGAATGAGTGTCAGAGCTAGAATTTGAAAATACGTTTCTCTGACTCTGTGTAGGACTTCTTAATTATCATGTTATAGGGCTTCCTAGTTGACAAACCTTCTACATCCACCTTCCAAAACTGCCCTCATGCTTATGCCTTCTTGATGGTTTTCATGCTTCCTCTTGTGTCCTCCTCCCCGAATCTGTTCCAAGCTGGATCCTGGTGCCTGGTGGGGAACTGGTCGTGGAGGAGACCGGGTGGTCCTGGCAGCTTTCCTTTTCTAACACATGTTTCTGAGAAGCCCTCAGAAAACCTGTGAGGCAGGCAAACCGTGATGCTGATCAGTGTTCTGACCGCTCTCCTGCACTTTCTATATTCTCTTCTCACTTCCTGCCTTCTCCCCATGGCTTTGGCTTTCTCCCCATCGTGGTGCCCCACTCAGGTCTTCTCTCCCTGCCCACACACGCCCTCTGCATATTCTAGTCCCTTTTGCTGACAAAAATGTGCCTGTCCCAGAAAATGTTCTCAATAGAATGGTAAGTGAAAATAACAAAGTATGATAAAATATTGTATAAATAGTTGCTATGAGTTGAGTTTTATCTACCCTCAATTCATATGTTGAAGTCCTAAGCCCCAGTACTTCATTTGAAAATAGGGTCATCGTTACTGTAATTATTCAAGTTAAAATGAGGTCATATTGGAGTAGGGTGGGTCCCTACTCCAATATGACTGTTGTTCTTATAAAAAGAACACAATGTGGAGAGACAGACACGCACCCAGGGAGAACACCATATAGAGAGGAAGGCAGATATTGGCAGCAGAAGCCAAGGAACAACAAAGATTCCAGAAAGCCACCCGAAGCTAGGGGAAAGGCCTGGAACAGATTCTCCCTCATGATCCCAAAAGGAACCAACTCTACCAACACCTTGATCTTAGATTTCTAGCCTCCAGAACTGTGAGACAATACATTTCTGTTGTTTAAGCTGCTCAGTTTGTGGTACATTGTTGTGGCAGCCTTAGCAAACTAATAGAAATAGTATAATCCCAATTTTGTTAAACAAAACAAACTTGTGTATGTTAGGGATTCTCCTTCTCCTCTCTTATCTCTCTCTCTCTCTCTCTCTCTCTCACACACACACACACACAAATAAAAGAAAATATATACAAAAGTGTACAGTGGTTCTTTTGGGGAGGTGGATGATGAGTAATTTTGCTTTGTATTTCTCCCTGCGCCTTTAGGTATTTTCTCAATTCTCTTACATCTCTGCAATATTACTTATTATTACGTAGACAAATCCTCTAGCTTCATCTATAATTTGAGAACAGCCATACCAATCTTCCAGGATTGTTGTGAGGATTAAAGTGTCTGACACATAGTATGTCAGTTGGTGTCCCTAGACTAGGGAGAGCAGCTCCAAAGAAGTAAAGCCGGGCGTAACAGCCTGTGGTTCTTCAGTTCATCATTAGGGGACTGCTCAGTTCATAAAAGGAGGCTTTGCCAAGGCTGCTAAGCACTGGTCTCCTCATGTGGTAAGGGTGGATATGGGGAGTGGGATGGTACAAAGGAGCTGGCTGGATGCCTTGGGCTTGGGAGGGTCGGCAAAGAAAAGCAAGAGAGGTTGGAAGGTTGATCAGAGGAAGATTAATTAAATGAGGATAACAGTCCATTTGGGGTGATGTTTCTCGGTTTGGGGTGGGGGTCTGATGGGGCGACTGAAAAGGAAAGAGGGACCAAGATAAAGTAGAAAACATAGTCAGGAAGTCAAGCAATTGCCTCCAATAGGAAGAATGCCCTGCCTCCTCATTTCTTCTCTGAAAACACTCCGGGAATGGTGTGGGCAACACAATTTACTTATAACTTTCCACAGCCCATGGGAAGATGTTCTTTCCTGAGAAGGGTTGTTCCCCAAACATCCCCTTTCTATCCAGACCTGTGATAAGATGTTCTTTTCTGGAGACTGTTTAGGTAGATGCTACTAAAACATTGAGCTTTGCCTCTGACTTATCTGAGCAGGGAGGGTGAATTGTCTTGAATCTTGAATTTAGCCATGTATGACTTCAAACTAATCCTTGGTCTCCAAAAATTGGGGGCTTTTTTGCTTCTTCATACTCAGCTGTGTCTTTTCTATCCCCACTCGAAATCCCAGCAACTTAGGGAAAAATTGTGTCCCCACAAATGATATTCACAATTCATGCCTTTATGGGAGGTCACTGATGGCTTTTGCCCACTTCTCTTGCCAAAACCTTCATGTCCCCCTTCATTTTATACCTGAAAAATTCTGTAGCAACATGGGAAACAGTTATACTATTTAATAGTGAAAAGAAGACAACACAAAAATTGCATGTAAATTATGATTCTGGCAATGTAAAAACAAATAAACAAATAAAAAATACACATACAAGGACAATAGGCCTAGAAGAAAACAAACTAAATAATTAATAATGGCTATGTTAGAGTACTAGGATTGTGGATTTTTTTCTTATTCTTTATTGATCTAAAGTTTTTAATGTAACAGAAAAATGCTTTTATAATTAAGAAACAGACTTATTAAGATTAGGTAAAGGGCAGATTGAATAAGGAAGTCTGATAAAATAAATAAAACAGGAAAGCTAATTATAGATAAGGTTTTCTGGAAGTAAATATACATAGCTCTCAGCTCAGTGTATGTGAACCAATGGAGAAATATGACCACAGAATTCTTATGGAAGACAGTTAACCACACGTCAGCCTGTCTACTTTGAAAATGAACAAAAGGAAGGACAACACAAGACTTCAGACCTGCCTGGCATTTGAGAAGAGCTGGAGAGCTAGGAGTCCAGGCACATTAGAGGTTTGGGGGCTATAGAGACACTGTGAAGAAGTTACTAAGTGTGCAGGTTTCCGGGAAGTGCTTCAAGCATGACATGGTGAGGCCCTGATACTGTTTATTTTTAGAACTCCTGTTGAGAGGAGTATCTTTCACCTCTCACTAAATTAACTATGCTCCTTGGAACTATGGACATCTTTCTGCTGTAGCAGCAATAGGATCAAAGCACGTGTTTAGAAAGAGAAGTGAAAAACACCAGATGTGAGCAAAACCACAAGGGGAATTTCAGACAGGCAACGTGCACCAGATTACCCAATTTGGAATGTGGCCCAGGCCCCAGGACAGGCAGACCCTCTGAGGATCAGGCTGGAGAGACAGAGGTTATTGATCCTGATTTAAGCCAAATGCTGCTAACTTGATTCGTGACCTTGCTCCAGCCACTGACCTCCTCCAAACCACTTTCACCATCTGTAAAATGGAAGGACTGGCTCGTTTCCCCCCAGGAACAGCTAATGGAAACCATACTAAAAACTAGAGGTAATAATGAGGCATGATCTTGTGATCTTGAAGACTGGTGGTAAATTGTATTTGAATATATAAATACCACAACGTATACACACTTAACAGCGTGTACGGGAAGGATGTGTATAAAAAATGTGGGATTAAAGACTGTGTCATATCAGTTCACAAAGTAAATAATCTACATGTTGACAATTGCGGGAAGTGTGACAGGAATTTTTTTCCCCCTCTCACTCATAGCGCTTTAGGTCTCCTGGGGTCACCCCAGATGTAGACTAAAGCATACTACCTAGCACATAGTGCTGAATAAATGTTAGATCCAGATACAGCTTAAGCTTCAAATTCCAGCTTTCTTTATCACTTAGTTGTATGTAGCCTTGGGTAAGTTACTCCACAGGTTGGTACCTTGGTTTCCCCTTCTGTAAAATGGAGATAAAACTAATATCTACCTCCTGGACTTGTGAAGATTAAATAGAGTGGTATATCTAAAGAGCTTAGAGGAGTGCTAGGTGGATGTTAGTTATTATTATCTTCCAAAACCTTCAATGTGGACTTTAAAGCTCTCTGCATTTCTTTATTCATCTCAGTTTTCTCATCCAAATGTTTCCAACATTCTTGCTCCATTTAAGAATATTTCCTGTCTTATTAAACTATGTAGGATACTGCTCCCTCCAGACTTTAAAGCAGTCTTACTCACCCTCCACCAAAGGCATTAATTTATTCCTATTTATGCCAGCTTTTTTTTTTTTGCGGTACGCGGGCCTCTTACTGTTGTGGCCTCTCCCGTTGCGGAGCACAGGCTCCGGACGCGCAGGCTCAGCAGCCATGGCTCACGGGCCCAGCTGCTCCGCGGCATGTGGGATCCTCCCGGACCGGGGCACAAACCCGTATTCCCTGCATTGGCAGGTGGACTCTCAACCACTGTGCCACCAGGGAAGCCCTGCCAGCTTTTTTTTTTAACAACAACATTTTCATATTTATTGAACAGAGAAAAAGTTCACAACATATTCTTTTTTTTTTTAATTGGGGTATAGTTGCTTTACAATGTTGTGTTAGTTTCTGCTGTACAGCAAAGTGAATCAGCTATACGTATACATATATCCCCTCCTTTTGGGGTTTCCTTCCCATTTAGGTCACCACAGAGTTCCCTGTGCTATACTGCAGGCTCTCATTAGTTATCTATTTTATACATAAGAGTGTATACATGTCAGTCCCAATCTCCCAATTCATCCCACCCTCCCTTTCCCCACTTGGTGTCCGTACGTTTGTTCTCTATGTCTGTGCCTCTATTTCTGACTTGCAAATAGGTTCACCAGTACGATTTTTCTAGATTCCACATATATGAGTTAATATACGATATTTGTTTTTCTCTTTCTGACTTACTTCACTCTGTATGACAATCTCTAGGTCCACCCACGTCTCTACAAATGACCCAATTTCATTCCTTTTTATGACTGAGTAATATTCCATTGTATATATGTATCACATCTTATTTATCCATTCATCTGTAGATGGACATCTAGGTTGCTTCCATGTGCTGGCTATTGTAAATGGTGCTGCAATGAATATTGAGGTGCATGTGTCTTTTTGAATTATGGTTTTCTCAGGGTATAGGCCTAGCAGTGTGATTGCTGGGTCATATGGTAATTCTACTTTTAGTTTTTTAGGGAACCTCCATACTGTTCTCCATAGTGGCTGTATCAATTTACATTCCCACCAACAGTGCGAGAGGGTTCCCTGTTCTCCACACCCTCTCCAGCATTTATCATTTGTGGGGTTTTTGATGATGGCCATTCTGACCGGTGTGAGGTGATACCTCATTGCAGTTTTGACTTGCATTTCTCTAATAATTAGCAGTGTTGAACATCTTTTCATGTGCCTGTTGGCCATCTGTATGTCTTCTTTGGAGAAATGTCTATTTAGGTCTTCTGCCCATTTTTTGATTGGGTTGTTTTTTTTTTGATATTGAGCTGCATGAGCTGTTTGTATATTTTGGAGATTAATCCCTTGTCAGTTGCTTTGTTTGCAAATATTTTCTCCCATTCTGAGGGTTATCTTTTCATCTTGTTTATGGTTTCCTCTGCTAGGCAAAAACTTAAGTTTCATTAGGTCCCATTTGTTTATTTTTGTTTTTATTTTCATTACTCTAGGAGGTGGGTCAAAGAAGATCTTGCTGTCATTTATGTCAAAGAGTGTTCTTCCTATGTTTTCCTCTAAGAGTTTTATAGTGTCCGGTCTTACATTCATGTCTTTAATCCATTTTGAGTTTATTTTTGTGTATGGTGTTAGGGAGTGTTCTAATTTCATTCTTTTACATGTAGTTGTCCAGTTTTCCCAGCACCACTTATTGAAGAGACTGTCTTTTCTCCATTGTATATACTTGCCTCCTTTGTCATTGATTAGGTGACCATAGATGTGTGGGCTTATTTCTGGGCGTTCTATCCTGTTCCATTGATCTATATTTCTGTTTTTGTGCCAGAACCATACTGTTCTGATTACTGTAGCTTTGTAGTATAGTCTGAAGTCAGGGAGCCTTATTCTTCTAGCTGTTTTTCTTTCTCAAGATTGCTTTGGCTATTCGGGATCTCTTGTGTTTCCATACAAATTTTGAAATTTTTTGTTCTAGTTCTGGGAAAAATGCCATTGGTAATTTGATAGGGATTGCATTGAATCTGTAGATTGCTTTGGGTAGTAGAGTCATTTTCACAATGTTGATTCTTCCAATCCAAGAACATGGTATATCTCTCCATCTGTTTTTGTTGTCTTTGATTTCTTTTATCAGTATCTTATAGTTTTCTGAGTACAGGTCTCTTGCCTCCTTAGGTAGGTTTATTCCTAGGTATTTTATTCTTTTTGTTGCAATGGTAAATGGGATTTGAGTCAATTCCTACGTTGACCCCACAACCAAAAGTCTATGAAGCATCATTACATCCTCTGTTCTCCAATCCTGGGCTTCTTACATAACAAGATGCCCTCTTAACCAGAGCTGTCCCAGTAAAGATTTAAAAATATGGTTTTTCTCCTCTTTAGTAGAAGTTGTCAGTCACAGTGTAGAATAGGGAATCACCTTGGAATCACTAAGCATGGCTATCTTTAGAGGGATAGGGCAAGGAGAGGAGTCATGGGTATAATGAAATCCCCCACCCCATCCTTTGGTGAAAAGTTGTCATTAGAGAGAAAGAGGGATGTGGTAGTGGGTCCAGGATGGCAGACACTGGAATTCATCCTGGATCATGTATCCAGGAAGTGGCTGTATATGAGACCAGGAAAAAAGAAATAACAACCTGATCGGTGATAGTTACAATATTATGGGGGAAAAATGGAGTGAAATGTTCAGGAATCCCTTTCCCTAAGTTACCAATGTGGATGGACCCTACTTTGGCACCCTTGGAGCAGCAGAGAAAGGACTCAGACACCACAACCCTTCCCTGGACGTTTGCTGCAGTTTCACCAGCACTAGTATCATTCCTTTCCGGGAGCACTTGGTCTTCCACCAGCACCAAGTTTGATTATGTGATCATTGTTATTGTCCTTATCATTACTGCCTTCAAATCACTTAAACTTTTTTCATCCCTCCACCATCTCACCTTCTAGGGTGCTTTTACTACACTGTCATAGGAGTCCCTAAAGATGATTTAATTCCATAGAAACACTTGAACCCCTATTATACAAGGCTAAATTCTGGGGAACACAAAGATGAGTAATATATGGTCACTGCTCTCAAGGAGCTACTAACACATGATTCAGGTAGATTTAAATTGCTAACTAACATTTAATCCAGTGATGACCTAGGTTACCCTAATTATCTTCCCTATTGGCCTGCCTTGTCCAGTTCATTTTTTAACACATATTTATTGACTGTGTGCTAGGCACTGGGCTAGCCTTAGGGTGCAACAACAAATAAACGTCATCCTTACCTTTAGAAAGCGTAACTACAGTGTGAAAGTACTAGGCTTGATGGTATACCTGGCTGACTACAAAAGGAATAGGTAACACTTAGTATACCTGTCTCTCCTCCTGTAGCATGAAGTACACTCCACTATAGTACTTCACTCTCCCAGCCATCATGCAGTGAAGTTACAGTTAGGACGTGTTACGTTCTTCTTTGAGTCCAACTTCAGAGGCACCTGAGAAGAGGAGGGAGAAGGACAGATCTCCATACAATGGTGAGTAGCTGGGGCCTCCACATCCTGTGCTCCTCACCAATATTCTCATCTTCCCCCATCTCAGGAATCCAGTACCCTTCATACTACCCCCTGATTCTATATGGGTTAGAAGTGTCTAAATAGATAAATGTGAAATATCTTTGGTTTCTTAATGAACACTCTTCAATAATTGAGGGTAATGTCAATTATATAAATATTAAGCTTCCAAGGAAGGGAAGGACTTCTAAGGAAATGTTTTCCTTATTGGGAGAAGTATTTAAGATGAAGGTAAGTATCAAACTTCCATTGATGGTGATAAAACTACTTCTTATAATATTAAGGTAGACAGCTGATCAAATAAGGGCGGTAGTAAATCTCCTCAGGTCCTCTGCCCACTCAGAATAAGACCTCAAGACATGCAGGAATGACTCACTGTGACAAACTCAGACAACTATTGATTAACTGTGCTCACAGAGGAGCGTAATATTAGAACAGGAAGGAACATCATAGATTGTATTGGTTTACTGGCACAAGCATAAAATTTGGAATCAGATGGTCCTAGGTTCAATTTTCACCTCAGATTCTCTTTGCCACCTGGGCCTGGGGCAATTTACTTAGCTTCACTGACCCTTTATTTTCTCATCTGCATAATGCAGATCAAAATTCTTATCAAGCAGTGTTTTTTAAAAGGACTAAATAAAGTGACATAATTGAAGGCACTTGGCAAAGAATGGGCACCCTGTAAATACTCGTTTCTTCCTTTTATTTTACAGATGAGGAACCAAAGCCTGAAAAATTGATCTAACTTGCCTGATTAACCAATGTCATCCCTGGACTAAAGCCCCTGGCTTCCTGACTCCTAGTCCAGCTGTCTTTCTATCATTTTCATAATGGGAGTTGAGCAAAGATAATAGAAAATGCATTTATCCCTGGTTTTCTAAAGCTTGAGAGGGATGAAATAAAAAGAGAGGAGGAGGCTGAAGTGGGGTGAAAGGTGTAAAAAGCAGATTTATTTCCCTGGTTTTGCATTACTTTCCTGAGTTTACATTGCTTGAGCACACACCCCCTGATGGTGGAGGGAAGTGGTAGAGCGTAGCCAACATGGGATTAAATATTGCATTACATCAATCCACAGAGTAAATAATCTACATGTCCACAATGGAAGGGAGTGTGAGAGGGTGTCTTTTTTCTTCTCTCACATATAGTTCTTTAGGTCTCCTCTGGCCACCTCAGACCTAGACTAATTTTCCAGAAGGTCCTACATAACCCTTCCCTTCAGGGCTCCAAGCTTGCTAGTGTGTGGATTTGGCAGAGAAGTGCAAACTAAAAAGGTTATGCATAAAAAATCACTTGTGACCTGAAAATTATTTCAGTGTGGGGTTGGTGCTCCACGTGGTTGAGTAGAAAGAGCCCTGGGCCAGAGACGGGATGCCTGACTGCTTCCCCAGCCCTGCCACTAACTAGCTGGGGGGCCCCAGAAGAGGAAGTTAACCTCTCTGCACATCTGTTTTGTAACCTATAAAATGTCATCAAAAACACTCACCACATATTACTTTCCTTTATCCTCACAAGAACTCCCCAAGGTAGATGGTACTCTTCCCATGTTAGAGGTGAAGAAATAGAGGCTTAGAGAATTGTGACTTGCCCAATATCATTCAGCTAGTAAGTGGCAGAATCTAATAAGACATTGGACTTGAGCACAGAATGTACTCTTAACCTCCAAGATAGACTACCTATATTTTGATGGGAGAAATGGATAGTAAAGTTTCAAAGCACTTTAAAGGAGTTTAAGCAAATGTTT
Source organism: Mesoplodon densirostris (assembly GCF_025265405.1). NCBI lineage: Eukaryota > Metazoa > Chordata > Mammalia > Artiodactyla > Ziphiidae > Mesoplodon > Mesoplodon densirostris. The sequence continues at coordinate 108,343,559 of NC_082662.1, read as the reverse complement.
ATTACAATCATTCAGAGGAGTTATAATCCTAAGGAGGTGCCTGTACTCAAGTCATTTTCAGCTCATTGACTTTCTTATTCATTGCTTTTCATGTGGATCTGAGAGTATCAAACCACCGTTATCCTCTTTCACCTCATTTGTTTTTGATGTCAGTTCTCCTCCCACACTGGCTGCTTTCAGGGCCAGCCAGCGCCACTTCTTGCCAAGTGGAGGAGCGTAAGTGTAGGAAGCCACGCTCACACACTCACAAGCAAGCACACAAATGCCCACGCTCATCAACACATGCACGCGCACACACATATATTCATATTACTTTGTACGCACAGCCATGGTTTCAGAACCTGACAATTTAAGAGTTTGTCATTATTATGACAGTGCATATATCATGTACAAATAATTTCCCAGAATTGGGCTTTGGAGTGAAAAATGCTACGATAAAGTGATAAAAAGTGCAGGGATACATACTAAGGAGAATACCAAGAAACTTAGACCCTTCTGGCTTCAGCTCCAACCTTGAATTCTGCTATAAGCTTATGAATTTCTCCCAGCTCATTCAGCCTCCTTGAAAGGCCCTTACCCTTGGTGGGCAATAGGTTTGACAACCTCAGTGTCTCTTCATGAGCTGATTCTGAGCTTTCACTCTGTTGTCTACATATGTATTCCGGGCAGTGGTGGTCATCAGACTGTAAACTTCAGAGGTTCGGGATCACGTCTGTGGAATTCTCCCTTCAGTGGTTTGGCAGTACATGCAGTTAGCTCTTTGGTGATGACAACACCTCATTCTTGTACTGCTTTTTGTTTGGTTTGCTTAGGAGGCAGACACAAAAGATTTTGACCCTCATTTAATTATGTATAGCCCAGAACTGTTATGGCATTTAACAAATGAATTTATTCATTGCACATGCACTTGTGAACACCTTGGTAATATTATGTCATTTTTGCATTAACCCTTAATGTTTACAGAGCATGTCCGTGATTAGTGTCACACTCAGACTTCCCTTTGAGACGGTAGAAAGGGATAAAAATATTACCTACTTCATGAGGATGAAATTTGTGAGGATTAAATGCAATAAACTACTTAGCATTGGGGGCTGGCAGAGAGCAAACAGTATTAAATGTTACTATTAGTACATGACTGGCCCATATTACTGATGAGGACCCACAGCTCAGAGAGGCTAAGTTACTTGTTCAGGTTGTACAGTTAAGTGGTGGAATTCAGTTAAGAATCTAAGTCTCCAGACTCCAAGCCCATTTTAGGAAATTATCAGTTGACACTGCAATCATGGAAGGAAAAAAGCAGAGCCTCAGAGGAAGAGCATTCCTGACAGTTTTTATGGTGGGTGAGTAGCCAGAAGTGTTTAGAGATAAAGCACTGCTCAAGGGGTGGTGGGGGGAGAGACAAGGCCCAGGCCATGTACCACAAGCGGCTGTGCTATTCATTTTTGGTTCTGCAAATGCTGTCTTCCCTCATCACCTTCACATATATTGTCCTCTTTCCCGCCTGCCTTCCCTCCTCTCCCGGATCTTTCACCTGAATAATGCTCCAGACTTCCAGGCTCAACACAAACAGCTCTTCATGGAGGCCTTCCCGAGCCTGGTCTAGGTTTTCACCTACTGGTACAGGGACCCACAGCACCCTGAATGCCTTCTTGTGAGAATACTTGTCCAATATCTCTCCCCAGCTGGAATGTAAGCAGTGAAAAATCATCAACTTTATCCTGCTTGCTGGCTGATGTATCCCCAGCACCCTTATGGTGTCTGGCACATTTGTTAAATGCAGAGCAGGTGCTGGCCAATAGAAAGATGAAGAGGAAGAAGATTAAGAAAAAAGTGAGAAGACACCGACCAGAACTTAAAATGTTTTACCATTTTGCCACAGATACACTCTGAGCCACAGATACACTCCTCTATTGGAGAAGTGAGGAAATGTAGACTGGGCAACTGGAAGGAACTGAAGGAAAGACTCCAACATACAAGAAAGGCATGGAGCAGCAAATCAAAATAAAGAGTAACAAACATGGGAAGAGCCCATCCTAGGCCCAATCTTCGGCTGATGAATGAAAGGGGGCTGAGAACAAGACATTTCTCAGCCTCTTGTTGGCTGCCTTTTGCTAGAAAGAGATCAGGACTCCTGCTCTCTACAGATGACTGCCTACAGAATACAGAGGGGAAGAGGGAGGGAAGGAGAGTTTCCACCAGGGTGAGGTATTTCTGACTCTGCCTTGTTGACAGCAAACAGTGGCAGTAGTGGGACTTTTGACAGGAAGTGTCCATCTCTGGGGGAGTCAGGATCGGGCCAGGAGGTAGAGCAACCTTGGCACCCTAAAGCCCTGGCTTTTTCCCCTCTGCACTCTGGTGCAGGAGCCTCCACATCTCTCATGCCTCCTTAGCGCAGCAGGGGGAGGACGCGAGGCCAGCCTTCAGCAGGGACCATTTCGTTTACATTCCCACCCCTCGGCCCTGGGAAGCCCCGAGTTCCCACACTCACTGAGGCAGGAAGGTCGCCACGGACACCTCATCTGTCTGGGTTGCTGACTAACTACAGATAAGCAGCAGCTGCTGCATCCACATTGCATGCAGATTGCCCACCCTGGAACCAGGCGGAGAAGGGCCAACCTCTGTCCACTGGGGGATGGGGGACCACAGGGCCTCCAGGGCCGTCTGCTGTGGTTGAGGCCCAATGACTGCGGTGGGGGGGGGGGGGGGCCGAAAAACTCACTTTGGCGGAGCTGCTGGACGGGACCAAGGAAAGGCAGGTCTTAGGTGTGCCTACCCCATGGCACAAATCCAGCCCGACAGCCATCGAGCACTTGACAGTTTTACAGTACTCTGCTGCATACTTTTTCTCACATCACTCTGACCACCACCCGTGAAGAACACAGAGCAGGTGTTTTTGTGTCCATTTTGCAGATGAGTAAACAGCCTCAGGATGTTTGAGAGACTTGCCCAAGTTCTCACAGCTAGTCAGTGGTAAAAGCCGTTTTTTCACAGCCTGTTTGGTGGGTCTTTCCATTACTATGCGCACACACAACAAGCCAAGTGGACAAGTTCCAATTTTTATCTCTGAAAGAAAACTCCTCCTGGGTTTAACCTGTCTTCCACCCAGCCTGGGGTGTAGTGAGAAACACTTCAGTCTTGGAGTTTGAATCCTGATTCCCCTTCTTGACAGCCAAGTAATTTAGCAGCTGTGTGATTTTGGATTTGATTTTCTTGAATATTCGCTTCCACATGTATAAAATGGGGATGATGTTGCTTAAGTTGTGGAGGCTTCTGTAAGGATTAAGAATAACAGTAAACATCTACTGACTATTTTCCGTAACGTCAGCTCAGTTCTAAGCACCTCATGTGCACTGACTCACTGAATTCTCACAACAGCCCTAGGTTAGTTCATATGTGCTATGTTATTTCACTTCATAGATGAGGAAACAATGGTAGAGGTAAAGAGACATACCGCAGGTCACACAGCAAACAAATAGCAGAGCCAGGATTCTCACCCAGGCTGTCTGACACCAAAGCCAAGTGCTTAATCTCCATGTTACCATGCAAATTATGATTACTGCCTACAATAAGGTACTCAATCAATAGCTGTTATAAGGTATTGGGTCAGGTGTAGCTTGATTTATAAGCAAAGTGAAGAGCTAACTGCCTGAACTAATTAGATAAACCAAAGGCCTGTCTACTAGGAAGTATTTTCAGTTTAGTATGCCATGGTTTCCCATTTACCACCACCAGCGTCATTCCTTTAGAACAGGAAGACACTTCGGGAACATTTGTCAATGTCAAGAGACATTTTTGGTTGTCACAGATGTGGGAGTGCTACTGGCATCTAATGGGTAAGGCCAGGGATGCTGCTAAACATCCTATAATGCACACAACTGTCCCTGCATCAAAGAATTATCTGGCCCCAGTGTCAATATGCTGAGGTTTAGAAATTGCTTTAATATTGAGTATTTATTATTGACTAAATACTAAATATTGATATTTAGTAAGACTACTTTAGTCTCGAAGAGCCCTGTTAATACACAAATTTGTCACATAGAACAACAAAGTATGTTTTCTTTAACATCTCTTGATATGCTGACACAGTTCAATCTACGCAATATTTGTTATTACTATTGCTGTTGTTACTGTTGTTGTTGCCAAGCAAAGATGTGTGCCCTAGAAATGGTCAAGCCGATTTGGGGTTTGTGGTAGAGTTAGAAAACTGAAGCTCTTTTTCTGTCAAATTATGTTACCATCCTCCAAATTGCTGACATTTCTTCCAATATGTTGAAATAGGTCATAAATAAACTCACAGCAATGCCATTTCCTTTTAACATGCAGTTCTGTGAATCCCTGATATCTCTCAGTTCAGTCAGCTCTTCTTTTGTCTCCCTTCCCATTATGCATACACCAAACAGAGTTGGTTTTTTGGGGTTTTTTTTGCGGTATGCGGGCCTCTCACTGTTGTGGCCTCTCCCGTTGCGGAGCACAGGCTCTGGACGTGCAGGCTCAGCGGCCATGGCTCATGGGCCCAGCCGCTCTGTGACATGTGGGATCTTCCTGGACCGGGGCACGAACCCGTGTCCCCTGCATCGGCAGGCGGACTCTCAACCACTGCACCACCAGGGAAGCCCCAGAGTTTTTTTTTAAGTCTGATTTTGTTGGCCTCTTTTGGAAAGTCCTATAGCTACTACATCTTCAAAATGGTAAAAATTTACTTTGCCAAACAGAACTTTGACCAGAAGAAGAATCTTCATATGTGAAGTATTTGTGATGTTTGGCAGACATCCAGCTTTCTTACTTTGTTGGAGAACACTATGCCTCACGTCACTGTGACTCACTGATTTCCATATCTTTGTGCATTAGCTTAAAATACTCAATAAATAATCCTGAAAGGAGTTGTATCAGTCAGTTTAGGCTAGGTTATGATGCAATAACAAATGATCCCAATATCCTAACCACAAAAAAAGATTTATTTCTTGTTCATATTGTGTGTTCATCATGTATTGGTTGCAGCCCTGTTTCATCTGTTCATTCATCATTTAGACTAAAGGAGCAGGCCCTATTTGGGACATGACGGTATCATAGCAGGAGGAAAGAATGATGGTGGAACAACATGATAACTCTTATAGCTTCTGCTCATGATTGCTCAGAAGTGGCACATGTTCCATTTGCCAATTTGTTTCTTGCGTTGACATTCCATTGGCCAACTCAAGTCAATAGCCAAGCCAGATGTCAATGGGACAGAGATGTATATTCTTCCTACAGGCCTCACAGGCAGGGGTAGTGAATATTCTGAACAATAATATAATCTACCACAGGACTCTGTCTTTGTCACCAAAGTCATGAACTTCCTCAGAGCCAGGGCCTTAGCCTTGAATCACTACATTTTCAAGAAGTTTTTAGCAAGAAATGGGGGAAGAATATAAAGTGAAAGAGTTGAAGAGGCAAAATTGTCAGATTCTAGTGATTGATTTGTTGAGGAGCAGAGGTGGATGACAAACGTCAAGGAAAAGACAAGAGTCAAAGATGACTTCTAGGACTCCAGGACTGATGAGTGATAATGCCAACAACTGAGATAGAGAACAGAGAAGGAGAGGAGGTTTAGAAGGAGAAAGGGCAAGTTTGTTTTTGTTTTAGATTGAGAAGACAACTTTATTGCTCCTTATAGCTGTCCCCTGAAAACCCACTTTATTGATTCTTTCACCCTCTCCTCCTTTTTTGGGGGGGGGGCAAGTTTTATTTTTGACCCAATGAACATGAGGTGTCTTTGGAACATCCATGTAGAAATATTCAGTAGACAGATGACTATATGAGTGTGGCTCCCAAGAGAGTACTGAGCTAGAGGCAAAGATCTGAGATTCAATCACATATAAGTAGTCATAAGTGACAGCTATTATGATTATATTTATTGAGCACTTACTATGTCAGGCACTGTGAGAAGCAATTTACATACATTTTTTTACTTAATTCTCATCATATCCCTGGTCCGTGTTGTTTATCCTTACTGTGTAGATAAGGGTATGAAATCTAAAGAAGCTTTAAAAAGCAAACAAAACTTCGCCTGTCTCACAGCTAGGAATTTGCAAAAAAGGACCCAAGTGCTTTGCCTCCACAACCCACATTTCAATGAAGTATGCTCTTAGTTGGAACCATGACAGCAAATGAGAACATCCAGGCACTACAGAAAGAGAGAGAAGATAAGAACAGTGGGTCAAGGGTAGGACTCTGAGGAATATGAATATTCAAGGATCAGGAAGAAGATCCCTTAAAGAAGACAGAGAAGGAACAAGTAGGAGGAAACCAGAAGAGTGCAAAGTCTCAGAAGCCAAGTGTGTAGAGAGTGACAATGAAAAGAGAGTGTCTAACAGAGGCAGTGACTGCAGAGTACTTGAAGAGCAGGGCTGGGAAAGGTCCATGGGTGTTGGCAGCTAGGTCTAGTCCCTGAAAATACCTATATCCTCACAGAAGCATCCATAACCGGCTATCTTCCCCACCCAGAACCCCAGGAGTGAAATATCAACTGTAGGTGGCTGGTCACATGCTGACATTGTAAACGCCAACATGTTGCTGGTTCATTCTCTTTGAACTCTGCCTCCAGAGACTGCCTTGACTTTTTGACCTGTTTGAGTAGGTCTATGTTTCTGGGTTTTGGTGATCCGGCTCTTGGACTCTGTACCTGTGTGTACATGTCTGAGGTTCTGGCCTGTTTTCTCCGCTTAGGAAACCCATCCTTACACCACATGCCTACTCTTGGTTACTACCTACTCCCAACTTGAGGGAGTAAGGTCGGACACTGTCCCTCAATCCACAGGGCTGTGTCTCCTGCTGATTCTCTGCAACTCAGCTTCCAGAATTGAAATGAGGAGTGTGGTTTCAGATGGTGGCTGCTGTATGATGTGGCAAATTACTGACAGTAGGGCTGCTGGCTTTGAGATCACAGGTTGCTGGTCAGACCTTGCCAAGCCTTACAACGCCTTTTGTCAGAGCAGCCTCTCAGTCTTCAGGTGAGCCCTCCCAGTTGCCATGCTTTTTAATCCAGCTCCAGCAGTTTATGGAGCTATGACAGTTATATTTGGGACAAGAGGACATTAATGTAAATGGGACTTTTCATGTCTGCTGGGAAAGCAGGATGCTGAACAGCTGTTCAACTACAGCTGGGAAGGCTACACTGTGGGCACCACTGGGACTTTTTCATAGCCATGACTGACTGGTAAGAGCCCTTTGTCCATGGAGTGCCCAACTTCACCGTTAGAGTGGATGAGTATCCAGATCTCCTCTACTCGCAGCAGCTTGAACTGAATGAACCAGTATTATGGGTGCCCTCTGAGGTAAGAGCTCTAGGATCCTCCAGCATCTCTGCTTTTTGTGTTCAGTTGGATGCTGCACACATCCATCACCTTGCTATGACCACAACCCCCCAGCAAGGGTTACCAGACTTACTGAATAAAAATACAGGACACCCAGTTAAACTTGAATTTCAGATAAACAACAAATACTTTTTTAGTATGTGCTATACAACATTTGGGATATACTTATACTAAGAAATTATTCATTATTTATCTGAAATTCAAATTCAACTAGGTGTCCTGTTTTTTACTGGACAATCCTATGGGATTGTCCTATCCCCCATTACCTGAGACTCAGTAGGGATCCACAGGCCTTGGGATCCACTGGTCTCCACTTCTCCCAGGAAGGCACTGGGGCACTTTGTGAAGAATAAAATCAGAGAACTGGGCCTCTGCTATGATTATTGGGGTCTTGATCCTGTCTGGGTTCCTATGCTCCTGGGGCAGTTCCAGGGAATCCATGAAATTACACCTCCTGAGTGCCTAGAACCTTGTTTGCCTTCCCTCAGCTGCATTTGGAAGACAAAGAGGGAAAGATGGCTTTTAGAAGTGTCTAGACAGTTTGTAGAGACCATGATATCCTTGATCTGTGGCAGCACCAAATGATCAGTATCCTGCATGACTGTCCAGGGGATGGTTTTTGCATTTCCTGGACAATGTCCTAACGTACACTTGAACACCTCCACACATACCCTGTCCAACTATGCCTCATATAATTCTTCAGTCCAGCAATCCTGAATTACCTGAAGCATCAGCACCTCCAAAACCATCTCCAGACAACTCCAGTTTGGTGTAGCCAGGTGTCTATGATTCTAGAGTGAGAGGCCCCTGGTCAGTTGACATAGACATTCCAAATTCGGCTTGATAGCATTTTGTTCTTTTCTGTGCAACTGACCTAGTAATGACTTCCTAAAAAGAGAGGGAAGTTGGCCTGATGTGCTGAGCTGGACAATATTTTGCATGCAGATCAAGACTCCCTTCACCTTTGCCCCATTATAGCACTAGCTGGCACTTACTATGTGCCAGAAACTCTTCTACATTGAATTTATTAATACAGGACTTTGCCTGTATTAATAAATTCAATGCTTATAATAACCCTATGAGGTATATGCTGTTACCACTGCTGTTTTACAGATGAGGAAACTGAGATAGAGAGATTAAGTAATTCCTCTAAGGTCACACAGGTTAAAAAGTTGCTAAGAAGTAAAAACTGGGATTCAAATGTGGGCAGTCTAGCCCCAGAATCTGTCCTCTTAACCTTTGTGCCAACTTTAGGTAGCCTGGACCCAGCTCGGTTCAACCTAACACTGTTGGGACTGGTGCTGCTGACACTGGTGCTCCTGACCAAGGAGGACCCTGTTCTGTCCTCCATTATCCCCATTTGGGAAGGAGAATGGCTTGCTGTGAAGATGTCTTCAAGGCCTAGAGGGTCTAATGCATGATAGTGAGCTCAGTCTGCAGTAGCCTGAAGCATCCACTACAAACCTGGAAGCTTAGCTCATGCTATGCAAGGTGGCTTGCCTTATTTTATGAGCCTTGGGTGCCCCATTAGCTACACACCCAGCAACAGAACCACAGGGCAGATGGTCTAGGTTGTAAGCCTGAATACAAGGGGCAGCAGAGGCCATCAACCTTGGAAGAGTCTGACTTGCATATTTCACAGTCCTTCAGCCCAAATTATCTTTCAGTCATATACATGTATTCACATACATGTATTCCTAATCCAGATCCATAGCCTTTTGGGTGCAACTCAGAGAGGTATGAAATACTAGGAAGACGTCTATAAGAGTAGGGTGGTGCACATCCTGCCAGGAAGACCTGAATGTAGTCTCAGCTCAGCCACCCATCTGCTCCTCTATCAAAACACAATCTGTGGCCTATGATGTGTTCTGGTACACTACCACAAGACCTGGACCTCAAGCAGATATTACCTGGGTTTCCTAAAGAGTAGCTGTGACTCCTTCTGATCCCCACACACCTCCAGGACTCCACCTATGGGACTCCCATCTCTGGTCTGCCTCTCTTGCCCAATCATTACTCTGTCCTGGCAGTGACAGCTTTATAAAGAAGGCATGCTTCCCTCCCTGCATTGCTCCTTTATCCACTCCGGCCCCTTACACCCTGACGGGTAAAAGAGAGTTTCTATTTCCATGGTCTGTCAAAGCACTGCTTTCCAACCAGAGCCCTTGGGCCTATCAGGTCCACGTCCACCTGCCTGCTACCCCTAAATGGGTGACAAGAGTAGTGCTTAAGGAATACCTGCATTCTTCTACTGCACACACACAATTGACTGCTCTGTCTAGTGTCACTGCCACAGAATTTGCTTTCAGAATTTATTGTTTCCCTCTTTTCAGAATTACTTTTCTGTGCAACAATATTTTGCATCCTTATCATTTTCTTGCACCCCCTCTTCCTTGCACTATTGATATTCCTGCAGCTAAAGAGTACCTGGGAAGGTATGCACCAACTTGAAGGAATTTTGATGAGTATACCAAGTTTTTGCTAGCAGCAGCCTTCAGAGAGGAAGATTGAGTATGGGAAACCATCTCATTCTCCCCTAACACATTTATTCTACCTATCTAATATGAAAGCTAAGGATTGCTGATAATAATAACACCACCAGCAAAGAGATCTATCATTTCTTGAGCACTCACTATGGGTCAGGTAGTGTGCTACATGCTTGGCATATATTTTCTCACTTAATCCTCACAACAATGCCATAAAGAGGATACTATTTTACCTCTAATTTATAGCTGAGAAAACTGACTTGCCAAAGATCACATAATGAGTAAGTGGTAGAGCCAAATTTCAAACCCCAGTTAATTTAAAGCCTGGGCATTCAGCCACCTTGCTGTCATTGTCATATATCAGCTAACTTCCTCCATGTCCAATCTCCCAGCTCCTTCTATTCTTTTCTCTACTCCTAAATCTCCAGCCACAACCCCAAAGAAGAGGGGGAATAAACATGAACTGTATTCCCAAGAGGAAGTAGACTCATTATGACACTGTGACTGACCTCACCAACTGGACCACGGGAAAGAGTGAGGGCATGAGGAATTATTTTAATTTGGCCCTTTGAAACAGAGACCCTACTCAAAGTAATCAAGGGTTTGTTATAACTACTACTTCCCTGTTTCATTCACTAATGGATCCCAAACACCTAGAACCATGCCTAGCTAGTAGTAGGTGACTAACAAATATTAGCACAGAATACAGGAATTTGGGGTTGACCCAATGAAGAACACAGGAACCCTAGTAAATCTGGGTGGCAGGAAAGTGGTTTTTAGTAGAGTAGTAAAGTAGTGGCTTTAGTATGACCCTCCATGGCCACCACTCCATTGTATGGCATCCTTTCAACTCCAGTTTTCATGGCTAACTGCCCCATTATCTCCATGTTTCCCAGTTCAAATCCCAGAAGGAGAGAATCTGATTGACCAACCTCACCTTTTCCATTCAAGCCCTGGTTTTTGGAGGGGCATCTCTAATGTCAGGGCCCAATTCCTGGTCCAATCAGGAGCCATCCCTGGGTAAAGAACAATCTAGCTCTGCTTCTCAGAGCAGGGGGCTGTGGGTGGGGCAGTTTCATCTTGAAGAGGAAGTTGGGTGTGGCAGGCACTTTGTTGACATATCCAGTATAGGAGTGCTCCTGGGAGCCCATCTCTCATCTCTGAAAAGTGACTTTGTAAGTTAGAACTTTTCACCAGGCATTCCCAGGAATGCCCAGGTAAATGCAGCTGGTAACTTGCTGAGTTTGGAATTCCTCTTGGCCTGCCATCTCTGCACTCTTTCTTCTGGGACTACCTTGGTTTGTCAGCTTCTTACCTGTTTGCAGTTGGCTCTTTCTGGACTCTCTTCTACTTAGGTGAGTTGGCTTCTAACTAGACTGCGTGACTCTTGGACAAGGTAAGTGTTTGGATTCAGCTTTGGTTCTGGATCATGCTTTCAACTTGGATGAAATGGCCTCACATCTTGCGCCCTTGCCCCCTCCTTTCTACTCAGATTCACCCTGCTTCAAGTTATCATTTGCCTGAGGGTGCCTTCCCTTCCCAGCCCACCAACATATTCCTGAGGGCATGACATTAAGAAATAGTTGGTGGCTTCAGTGAGAGAAATTTTAGAGGAATGATTGGGGTAGAAACCAGATAGAAGCAGGTTGAGGAAGTGGAAATAATGAGTATAGACTACTCTTCTGAGAAGTTTAGATGAAAAGGAGGGGAAGGAAACATCTACATGTCAAGATTTGTGTTTTTTTTTTAACTTTAAGAGTTTGCTCTGATTGTATAATACATAATTTTGTCCAACATTTTGAAAAAATAAAAATTATAAGCAATAAATGTATAATTCCCCATAATTCAACTACCTACATAATTATGATAGTTACTCATTTTTGAGTACCTACTAAACAGAAGAATTGTTCTAGTCACTTTATAAATAGTGTTTCTATTTACTGTGTGATATAAAGTCCCAGCTGGGCCAGAATTACGACAGATATGTCTGTGACATGGAGTAAGACAATATCTCCTCCCCTCAAGCAATAATTAGCATCCACTGATTTACAAGGGGGCTAAGAGTTTGTTGGGGGAAAACTCAAATTCTGGCTTTAGGAGGGTTTTGCTTGTGCATAGCCATGTCTGGGGGTAGTTCCAGAGGTAGACATGGCTGGCAGGTATAGTGGGGCCCCCAGGGAAAGCACAGCCTGTTGAGGAAGGAGTCTGCAATGGTAAGGCTGGGCTTTAGTCCTGCAAGGCCATGGCCAGTCTGGCTGTTATGTGGCAGGGCCTAACTCAGCTTCCTCGTGTGTTTCTTTCCGGAAGAAAACAAAGAATGGCCTCTGTGTAACAGAAAGAGCCATTTTGTGAAACTCTGAAATGCCCTAGGGCCTATCACCCGGTGGGTAACTGAGTGTAGCATCCGGGAAAAGAGTCTTTCCTTTCTCACTTTGAGAGAGGATGCTGACAGGCATCACAGGGGCTATCCAGCCCTAAATTTCCCACAAAACTAGCACCACGGGGCCAGCTGTGGTGGCAGAAAAAGTTTTTCTTTAATTTGCAGCAAGGTAACGGTAGCAGACTTCAGTTAGTTCGGTAACATTTTACCTTGAGCATTAATGCTGAAAAAAATGGACTCTCTTACTTCCTGTTTTTCAAAAGCATTGTTGACTAGGGGAACAATGCAAGGCTCCAAATGAGGCATGGGTGTGGGCTTCTAGCTCACCGTGGTGCTGTCAGAGCCAGCGTCATGGCGTTAGGTGAAGCTAACTGTAACAACAAATGATGGCATAACTGATTCAAGAACACAGGTAAGAGCTGCTCACTAATGATTCAACAATACCTTTCCCATCTTTTGTGCTGTGCAAACAACACCTTCACACTCTGTATAAAACCAAATACCCTTGCCACCCCACCTCCCCAGTACCACCCACCCCAACTTTTTCTCCACAGCATTTATCACCATTTCACATACGGTAGTTTTTCTTATTTCTTCTTTTTAAAAAATTGTCTTTTTCCTACTCCAGAATGTAAACTCATGAAAGTAGCATCCAGGTCTATGTGTTTATTGCTGTGTCCCCAGAGTCTAGCTCAGTGACTGGCACAGAGTATTCAATAAATAGTCACTGAGTTCATCCATTTTGTAAGTTTCCCCCAAATTTGGGTAAGGATGATAACCATTAAGAGTTTAATTAGCATCTGGATTTATAGCCTAGAGGAACCTAGAATATGTGCTTTCATTTATAATAACCCTATAAGGTACATACTATAATATGCCTATTTTACAGATGAGGAAATTGGGGATTAGAGCAAAAGCAACTTGCCCAGGCCCCACAGATAATAAGGGCCAAGGCCAGAATAAACTAGTATAGTAAGTATGAAGACCGTGTAGGAGGTATTGCTGAAGCAGAGGCAAGAGCTAACAAAAGCCTTAACTGATACGGTAGAAATGGGAACGGAAAAAAAGAGATGGAAAGGAAAGAAACTGTGAAGATTGATTAGAAACATGGGAGACAGAATTCAATGCACTGCTAGAAGTAGCCCGTAAAAATCAAACGAGGAAAGGGGGATTTCCTCTAAGAGGGAGGTAACTTCAATTTATTTCAGGAAGAAAAAAAGAAAGAAACAGATCAAGTAAATGTAAGCCCTTGCAGCTTTGAGCATATTTATAGTAAAGTTAATGTGGATTTCATAATTGGATTTTAACTGCAAAACAGATGAGAGTAAAAGACCTTATGGCAAAAAGAGTCAAAGTTGTGTCTTAACATGGAGAAGATTCTGACAAGAGTGTCCAAGGAATGAGTCAGGAAGCAGTGCAAAGCCTTGGGGAGAGGGGAGTCTTAACAGTATGATGAGGGGTTATTAATCATGAGGTTCCTGGGCAACATAAGAGGTCTTGAAACAGGCCTTAGCTTAGGGAAAAGGAACTGTAGGACCCAGGTAACAAGGTCAGGCCACTTCACCTTCCCCCTCACCCCTGGTCCATCAGCTGGTGTTGCAGAATATGCTATGATCCTTCCAGGGGTTTTGGAAGGGGAACCAGGGGCAGATGACTGGATCAGAAGGGCCAGCAAGGATGGTCAGTCACACATGGTGAGAGGCAGGTAGGGAAACTGAGAAATAATATGTACAAGAAGCATCAAAAGGCAAAATCCATCCCAAGTCACACTGGATACTGGCTCTGGGGGTTGGCAGTGTATTTGTTCAATCAGTCAATATTTACTGAGTGCACTTTATATGCCAGGCACTGTGCCAGGCACTGGGCTAGGTGCTGGGAATCAAGCTCCTAATACACTATTTCCTGATTTCTCCCCTCTCTTCTGGAGAAAGAATTGGAATGATGTCTGGCTCTCACTGGCACAAGGACTGGGCAGGGCTGCATCTGCAAGAGGTAGACAGTGGCTTGGGCAGAGAGATCAGGTTGGGGACAGCACAGTCTGGCTGATATAATACTTATATTGTCCTGGGAATTTGTGTTTATTTTCTATGCTCAACTTGATATTATTTATTTATGTTTGATAAGCAAGTTAACTACTTTATGCTTTCTTTAAGTAATTTCTAGATATACAGTTGTGACATTTTTTGTGGGGGGCAGGGGAGGGACTTTTGATTTTCAGTCCTAAATGCAGCAGTGTGCCTAAATTACTGGGCTTAGTAATCACTTAAAACAAGTATAGTTCAAATCACTCAATAGAAGCAGCAGCAAACAGGGGAAAGGGCATGATCCATCACCCCTTTATTATATGGCCAAACCATAAATCACAGGGGAAAGCCACAGTAGAGTGTAGGGATTTTAAATCACTGCAAGGGTAGAGGTCAGTGCGCGGATAATCTGGAGCGATGATCCCCCCCAAACCCTTTAGGTACTACATTTGGTAACCACTTAACTCATAAGGGCAACCTGGCTATGAGCTTCCCAAGTTAGGGTGTTTGCCCCCTTTCACTCAGCCTGCAAGTGGGCCTACGAGATTACTCCTATTTTCCATGGTAAGAGTATTCCTCTTAGTTACTAGAAGGGAACTGAAGAAACAGAGCTGGTGTAATCAACAACCCTAGTTTCTTGACTTATTAAATAGAATGGAGAGGAATACTCAAACAATTTTTTGCTTTTGTGGAATGTGTTTTCCCTAGTAACAGTGTTGTACATACTTGTAAGATTTCTATAATAGTCCATTTAAAACTCTCTCTCTCTCTCTCTCTCCTATACAGACTGCAGACTCCTATACAGCCTGTAGCCCACTGTCTTTTCTATAACTGGAACTCAAATTATATTAATTGAAAAAAATTTTTATACCAGTAGAAAAAGGGGAAAAGAATAGTAGAAGAAACAAGAGAAGGAGCCAAAATGAAAGTTCCCTTTAAAACCATATTTAATTATGGATATATGATTATA
Organism: Mesoplodon densirostris; assembly: GCF_025265405.1. Lineage (NCBI taxonomy): Eukaryota > Metazoa > Chordata > Mammalia > Artiodactyla > Ziphiidae > Mesoplodon > Mesoplodon densirostris. Next base: position 108,328,347 of record NC_082662.1, on the reverse strand, counting down.
GGTATGGGTTCTAACTGAAAAGATTTTAATCTCTGCTTTTGTAAACAATGAGGATTCCAGGAGACAGATTTTAGGAGCTTCTTCTAAAAGTTTCTAGATCTGTGGTCTGTGTTATTTCAGTCTTAGACCTATACCCCCTTAAAAATTTAGGCCATTCATTCCTACAAAGAATTTTAAAGCAGAATCAATAAGTGTAATTCAATCTTAACATTTATTAAGGCCCTAATCTATGCCGGGCACTTTTCTAATCATTTTACATGTATTAACTCATTCAAATCTCATTAAACTCAGTTTTACCTAGGAGGAAATTGAGGCACAGAGAGTAAGCAACTTGTCCAAGATCTCACAGCTAGTGAGTGACAGTCAGGATTCCCACCCAGTCTGATTCCTGGCAGCCACCATACTACCCTAGCTCTGCAGATTTAGTTTTCCCAGTATGCATCTCCAAGTAAATGGTTTATTAAAACAACTCTTAGATGTTTAAATGTTTGGCACCCATTTGTTGGATGAGTACCCATTACCCTTTGAAATTTGTTAACTTTGTTTCTAAAAGCAACATGCTGTTTTTTTTTTAATAGAGCTTTATTGGAGTATAATTGCTTCACAATACTGTGTTAGTTTCTGTTGTACAGCAAAGAAAATAAGCCATATGCATACACATGTCCCCTTATCCCCTCTCTCTTGAGCCTCCCTCCCACCCTCCCTATGTCACCCCTCTAGGTGGTCACAAAGCACCCAGCTGATCTCCCTGTGCTATGAGGCTGCTTCCCACAAGCCAACTATTTTATATTTGGTAGTGTATATACATCGATGCTACTCTCACTTCGTCCCAACACGCTTAGCTTTTTAAACCATCTTTTGGTGCTTTCTTTTCCACAAGAGGTAGTTGTATGGATAGTAAATTTTTAAGAAACAAAATGAGTGTAGAGTTACTTTTGTGAGGACAAATGGTAGAAGGCCATTCTTTCATGAGTTGGGCCAGCATCCCAGAGCTTTGTTTTTGTTTTTATTGAAGTATAGTTGATTTACAATATTATATTAGTTTCAGGTGTACAACATAGTGATTCATATTTTTATAGATTAAAAGTTATTATAAAATATTGGCTACATTCCCTGTGCTATAAAATATATCCTTGTAGCTTATCTATTTTTATTTTATTGTATTTTATTTTATTTTATTTTATTTTATTTTATACATAGTAGTTTGTAGCTCGTAATCCCCTACCCCTATCATGCCCCGTCCCTGCTTCCCTCTCCCCACTGGTAACCACTAGTTTGTTCTCCATAACCAGAACCTTGTTTTGAACAGGTTTCAGTTGCCAGTATGTGAAGGCAATCTGTATACTAATGAAAAAGATTATAAATTTGCTTATTTATATACATTAAAATCTTTCTTTATAACAAAAAGTACCTTTCATTTTTCTTATTTGCTATTTTTCTTGTCAGTACAGAATTCCCTCTCATTTCTCCCAGGTTTGATATAAGACTAGCCTTTTCACATCTGATACCTTTAAGGAAAAACCAGGAAAAAGAAGTGGATGGGAAAGAGTTCAGACTTATTATTTGTTAATTTATGATTTTTAGCATTTTAGTAACTCTTATCAGGCTATTTTCTCCAGCTTCTGCTAGGACTGTGATGGGGAGGAGAAACTCACCTGGAGCGACATTTCTCCTTCCCATTATTAGTCCTTGCATAGGATATTTTAAAAACTATTTAAAAATCTCATTCTGGTGATAAGGAAAGGAAAAGCAAGTACAGCCTGTATACTGGGGATTTTCCTAGAGAACATTATTTTGAACTTCTTCATGAGATAAAAGAGAAGCTAAAGTTATACTCTAAACTGTTTAAGTTTCAGACAGTGCGTTTTGGTTCAAAATATGCCGTGAATTTTAGAACTTTCATCGGGGCTTGGTGACCTGGCCAGGAGACATTTGTGGTTCCTCAAGGTTATTAATCCTATACCCCCAAGTATATTTCATATGTAGTTCAACGAATGAAAATTAGATGCTCTTCATGGGTTTAGGGGTAAATGAGCCAATGAAAATAAGCCCTTTCTGAAATGACAGCCTCAGGGAGATGGACCAGTCAGGGACAGACCTGCTTCTTCCCATGTACAGGAGGGCTGAGGGGGTCAAGAAAGGAGTACTGTAAGAAGGCGAGCCCCTCTCTGGAGGTGGAATTGCTGCACCACACATCTTGTTTGTTTGGATGATATTATGAGCCCCAAATCCACTCCGCTGGCTTATTCTCTAAGAACGAGCCAAGCAACTGAAAACATGGTCCACACTCAGCTAAGTCAAAGCCCAAGGGATTACTAGCATCACAGGCCACACTCGCCCACCTGACATGAGAATGTCTGTGAGAGAATAGGGAAGGGTGGTGTCACCACTGTCTTTCTCTTTGTGTCCACCAATCTAATAAACAAACCTCCTTTCCTGGTCTAAATGTTTGCTATAAAGGAGGCACAACTCAGTTGAAGCATCTTCAAATTACTGTGGCTGGTTTACAAGCCACACTGTAAAATTATGCCCTGGAACAAATTTATCAGCTGTTTTACAGCAAAAAGAAATCCAGGCGCATTGTTTATTATGAGAATGTGGTCAAAATGAGAATTTTGTTTAATGAATGGATAGTATATTAAGAAATTAGATAATTTATATATTTGAGCTCAGTACTAGAGAGTAAATTATTTCCTAGGAAAAGCCTCATAAGACATTACATTATAAAATTTAAAAGCAATATCTCCAATAAATTAAATTTAAATAATTACATTCCAGTATCAATGGAGAAAGACCATAGTAGAGAAGTACACTGAAGAAGCTTGTTTTAAACTAAGAAAAACCTCTAGGTAAAAGAGAGTAAAATCACATCATCAGCCAAAAAAGAAAGTTGAAGAGAGTTGAAGGTTATAGCTTGTGAAGATAAATATCAAATAGTATGAAGGCTAAGAAAAGCCTTTGCTGGTGCAGTCAATACATATTAACTTTGTTGCTAGAGATCCTGAAATTTAAATTCTGGTAATCAGGTCAGTATTAAACTGATGAAGCAGCAATGTCAGAGGATATTCTACCAAGTCAAAGATGTATTAAAATTATGAAAGGACCATGGAGAACCTGATAGAACTCTGTGTATTCTGCTGAGCTGATAAGTAGAGAACTAACTAATTCAAGATGGATAAAACTGATGGGTCTCTCAAGCTTCTAATATTTTCAAAATGTATTTGTCTTATCACTTAAAGGCTTATATAACAGTAACCTAAGTTCTGTGTATTTTCCTTAAAAAAGGAATAAACATTTGAAGAGAAAATTCTATACCCCTTCAGCAGGAAGAACCCATCCTTTTACCGTGTGAATAGTTTAACCAGAATCAGAGCTCACTATTCAGAGAATGGTTTATATAACCTTTGGGTCAACTTGTGCTTCATGGTGCACTAAGCTCTTGACACTCACCTCTATAAGCTGGAGACAGATTTGTTTTTTGCATTACCAAATATTGACTGCAAACTTTGAAGAAAGGAAACTCCCTTATAGAATTACAGAATGTTAGAGCAAAAGAGAACTGAAAGATGATCTTGAATAAACCACCATTTTATAGACGAAGAAACTGAAGCAGAGAGTGACTTGTTGATGGCTCACAGGGGCTGGGGCAAAGCCTGGTCCAAAGCTCAGTTCCCCTGACTCTTAGACCCACACTCCAGCACAAACATCATGAAGCCTCTCTCTTATTGCTTGATGAATGAATGTGTTAGGCACCGGGAAGATAAAAATGTAAGAGATTTAGTACTTGACATCAAGGAGCTCAAGATCTAATAGGGAAAATAGATATTTTGACAGATTTCCCTTCCCCTGCCAAAAAAGCTTTATGTTATCTCCTGTACACTATTGCTAGAATGATTTTTCTAAAAATACAAATTGGAACATCTTATCTGTCTCTGCTTAAAATCCTGCAGTGGCTCCTCATTGCCTATAAGGTAAATCTTTCTCTTTGTTCTCTGACCTCCTGTCTTACTGCGTCTATGCTGATGCCCCTGTTTAGCCATAGAGAACCAGTTGCTTTTCCTGAAACATGACCTGCTGCTTCATCCTGCCAGGCCTCTGCCCGGAATGCCCTCTTTTCATCATCTGCTAGGAGGGTTATCTTTTTTTATAACATATTTCATTAGGTTTCTCTCCTCCAATCTCCAGTCTCACAGGTAGAAGTGGACACTCCCTCTTTTGTTTATTGTCCACCGTGTCCTGCCTATACTTCTCCTACAGCACCAGTAGTACTTTGTAATGTTGTTTTCTTAAAAATAAATACACATATTTGCTATTTACACTCATGTCTTTCTCTGTTAATTGAAGGTAAGCTCCTTGATGGCAGTACCATCTTCTTTGTACCTTTAGAGTATAACTCAGCAACTTGCTCATAAAACTCCATTGAATGAACTGCCCACAGAGGCCCTTACAAAGTGCTATGGTAACACAATGGAAGGAGCAGTGATCAGTGCTTGGAGGAGTGCCCCAGAAGATAAAGCATATGCACCAAGTTTTAGACGATTAGTAACCCATCTAGGCAGATGGCAGGCATTGGCTCATACTTGGTGGCAAGAATAGAATGCAGAAGTCTGAGAAATGCTGACAAGTTTGATAAAGGCTGTGTTTTTGTTGTCGTTAAACTAGAAGAGTCTATAAAAGTCAGTCAAGGCCTATGTGTGAAAGTCCTGGTAATCCATTAAAAGAAAAAAATTTTTGATTGTATTATAAGAAGTTAAAGAAAGAAGAGTTGTGAAAGTCAGTATTCAAGAGTATGAATGATTGGATTTTCCTGTCAAAAGAAAGGGCAATGCAGCAACTGAGCAGAGGCTGCTCTAGAGATGGATGGGACTGGGAGCTCTGAGTCCTGGGAAGACCCACCCTCCAGCACTGAGGGTTGTGGAGAACTGAGAATGGTCTTGGTGAGAAGTGATGAGAGCATGAAGTCAGGCAGTGGAGGTGGAGAAAAAGAGAATGATTGAAGAAACACAGCAGTGGGGGAATGATGAGTGGTGACTGACTGAAGATGAGGAATGAGGAGAAGGGAGGAGTTGTGAATGACTCCAAGCATTGATCTTGAATGTTTAAGTGGATAGCAGTGTCCTGATATGAAATTCAGGAAGGAGAGGTTTTTGAGAAGTGACATTAAGCTGAGTTTGTGATGCTTGTAAGATACTTAGATGAAGATGTTGAGAATGGTTGGAATTATGTGTATCATGCTGAGGAAAGAGTTTAGGTCATGAGAATATCTAGATGATAACTGAGTCCATAGGGGAGGATGAGAGCATCTGGAGAGTGAGAACATCATGTGAGAGTGAGGGAAGAAGGTCTAGCATAAGGCCCTTGGGAAAGGAGGAGAGAAAGGAAGATGAGATCACAAAGACTAAATTGGATGAAACAAAAAAGTAGGAACAAATCCAATGTGGAGTCATGGAAGCCATCGAATAAGAGAGTTTATTCACTGAAAAGAAAGAGTTAATGGTGTCAAAAGCGAAGAAAGGATGTGGAGGATTGAAAAAAAAGTTCTAGGAGAACTGTAATATAAGGCTACAAACATACTCATTGGGGGCTGGAGGAAGTCCAGGATAAGCCAGCCCCAGCGTTGAGCCAATGAATCAGAGACAAAAGGCTCCTTTTATTTCCTAGACCCATACAGTCCATAAGCCTGAGGTTGACTTAAACTATGGTTTATGCTAAATAGCTTCATCTATTTAGGGCTAGTGAAACTGAGGTTGTTGGATTATCTCTGGCAAGAACTTGATAAAGAATTGAGGGACTCTCACATTTTCTTCTTCATTTGTGTGAATTGGGATTGGGTTAAGGAGGTAGCTGACTAAAGAAGTTTAAAAAACATGAAAAAGAGGGGGAAATAAGAAGTGTTTGCTCTTTAAAAAGGTGATCTGCCAAACAGCTGTCCTAGAGGTCTTTATTCTCCTGCCTCCACATAGTCTAGGGTCTATTTATAGGAAAACTATAAGCTAGCATGGCCGATATAGGCTTCAGTGGCCCAGAAAATTGCAATCACCATATAATTTGTTTCAACTTCCTCAAAACTATTTTACTAAGGGACTTGGTAAATGTGGGGATTCAGCATGTGTTCTATGGACAGTGTTGAACTTGAGGGTACAGAAATTGAGAGGAAGCACTTAGAAATTTTCAGAGCAAATCAAGAATTCTGTGACATACACACAGGTCATCAGTGGACTTGTGTCACTGAGCAGGGTATGGATGAGTTTTGGTGCTGTGGAATTCACACAGTGAGTCAGACGGGGCATGACCTGTGCACTAGTCTTGTGTAGGGGGACCAGGTAGCAGAAAACAGTCATTTGGAAATTTTTTAAAAACTAAAAAAAAAAAAAAAAACACCCATACAACTACCCCACCACCCTGCCCCCAGATAGTTTGAGAAGCACAGATTCAGATCACAACCCATTTGTAAATTAAGATTTCTAATAGTTTGAGACAAGTTAGTTGACAGAGAGCTTCAGCACATCCCAAAAATTTAGCTATAAAATGAGAGGAAATTGGAATTCAGTGTAGAAGATGTGAACTGGTGATGGAAATGTCCAAAATTACCTTCTAAGAAGACCTTCTAGATTAAATGTAAACTAGTTTATTTTTTAAGTTATTTTGTTCATTACAATATGCCCAGGGTCTATAACAGTATCTGGCGCATGGTAGGCACTAAGTAAGAATCTGTTAAATATGGAGTTAATTGTTCTACCTACAACATAGAGAATAGATTGAGGAGAGGAAAGGCTAGTCGGAGAATTTAAAGACAATTTAAATATAGGTTGATGGGACTAATCAGCCTAGTGGCCACAGGAATAAAGAAAATATGAATCTAAGAATTATTGGGAGTAACCTCCAGTTTTTCCCTTCTCAGCTGGCAGCATGGCCATCCCCTAAGGTCCAGTTCACAACTCTGGAGTCATCCTTGACTCTTCCTTTTGTTTTTGCCCCCAGTAGTCTGTCACTCTCTGAGTCCTAAATATCTCTTTATTCTGACTTGTCTTACACTCCTGTAGTTCAAGCTGCAGCATCTCTCCCCAGGACATTTGCAGTAGTTTCTTAAGTAGTCTCCCTGCCGCAGGCTCTTTCCCATTCAACCTTCCTTTCAAATTGAAAATGTGGTACTTAGACTTTTTTGTTTAAAACCATTAAACCCCCCTGATTTACTTTCTAAGCTTAAACTATACCTAAGCTCCTTGGTAGGAGCTTACAAGGACGTCTATCATCTGGCACTTGCCTCACACTCCAGCCTTTTCTTCTGCTCCTTACCTGGTGATCCTTGAGCCTCAGCAACACTAAACTACTTGTAAGCCCTGCCCCAGGGTGTGGCATGTAGTTTGTGCCTCTATGCCTTTGCTGATGCTATTCCTTTTGTCTGGAAGTCTCTCCATCCCACAGCCTGCCTACTGCTCCATATGTATCAGTGTTCTTTTGCTGCTGTAACAATTACCACAAACTTAGTGGCTTAAAAATGACACAAATTTATTAGCTTGCTTTTTTGCAAATCCTAAGTCTGAAGTAAGTCTTGTGGGGCTAAAATCAAAGTGTCAGAAGAGCGGCATACCTTCTGGAGGTTCTAGGAGAGAAACTATTCTTTGTCTTTTCCAGCTTCTAGAGACTGCCTATGCTTTTTTGGCTGATGGCCACATCATTCCAACCGCTGCTTCCATTGCCACATCTCCTTCTCTGGCTTTGACACTCCCGTCCCCTTTTATATAAGGGCCCTCATGATAACAATGGGCCCATCTGGATAATCTATAATCTTTCTATCATCCCTGAATTTAATCACATCTTCAAAGTCCCCATTGCTATGATACTTAACATATTCACAGGTTTAGGACATGGACATCTTTGGGGAGCCATTATTCTGCCTACCACACCATCCAATTCCAGTTGATCTCTTAAAGTTCAGCTCACATATCACTTTTTCTCTGAAGCATCCTCTGCTAATCCTTCCACTCAAAGCCAGTCCCTCTGTATCTTGTGTCATGTACAAGCTACCATCACTGCATGGATTAGCTTGTACTGCATATATTAATTTTTTAGATGTGTCTATCTCTCTACTAGGAGCTCCCAAGGGGACAGCTTATTTATCTTTGTATCACCAGCACCTAGCACAGTACACAGCATATAGTAAATATGAGCTAAATTTATTTAGTTTTTTAAATATGTTGGGCAATGTGATGATCCATTTCATTTTACCTAGAAACGTAAATTTAAATGGTGATTGAAGTGTGTCCCGGACTCTCCAGCCTCATCTCCTATCACTCCTCCCCCAAACCTGCCCACTTTCACACTTACTTCCCCTCAAGTCACAAGGGCTTTCTAACCCTTCTTGATCATGCCGTGACTTTCCCATCCTCGTCTCTCTATCTGTAATGCCCTTCCTCCACCTTTTCTATTTTATGAATCTCTATTCATTCTTCAAGGCACAAATCAAAAATTTTCCCTCTGGGAAAATTCATGCCTGTTACAGTCTCTTCAATACACAATTCATCACTTCCTCATTGGGGTGCTAAGATATTTTGTACATATCTGTATTACATACCTCACATTGTGTTTTGCTTGGTTATGTACATATCTGTTCCCCCCAGAAGAGTGTGCAAGGACCATATCTTGTTTACACCCATGCTAGACATATAGCAAGTGCTCAACCATGTTTATGAAATTAAATTGAACATATGAACAGATCAGCATCGTGGGGATGAGCATGGAGGGCAACAGGAAGGAACCATAGGTAAAGGATGCCCTTGAGGAAGGTAAGGAGGAATAAGGAGACTGAGAAGGTGAGTGTTCAGAGGACCAAGGAAGTAGAGTGTGATGAAGACCCTAGGTAGAGTGCCTGACCATTAACTAAGGAGGAGAGTGTGAGCTGCAGTAAGAAATGTCACTGAGACCCTGACCTGGGAAATCAGCGAGAATGGCTGACGGAGTTGACTTTTAAGAGATTCTAATGGCTTTAGGAAGCACAGCTTTGGGTGTGCTCAGTCAGGGCCCTGGGTCCACTCCTGTTTTTAGGTCAGGAGAGGAAGGTTCTCCAGAAGGTAGATGACTTGAGGAAGAGGAAAGCCAGACTTCTTATCTGACCAACCTGTTTGAATGCCTGAGGACATGAACGCCACAGCAAAGCTCCAAGTCAGGTTAGAAGGCTTGGTTCTTGCATCTGATACAGAAGGTTCAAAGTACTGGGAGATGTTGGTTCTCAGGGAATGCGGGGACCCACTTGACGTGTTCCCCTATAATAAGCAGAGATTTTCATCAATGGGGCATAGTCAGCCTAGTAGTCAAGGGGCTCTTTAGAATCAAAGTTAACTGTCTAATCTGGCTTCAGAGCTGGGAGCAATTTCTCTTCCATGGAGCTTTTCTGAATATTGGGATTTCTCTATATGAGGCATTATCTGACCCAACGGACCAGTATTCTCCATGCCTCTGCCTGCCTTGAACCTTGCTCTCCTGTCTTCCACCAAAGCTGCTTTCTCCAACCTACATCCTGCTTGGCTAAACTTTATGGCCAGCTGTCTGTCTTGACCCATTTCAAGCCTGATTTAGACAAACTCTTATGCCTGCCACCTGCCTGGATTTTCCCCGAAATCGATTTCATCCAGCATTTAGGTCTGTGATCTGTTTCTGTTATGTCCTAGATCAGTCTACTCTGGCTTGGTAGGTCATGCATTCTTAACAGGAGTGCGAGAATAGTTCTTGAGGGATGAAAAATAATTTTTTAATGTAGAGTACAGATACAAATGCAGAACTTAAACTGATATAACAATATATCTGTGGTATTAAAATATTGTGGGGGGAGCACAATAAACAATATACCTGGTGGCGCAGTGGTTGAGAGTCCACCTGCTGATGCAGGGGATGCGGGTTCGTGCCCCGGTCTGGGAAGATCCCACATGCCGCAGAGCGGCTGGGCCCGTGAGCCATGGCCGCTGAGCCTGCGTGTCCGGAGCCTGTGCTCTGCAATGGCAGAGACCACACCAGTGAGAGGCCCGCGTACCGCAAAAAAAAAAAAAAAAAAAAAAAATATTGTGGGGGGAGCAATTAAAAATGTCTAAAATGGCTCCTTAGGAGGGCAATCATGGGAGAAATGTTGAGGAACAAATTCAAGCGCCAAGAGGAGTACAAGAAGAGTGGGTGAGGAAATGGAGGTGACCATGGTTGGTTACTTGACTGAGAAGTAGATCATGGAGAAGATTCCAATCTAGCAAACACATTTTGAGCATTTAGTATTATGAGCCATGAGCTGTGTGAAACACTTTCACATTTGTTAGCAAAACGCTTCTCTTTATTTTAGTCTCAATGGACATGTCCCTTGTGGGAACAATAGAAATGTTTTCCACTGAGGCAGTAGCCCACCTCTCTCTTCTCTGCTTGGGTAGCTTTTATGCTAAGTACACACTTGGAGGTAACTCCTCCTTCACATTTTGCAACATAATAAAATGAAAAACACAGCCCAGCTTGTGTTTGTAGAAGCTCCTTTCATGGCAGCCTTTCAATGGGTTGGGCAATTTAAAAGATGCAATTGTAATCAAGACTAACTGATTAAGATGCTTGAGGGAAACCTGAACATCCTTAACCTACTTTTGAAAAGGAGGCAAAGAAAATACAGGAGTGGGAATAATCCAAGGCAAACAATTTCAAGTCTTGGAACAATGCACAGACTCTGGAACCTCCTTGGCTGGGCTAGAGGAGGCTAGGACAAGAAAATGGAAGGGTGCTTAAAGGAAGCTTAGTAATCACTGGTGTCTGCTTGCTCTTCTAGAGCGTGACCTTTATTTGGTTGTTTGCTTTGACTTTTAAAGGGCCCTTCTTTGTTCTCTTATGGCATGCATTAAGAATCTACCACTGAGTCTTCGCCTTTTATCCTAGTCAGATCATCTCTGCTACGTATTCATCTCATGTACTTGACTCCTGAGCTTTCCTTCTCTCCTGCTTTCCTGCTTTTGTCCTGAGTGCTGAAGCAGGGATGATGGTGGTGGTGGAAGGCTGAAGGGGGAAGATGAATGAGTCACAGTGTCCGCTGAGAATCCATAGCCAACTCTTGGCAGCTTATCGGGGGTAAATCTTGCCTTCAGCTTCTTGTTGACTTTTATCACCCACTCTGTGTGCTTAACTCTGATGGATGTTATCATCAGTTCTGTTTATTCACAATGCCAAGAGCACCAGTTGAACACGGAAATCTTCAGGAAAACATACTTGTTAAGTGTCAAGTTGACCAGAAAAGAAGAAACATCATTGTTTTATTGAATTTGGCATTGTTGTAGAAATAAACAATCATTTATATTTTGTCAAACTACTTGTGCATGCAGTCACAGTTTTATTCCTTCTTCCTGGTCAGACTTCATACTTCAGAGGATGGAAAACAGGAGAAGGGAGATTTTTAAAACACTGCTTTGAGTGGGGGGGGGGTTTGAGCCACAGAAAAGGGTATCACTTTAGGGGATAGGGAAACATCTCTGCTCGGGTGCACCCAACTGAGAGGGGCCATTGGCCACAGGAGAATAGAGACGAGGGACACTGGTAAATAATTAGACAGCTTTTCCCATTCTGGGTCATTTTCACATTGCAGCCTCAATACATTTTTTAAGTTTTGTAAATTCTTGGAACATCATATTTACCCATTCAAACAGTTCTTTCAATATAGTGGGTATTTGTAGGCTGACCTAGAAATCAGGACACCTTGAATTTAATCCCTGCTGTGACGTTGGCTGACTCTGTAACTTTCAGTCTTTTTGGTTCTCCAAGATATATGACTAAAGGAAAACACGCAGGTGTTGGAATTATTACAACATGTGTTCAAATCCTACCCTTACCACTTATTAGCTTGTTGGGTTTGGACAAGTTATTTAAATTCTTTGATCCTCAGTGTCTTTATCTGTTAAATGGAGATAAAGATATCTGCCTTGCAGGAATGTTGTGAGGGTCTGGTGAGATCATGTATATAAAACACCTAGTATATAGGAGTCACTAAATACATGGCTGCTCTCATAGGAATATCTGTGCAGAGATAAGAGGCTAGGTGCCAAAAAGCATGGGTGTTCTGAGCTCATTAGCTGCTAAATGGTTTCCTAACCTTATGGTATCATTAGAGAATGAGGAGAATGCAGCCTGGCCCCATGGAAATCTAGGCCTGTTTTATTTCTACAGGATCTGGTCACCCCACAATCAGGATGCGCAGGAGTAAGGGAGGGGCTGAGGAAGAGAGAGAGAGAGACAGAGAGAGAAAATGGGGAATCTGTGCTTTTCAAAGGTAAAGAATCTCTAGCATTCCGTCAGCAGTGGGACAAGAATGAAAAGAAATGGCTGCCTGCTGGTGGTGTGCTCACCAAGCCAAACAACCAAAGTGTTTCCTGCCCAGTCTCCACAGATGTTGTTCCTTAGTCTGGATAAGTCCCCTGGAGAGCATTTTGCTGAAAGCAAGAAAGGCAGCTGCATAACTGCCTAGCCCATGAAGCTGACAAACCAGTGTGTCATCAAAGAAAGAGAGAGTCATGGGAAATAAAAGCCTGTGGTTCAACCTCCCAGTCAGGGAGTCAGGTGGCTGTGAAGTGGCACATTTGACTCTTGTTCATTAACAGTTTCTCTGTATGTCCTCCTACTCCTCCTATTTGCCTGCCTGCCTACTGCTGGGTTCCACCGGGCAGGCAGTGTGTCTACCCCAGTCACTATTTATTCAGTGAGTACTATGTAACCAACATTCATTCACACAACACAACACATCTACATTGAACACCTTCTATGAGAATAACAAAATAATAAGATAGACTCAGACTGTGCACTCAAGTAGGTCCCAATATAGTAGTCATATATTCATCTAACTGGTAAGTGGTATGTATGATATACGGAAAGCAACTGCAGAGGGGCTTGGGGAAAGCTGCAACAAAGCTGAAGAACGCTTCACAGAGGAGACAACGTTTGAGCTAGTCCTTGAGCTAGGATTCCACAGGTCAAGGGGAAGATGGGGTGGACGAGGGGAGGGAGGAAGGGCATGTCAGGCAAAGGAAAGTGCAGAAGCAGACGTGAGGAGTACATGAGCCCACAGCATGTCTGGGAACTGGCTGGTAGGTTGATGTACCTGGAATATGGGCTGTACCATATGGGGTAACAGCAGGAGAGGAGGTAAGTATGGCCAGAATGCCAGGGTTTTCTGTTCCCAGCCTGTGGAGTTCGGGCTCTAACCACAATGAATGGGGAGCCACTGGTGGGTTTTAAGTACAGAGTGATAAGATTTTACTTGTATTTTGGATAGTCCTGTGGGCATCAGTGTAGTGAATGGACTGAAAGAAGGTGAGACTGGAAGCTGGAAGACCAATTAAGAAATGAATTGTGTCAAGTGCGGCAAAATGGTCAAGGAGAATGAGACTGAGAAGGAGTTCACTGGATTTGGCACTTGAAGGTCTCCGGTGACATCTAAAAGTAATTTCACTGGAACAATTCAAGCAGAAGTCAGGTTACTAAGCCAAGGGTTTTCAAAGTGTGGTCTCCAGACCAACATGTCAATATCACCTGGGAACTTGCTGGGCATGCAAATTGCCCAGCCCCACCCAGACCCCACCCAGACCCCACCCTAAAACTCTGGAGCTGGAGTCCAGAAATTTGTTTTCAAATGCCCTCTGGGTGATTATGAACACATGAAAGCTTGAGAACCAGTGGCCTAAACAAATCTTTCTCCATCTCTTCTCTAAGCATTCCTTACTAGGAACCCTACCCTTCCAATAACTGAGCTGTCTGCTATTCCCTAAAGAATTGTTAATCTTATGGTTTCCCCGCCCTCTGCATAAGCCGTTTCTTCTGTCAGTTGTGTGCTCTCCCCAGTGCAATCTATATACATATATAGTCTCTACCTAGTGATATGGAATTCATTCTGCAAGGCTTAACTCAAGTGTCACCTCCCTCAGAAGTCTTTCCAATATTCCCCAGGCAGCCTTTCTACAGATACTTTTTTGCACATATTACTATTATGCAACTTGTTTTATTGTATTGCATTGTTTGCTTTAGTATCTGTCTTCCCCACTAGGTGGAAGCCCCTCAGGAGTAGGGACTGCCTTGTTCATCTCTATTTCCCCATTGTTTTCACATAGTAGATGCTCAACAAATGTAGGGAGAGGAAGTTGTCAGGGGTTGAAGAAGTAAGAACAAAAGGGACAAACTACCCTTTGAAGAGGTTGGGAAGTGCAAGGAAAGAGACAGGTGCCTGAGCCTACCATAGAAAGTACTTGTGCAAGTGTGAGTTAAGACTGAAGAAAATTGTTGGCTGAGACGATTAAGCCAGCAGAGAGGGAGAGATGAATGACAGTGACAGTGGAGGCAGATGGATCATGAATGGCAACATGGTTTTGGAAAACGCAGAAGGGGATGAAATCAATGGCCGGTGCAGAAGGATATTAGCATTGGAATGGAGGAAAGCCCTTTCTCTGAGATACAAGAAAAGGAAATAAAGGTGGGTGCACAAGAGTTAAGCTGTGAGGTTGTAGGGAGAGAGGTTGGGGAGTTTTTAGATGGCCTGCCAGTATAGAAATGGGGAGGGCTAGGGAAGGTTACAGGGGAGGTGATGTTTGAGCTAGGAGATGTCTTTAAGTGAAGTGGGAAGTAAGGCCTTTTGCTGGGAAGGAAACAGGGAAGAGAAAGAGGCTAGAGGACAGTGGGAAAGGTTTGTAAAAGTTATGGAGGTGTGGTAAGGGGCTGGGGGGGAAGGACTGAGGTTAGAGAGCGGCAGCAGGGGAGTCTTTGGGGCTGATTCATTTCAGCTGCTGAAGGGCCCACCCATTCACCCCACTGGCTTTGGCAATGGAAGCAGTATAGGTGGATTGTCTGCAGAGGCTGTTTCTGCAATAGGATGGACAACTCTGGCTACAAATCCCGACACCTACGTAGAAAGCATTCTAGCTCTCTATGTCATCAATGTTGTAATATAGTGCAGACAATAACCATGTTACTTTACATATGATAACTATGTAGCCTATGTAGCAACACAGGACAAGATTTATGCTATGTGAATTAGCTGAGAAAGCAGGATTGATTATAACTATTTGAAATGTGCATATGAAGGAACAACTGAATAAAATATAGCAAAATGCTATCAGTGGTGGTATTATAGGTGATTTTCCTTTAATTTTTAAATATATATATATGTTTAAAATATATATATAATATATATTGTTTATAATTTAAACAATGATATGGCCATACATAGAATTGGTTCTTTCTCTACTGGCGTTTTCTTTCATTAGGTACACATAGAAGGCAGTATTTCAGAATAAAAAAATGTAGTGTAGAGCCAACCGGCAGAATTGTCTGACCTTCTCTTATCTCGGGGGCAGAAGCAGGGAAATGAAGTCCTCGAGATGTCCCAGGGTTGGACGCTGACAAGCCTGATTTGGGGCATCGTGCTGTAGGGGAGCACAAAGGAGGTATGTGAGCAAGCTCTGTCTCACAAAAAGTTTGGGAGACCAGGCTTAAAACAAATGACAAGAGAACAGCTTATACGGTGCTCAAGTGGATGGTCTGAACAATGGATGGGATTGGATCTCTCAGGCGGAGACCCATGGGCAGGCATATATACCACACAGAGGTCAGCCGTGGGCCACTGGAGGTGGTCAGCTATCTGGGCTGTGCCACTGATTAGCAGGTGTGTGATCCTGGGCAACTTCTCAGGCTCCCCTTTCTCTACAACATGGGAATACTAATAGCTACTCATAAACTGGCTGGAGCATTATAAACAATGAAGTGGGTAAACTGTATTAAACAGTAAGCTGTCCATAAAAGTTAACTCCATTATCATTATTAATGATTGTTGTTATTGATAATTACCCATAAATATTTATGATGGAGGGAACTGATTTAGAGTAGGGGCACTCTGAGTTATCTGGAGGGAATTCAGGGAGGTGTCCTGAGTGAGGTTCTCTTTTACCTCTAGAATAGTGCTGTGGGTTCACCCCAAGCCTTCAGGAGGGAAGAAGGAGCCGTGCAAGGAGGAACTCCGCATTGGTTCTTCTTTTGCTAGTGTTCATGCTACTTCCCCACTTCTAAACAGGTGCATATTACTCCAGAGCACCCTTTCACCTTCCTCTCCCACTCTTCTGTTTTTCTTGTCTTCAACCCTTCTTACTTCCCTTTTCTTCTCAAAACCCCAAGGGGTGGATGAGCAAGGAACTACACTATATTTTGCATGTCCCAAGTTGGCCTTTTCAAAACTTGAAGTTTGTCTACTGATTTCAGCACTTGGAGTTGATAGAAATCAGTCTGTGTTCACCCTATCCACTCCTTCACTTACCTACAAATATATCTATACCCCTAACCATTGTCTTGAGTAAATACTCTTAAATGACAGTCATCAGTACACAGGCAAGTATTCCAGACCATAAGAGTTCAATTAAGGAAGGCTCTTTTGAGGTAACTATACCTTGCAAAAGAAACCAATGGAGATGTGAACTGTCCACAGGGCTCTTCTCAGCGATGAGGTGTACTTTTCTGGACTCAGATGTAGATCGTAATGTGGGGAACATTCTCTGTCTCGCTAGCATCTGTTCTTCTTTTCCCGCTTAGACTTTCAAGAAGTGTGATACGAGGGAGGGAGTCAACGGTTTGAAAGAAAAATGACCAGGTCTTTGGTCTGAGCAAGAGAACAAATATTCATCTTATACTGTTCTCAACAGAAATCAGAATAATTAAAAACAAAAACAAGTTGGTATCTAGCAGATTCACCTGCTGAATTCCAAGTTCACATTCCTTTCCACATTGGCAAATAATAATGACATACTCTCAGCTTTGTTGGAAACTCTATTGGTATATTTACAAGGTCATTATCTTCAGCAACAGATACGTGCTCTGAGCCCAGCAATTACCACCTCTGTCTATGTACACATTAGCATGCATACACACCACTGATTTGTACTTTCCTACAAAATTACTCTTTCCCTTTTTAATTAGAATGTCTTCAGAGCACACCCCGTTGTTAAGGCCATGTACACTTCCATTGTAAATACCATTAATTATCTCCTGATGAATTACTTTAGAAGTTTTTTTTTATTCTTACTTTTATTTTTTTATTTATTATTTTTTTTGCGGTATGCGGGCCTCTCACTGTTGCGGCCTCCCCCGTTGCGGAGCACAGGCTCCGGACGCGCAGGCTCCGGACGCGCAGGCTCAGCGGCCATGGCTCACGGGCCCAGCCGCTCCGCGGCATATGGGATCCTCCCAGACCGGGGCACGAACCCGTATCCCCTGCATCGGCAGGCGGACTCTCAACCACTTGCGCCACCAGGGAGGCCCTATTCTTACTTTTAAAAGTGGGATTTCTTTTCCTTACTCTCGATGCCCCATAAGTGGACTTAGATGTGATCTGCACTCAGATAGTTTAAACATTTTGCCAAATTTTAAGGTGGAAACTTTCTGTATGCCTGGACCTCACTGCTCAAGAATTTCTTGGCTAATTGTGAGGGAAGAAAATAAGAATGTTGGGTGGAAACAACTGAATACTTTCTGAGAACAAAAACCTTAACACTTTACAAATATCTGGAGTTACATAACCATTTTAGTGACTGAAATGCTACAACTCATTCAATAATATTGTGGTTTGATAATTACACAGTTGTGGATTTATGCTGTTCTTGAGTTGGGGTGACATCCTGGTACATACAGGTCAATTTTCTTTTACATCATTATGTATAAAAAGTATATACCCACTTAGGAATTGAAGCATAAAATACTTAAAAGAAAATTTTAAGTCAGGTAGTACTAAAGCGAGCATTCCTATACTAACTTTCCTGCTTATCTCATGGATAGCAGAGAATTTTGGATTTCTAGTTAAGTTTTATAGGTGACATTGCCATATAGTATACAGAGCACATGCATATGAGGAAGATTTAATTATAAAAGGACAATCTTAAATTTTCCTCTCCTTGACATCAATTAAATTGAGATAATCACATTCCTAAAGGGGCAAACATATGCCAAGAAGCTCACATTAAGATTTCTTATATTACTCATTTGGGTCTATGTTCAGTTGAAGGGTCTGACTGGCTCCTAATTCTCAGAGCTAGTTTGAATCTTGAGATTAACTCCTACCTTCTGGAACCTGTCCTCTGTTTGGCTTAACTTGAAGACCTCTCAGAATGTGTCTTTATTGGACACTTATTCCATGCAAGACATAGAACTAACTACTGTGGGATTATAAATATGAGTAAGAAATGGTTCTTGTGTTTATACTGCTTACACTCCAGTTGTATAGGCCACCTCAGGTCATTTATATATTGCTGGCTGGAGACAGGGCGAAATGAAAGTGGCCTTAGAATTAATCACAGTGCTCTCTACTTTCCCATAGTTCTGTGCTTTATCACTGTTGTAGTTATGCTGTTTGTATGTTGGCCTCCCACTGTGATCTCTGGAGAACAGGGGCTGGATCTGATTCCTGTCTGTACTGCCACAGGGTCAAGGACATGCTTTGCAGAAGGTAGGCTCTCAAAAAATGTTTTTAAATAAAAGAATGCATTCGCTTGCTTAGGTTTCCTAGTTACAAGTGGGTCAGCTTGTCCTGTACTGAAAGGGAAGTGATGAGAAGCTGTGCCCAGACCTCTGCCCAGAGGTCCCCGCACTAAATATCATCTTGGATATGCTTCACAGTGTTGCAGGAAGGGACAGTGGAATGCAACTGAATAAGAAGTCAGAAATAGTGGGGTTTTGTCTCAGCTCTGTCACCAATTACTTATTTAACCTTAGGCAAGACACATGTTCTATCTCAGTTTCTTCATCTGTGAAATGGGGATAATAATGACTGGCTTGGCTATTCCCCACAACTGCTTTGAGGATCAAATGAGATAATACAATTTAAAGTGTTTTGGAAAGCCTAAAGCACTGCACAAATGCAAGGCATTATTTTGCAAAAAAATCTTCCTTTTAATTCCTCTTCCACAAACATTTCATTATGCATCCCTGGGTTATATGGTGAGATGTATGGAGTATCTTTATATGTCAAGCTATGAAGTGCCTTGATACATCAACCTATGCTTGATAAGAACTCCAGAATCTCTTCTTCAACATATATAGTGTTTAGTTGATTTAGCACTGGATTTTCCAAAACACCTAAACTTTCTGTTAATATTGCACCTCTCGCCAATTCATATAGATATATATGCTCCTCATTCTACATTTATCTAAAACATGTATTGTTGAGCACTTATGTGCACTAACTACTGTGCTACAACTGGGGCAAAATAGACAACACAGGATCTCTGCCACTGAGGGTTTTTTCAGCTTATTGTGTTTGAGAGAATAAACATGAGAACAAGTAAGTGCCTAATTCTGCATTTGTCTTGGGAGGCAATTTTATGTGTGAATTATAATTAGTAAAGACATATATGTATATTTTTAGTTTTGACAAAACCATAAGTGGTGGCTTTTTTTTTTTTTAGATGTTGGGGGTAGGAGTTTATTAATTAATTTATTTATTTTTGCTGTGTTGGGTCTTCATTTCTGTGCGAGGGCTTTCTCTAGTTGTGGCAAGCAGGGGCCACTCTTCATCGTGGCGCGCGGGCCTTTCACTATCGCGGCCTCTCCTGTTGCGGAGCACAGGCTCCAGATGCGCAGGCTCAGTAGTTGTGGCTCAGGGGCCTAGTTGCTCCGCGGCACGTGGGATCCTCCCAGACCAGGGATCAAACCTGTGTCCCCTGCATTAGCAGGCAGGTTCTCAACCTCTGCGCCACCAGGGAAGCCCTAGCGGTAGCTTTTATTCATGTTTTTCTACTACTAATGGTCTATAGATTTTAATTTGGTCTTGGAGACTGATTTTTTTTCCCCCGGATGAAAGTTTGTGGGATCTCACTTTCCTTTGTATCAGTCAAGCTATAGAACTTTAAGGAATAGCAATAGCTCTGCTTAGTTATAGGATCACCTGAATGTTTTCCTGCCAATTTCTCCTATACACTAGAATTTGCTTTGACTAGAAGTACTGTCCTTGGGGAAGGCCATCCCCCAATCTAGTTGAGTAATTAAACTGCTGAGTACACTTTGGGTTGACATCACCAGGTAGATCCTGGCATCTTTTGTCCTCAGATGCTATTCATGTTTTGAGGCACCACCACTAGACCCCCGGCTTCTGGCAGGGATCAGGGAAACAGTCATCTAAATGCACGCAGTGGAATTTAGGTTTAGCTTTGGGGAGAGACCCATAGTAGAAAGCATATTTCAGTGCAATTCCATCCTGCTAATCAGTCGGGTTCCTCCCAGCTCTCCTTAAAGCAGTCAACAGCCCAAGCTGCTACTGCTAAACACAGTTTTTCCACTTCAGCTACACTGCTCCTTTGCCTGCTTATCTATTCCACAAAACCTCCTTTTCCTTCTGTATTTCCGGTATCCGGGAATAGCTCATAACACCTCAAGATACTGAGGTCATTGCTGATTCCTTGGTCTACCTTTCCTCTCTCACCTAAGCAGTTACAAGTCTTAGGAGCCAATGCCTATCTTTCCTGCACGCCCACAGCCCCTGCCTAACTTCAGGGAACAATCTCTCATCTCTATTGTTCACCTGCCTCTACACTCATTCCCTGTGCTTGAGATGGCTTAGACCTCTAACCATGCGAAATCGCCACTTCTTCACCTCATTAATCTTCTGGTCCTCCAAATCTTAGTCCAGCTGTTGAGGTCTTCCAGGAAGCCTTCCCTGACCACCCCTGGGCTGGGACATGACACACAGTCCCTCAGCTGTGAATGTTCAGCTGTGAACATTCTACTTGTTGCACTGGATATTAATTGTCTGTTATTCCTCTCTCTCTTTCTTTATCCCTCAACTCCTCATACAGGATCTGGACCATGGTAAATACTCACCGGAATGCCAGTTGATGGGTTGGACTTACTTGCTCTCATCTCTCAGTCTTTGCTGATTCCAATTTCTTCCCTTGATTTTCAGCTCCCTTTTTGTTTCATTTTTACCAATTTATATGCATAACTTCCTTCAAAACACGTCCCTTCAAATACCTCTTTGGTCATAGCCTTCCCCTACTTCCATTCATGACATTTATTCTTTATTACTTTTGTCCTTATGGGGATGTATGCCATAAATTTAACTTAATAACAAATCCAACAAAACTTACATGTGAACAAAATAATTGCTTTCCTTGAGACAGTCACCTTGAGAAATCACATACATATTTTAATAATGTTGTCATAGCCACAGTTATTTCTGGAGCTGCTCTTTGGGGTGATTACTTTTACATTCTTCTGGATCTATTAATAATGACAAATCAAATCTTTGTAGGTGATTTCAAAAATTTGTATACAGCCAAGTCATTATGAACTGTATTTAGTGAGTAAGGTGAATGATCAAGCTGGTAACCCCACGGGTCAACACCTAAAAAGTAATTTAATCATCTTTTTTCTGAACATATTTGTACAAGGGAAATTCCAAAACTATTTTGACTAATTATGTTATTTTTGAAAAGAGTTTTTAGCATCCCAAGCTGACTACTTTCAATAATAGTACTTGCTTCTCTATTATAAAGTGCTTATGAAAATCCGGTTTGGAAATTCATAGGCCTATGATCATACTGACTTGC